>NC_059118.1:31755153-32073724 GCF_020740685.1 Jaculus jaculus | reverse complement strand
AGGCATAAAGTTTATCTCTAAACACTGAAAAACACTCTAGCAAAAGGAAATGCTTTAATATTTTTAAACATTTATTTGCAAGCACAGAGATTTAGAGAGGAAGAAAGAGAGAGAGAGAGATAGAGGAAGTGAGAGGAAATGGGCATGCCAGTCTCTTGCCCCTATAAATAAACTCCAGATTCACGCACCACTTTGTGTATCTGGCTTTATGTGGGTATTGCGGAATTGAACCTCAGGTCATCAGACTTTGCTAGCAAGTGCCTTTAATTACTGAGTCATCTCTCTAGCCAGAAAAAGAAAGCTTTTTTTTTTGTTTGTTTGTTTTTGTTTTTGGAGGTAGCGTTTTGCTCTAGTCCAGGCTGATCTGGAATTCACTCTGTAGTCACAGGGTGGCCTCAAACTCTTGGCAATCCTCCTACCTCAGCCTCCTAAGTGCTGGGATTAAAGTATACACCATCATGCCTGGCAAAGAAAAATTTTCTCTTTTTGTTTAGATTTATTTTTATTTGTTTACTAGAGACATAGAGAAAGGGAGAGAGAGAGAGAGAGAGAATGGGCATGCCAGGGCCTCTAGCTACTGCAAACGAACTCCAGACACATGCGCCACCCTGTGCATCTGGTTCATGTGGGACATGGAGAATTGAACCTGGGTCCTTAGATTTCATAGGCATGTGCCGTAACCGCTAAGCCATCTCTCCAGCCCAAAGAAAACTTTTAAGATCATTCTTTTATTCTAGGTTTGGGGAAATTCCCTGACATATGTGGGTGGGGTCTTTTTACTTATTGTGCTTGGTACTTAGTGGACCTTTTTGGTGTGGAAATGAAGATCTGATAACTGCTTTTAGATTGCCTTCATTGAGTTCACAGTGCCAGCTTAGACCTTTCAGCTCCCAAAAGTATATTTAGTATTTTCTTTCCCTACAGTACCTGGCACCATGACAGCACCCAGGGTCAGGGGTCACAGGTTATGAGGCTGTATACTACTGGTTTAGCAGCAATGCTGTGAGAAGCAGCATGGACAAATATTTGGTAAAGAATGCGATAAGAACTTTGGTTGAAAAGAAGCCAGTTCCTCTGGGCTTGGGTTAGGACAACAGGTCCATCAGCTTTTCACCTTCTAGGCTTCCACTCCAGCCCAATGCCTCCTAACCCACTTAACAGCTGGGACAGTTCCTGGTAAATGAGATGAGAACTGCAGAATTTTACTGCTGGGGGTAGGGTCAAAGATTAGAGGGCTGGAGAGATGGCTCAGTGAGTAAGGCACTTGCCTGCAAAGCCTAATGACCTGGAGTTCAGTTCCCCAGTACCCACATAAAGCCAGATGCACAAAGCAGTACATACATCTGGAGTTTGTTTGTAGTAACTAGAGGGCCTGGAGCACCCAAAATCCCTGCCTCCCACCTCTCTCTGCTTGCAAATATATATATATATATGTGTGTATGTGTGTTTTGCTTTTAAAGATCCGTGTATTTTCCCTTCAGGCAAAGTGGGAAATGTCACAAAGCAGAGTGAATTGAACCAAGTACTCATACGGGTCTTTCCTCCACAGGGGTAGAATTAACCTTGAATAAGCACTCATCTGGTCCTGCCTAATAAACCCTAAAAGCAAAATGTGACATGTTTAAACTGTGTGCAATTTAAATGCATTTCAGAACAGAGTTCAGAAACATTTATGGAAGGTAGGCTAGGCATGTCACCATACACCCATAAGCCCAGCATTTTGGAAGCTAGTTCATGAAGATCATGAGTTCAAGTCCAGTCTGGATCATATAGCCAATTTCAGGCCAGACTGAACTTCACATCAAGAGCTTGTTCAAGAACTTTAAACTAAAAACCAAACCAAACCAAAACAAAACAAAAAACAAAAACAAAAACAAAAACAAAAAACCCCCAGCCAGGTGTGGTTTGGTGTCTTATGCCTGTAATCTCAGTACCTGAGAGGGTAAAGCAGAAGGAATTGCTGTGAATTTTGGGACTACAGGCGTTCAAAAAAAACTCTATTCAAAAATAAAAATATAGGGCTGGAGAGATGGCTTAGCGGTTAAGGTGCTTGCTTGCAAAGCCAAAGGATCCCGGTTCAATTCCCCAGGACCTATGTAAGCCAGATGCACAAGGTGGCACATGCATCATTTGAAGTTTGCAGCAGCTGGAGGCCCTGGGCACCCATTCTCTCTCTCTCTCTCTCTCTCTCTCTCTCTCTCTCTCTCTATATATATATATATATATATATATACATATATATATATATGCACATATATACATACATATATATGACCCTCTATCTTTCAAATACAAATAAAATATTCAAAAATACAGAGAGTTATAAAATATCTCTCATCTGACAAGGTAAAATGCATAGTATGTGATGACCAGTAGCTCATCAGGCATGAAAAGATGCAGGAACTGATAGAAGTTCTACTAAGTTCTACAAAGTGTGATGTTTCTGGAAAATAAACTGTGGTAAGTTGAGTGTGCATATTATAAAATCACTACTCACTAATAGCAAAATAGCAAATAAGGCAAAAAGGCAATAATGAATCATGAGAAATATAGAAAAGCAGTGAAGTAGGCAAAAGATCACAGAAGCAGGAAGATGCTGTGACAAATAGGACCTAAAAGCAACTCTGTCTATATATATATATATATATATATATATATATATGTGTGTGTGTGTGTGTGTGTGTGTGTGTGTGTGTGTATATATATATGTGTGTATATATATATATATATATATATATATATATATATATATATATATATGTCTTTTAAGGTAAGGTCTCACTCTAGCTCAGGCTGACCTGGAATTCACTATGTAATCCCAGGGTGGTCTCGAACTCATGGTGATCCTCCTACCTCTGCCACCCGAGTGCTGGGATTAAAGGCATGTGCCACTACGCCTGGCTCCTGTCCACATATTTTAAATTAGCAAACACTTTCTCTTTTCACCCAGTGCTAACAAAGCTTGTAAAGAACCAAACCAAAGTTTTTGATGTTCATTTTGCTTTCATAAGCAGAGTATACTTTAACCATGGCCCAGATGGAACATGTGGGCAACCAACCAGGTTTTGGCCACCCAAGCCTTGGGGAACACGAGGAGGGACTGTCTGCTGTGCTGTCCTTTGAAAATATCTGAAGCAGGTAGAGAGCACATGGCACAGGCTCCCTTCTCACAACCATCTTTAAAAAGGCTTTTCAGAATTTCCAAACGCACAGTTGACTCTGTTCTTGTCCAGTGGAGATGTCTCTGAGCCTGGATGTGCTGGGGAGGCTCTGACAGAAGGAGCTCATGCAAAGCATTCAACCAACCCCTGCTCTCGGAGCACTTTTCAAAAGGTGCCATCCGGTGTCACTGGATGACTAACTACATGGGCATTTGGGGGCTGACTTTTGTGATTATTCCAGTTTGGGGGTTGAAGTAGCAAAAGAATTATTTTCAGCTTTGTGAGTGTTAAATCCATAAATGTGTCATTTTAGCACAAGAATCACTCATTTAAAATATGGCATCATAGGAGTATCAGCTCTTCATAGGTTGTCTGGTTTTGCTCAAGTTACACTGGTACCTCTGTACTTGGGATGTTTCATTATGCCCATTAAAACGATCAAATTGGAAGGCCAACAAAGATTCATTTACTAGCTGAAAAGCGGTTTTTAAGTAGCATAGGATGACTTTAACATTGAATAATGGGTTTTCTGGGGAATTTGTATATAGAGCTGATATACTGTATTTAGGGAGAATTTTATATAAATGAGACAAAAGTATGTTTTAACTGTGAAAAATTCAAGACTTGGAGCTATCCACAACCTTTATGTGCAATGAGGACAGACAACAGTAGGCCCCAAGAGGGGTATTCCTCTAGCCTTTTACCTAATGTTTGCTTTGTGTAGACGTTTAGGTTGTTATTGTAAAGCTAGCCATATATTTTTCTGTTCTTTACTGACATTTAAACATTTTTATCAAAGCCTTTTTAAAAAAATAAAATTCAAAAGAAAAAAACAAAAAAAAAGATCACAGAACAGATGAGACAAATAGAAAATAAGTATCAAAATGAAAAGCTTAGACCTAGCTAAGTCAATAATTATATTAAATGGAAATGTCCTGAACATCTCAGTTCACAGGAAGAGATAAACAAGTTTTTCATAAAAGCAAGATCCAAGTGCATATTGCTTATAAAAAGCCAACTTTGGGGCTGGAGAGATGGCTTAGCGGTTAAGCGCTTGCCTGTGAAGCCTAAGGACCCCGGTTTGAGGCTCAATTCCCCAGGACCCACGTTAGCCAGATGCACAAGGGGGCACACATGTCTAGAGTTCGTTTGCAGTGCCTGGAGACCCTGGCATGCCCCTTCCCTCTCTCTATGTCCCTCTTAAAAAAAAAAAGATAAAGGATCCTGATTTGATTATCCAGGACCCACATAAGCCAGATACACAAGGAGGCACAGGCCTGATGCCCTGGAGCACCCATTCTCTCTCTCTCAAATTAATAAAAAATTTAATTTAAAAAAGCCAACTTTAAGCATTAAAATCTGTTAAAAAAGTAAAAAGAGGGCTGGGGATAGGCAGTTAAAGGTATGCTGCTTACTAAGCCTGCTATCTTGGATTCAGTTCCCCAGTACCCATGTAAAGCCACATGCACAAAGTGGCACATGCACCTGGAGTTCATTTTTAGAGGCAAGAGACCCTGGCATGCCCATAGTGTTTCTCTCTCTCTATCTCTCAAATAAATAATTTTTCTTAAGTAAAAAGAGGGCTGGAGAGATGGCTCAGTGGGCAAAATGCCCCGCCCAAGCCTGAGCATTTGAGTTTGACCCTCGCATAAAAAGCCAGGAGCTCCGGTAGGTTTCTCAAAAGTAATGTAAGAGAACTGCACTTGATCTTAGCCAAAAGGCTGAGAAGTGATAATGTAAGAGAACTGAACTGATAAGAATGTGTTCTCTGAGCCCAGTGGAATTGAAATTAGAAATCAGAGGCTTTAAAAATACTTTTATTTATTTATTTGCAAGAACAGTGAGATACAGAGAAGAGACAAAGAAAATGGGTGCACCAGGGCCTCCAACCACTGCAAACTCCATATGTATGTGCCACCTTGTGCATCTGGCTTTTTGCATGGGTACTGGGGAATCAAACCCAGGTTGCTGGGCTTTGCCAGAAAGTGCCTTAATTGCTGAGCTGTTTCTCCAGCTCTGGAAATCAGAGTTTTGATCTGAATTGTAGGATTGTTTCAGGCTTGAGTTCATCTAGTACTTATGTAATTTCTTTTAATAATTTTTTTTTACACAACTCCACTTTGATTTAGGCAAATATATGTCAGTGGTACAGAGTAAGTTAACAGATGTGTTTAGGAAAGAGATAGGAAGCAGAACTGATAAATTGTCAAAACTAGGCTGGAGAAATGTTTTAGCAGTTAAGGTGCATGCTCGTGAAGCCAAAGGACCCAGGTTTGATTCTTCAGGTCCCACATAAGCCAGATGCACATGGTGGCACTTGCATCTGGAGTTCATTTGCAGTGGCTAGAGGCCCTGTAGTGCCCATTCTTTCTCTATCTCTCTTTCCCTAATAAATAAATAAATAAGTAAATAAATAAATTGTCAAAACTGTGAGTGTGAGTGAAAAACAGTGCACAATACATTTGGGCCAGTGGATGAAATAAAACATGCATAGACACTTATGCAACCAAGTTTATTTCACTGATTTATATCAACTATGGATCTGTAAATATATCAGTAAATACTTTCATTTATATACAATCTAATTCCACAACAAATCTATGAGGTGGATTTTCTTCCCTACTTACAAGGCAGAGAGGCATGAGTGGGGAGAGAGAAAAAAGTTCAGCTTCCTTAGCTTGGCTCTCGGCCTTTCATGGTGACACATCGACTTGGCTCTCCTTCCCAACCCTCCCACCTTTCCTGTGAGCACAGGTTACTGGAGGTCAGTGGCAGTACTGGCACTGCCCACAGTCACACAGTTGTTTTGGACACTCAAGTCCTCTGGAGCCTCCCTCCCCTCCTCTGTGCTTGCATGGTTTTGTCCTGACTTCTCCAGACCACCTTCCATCTGCAGCCTGGGTGTGCGCACTCCCTGAGTACCCGGATTCCTTGTTTACAACAGACAGCATGCTTTCCCAGGCTGGAAACATCTTGTATTTGCCTTTGTAACCTCTTTGGCCCTTGGCAGTGTGGACATTCAATACACAGTTTCCATTTACCTACCCTGTGCCAGGCGCCACCCTAGCAGAGCTTTGAGACAGCCAGCTCTTACTAAAGTTAGACAGACAAGAGCTGGAGAGATGATGGCTCAGTGGTTAAGAGCACTTCCTGTGCAAACATGATGTCCTGAACTTTAGTTTGACTCCCCAGGACTCACATAAATAGCTAAGAATGGCCATTCATGTCTGTAATCTCAGTCTTATAGGGGAGCAAAGATCCAAGAATCACTACAGCTCCCCTAAAATTGGTAAGCTCCAGGATCAGTAAGAGATATAGTTCAAGTAAGAACTGGTTCAAGCAAGAATGGGTACAAGTGGGAACCAGTGGGAGAGCAATGGAACAGGACTGGACCTCCTCCTCTGGTCTTGGCAGGTGAGTATATCCTGCTGAAGGCGAGTGTGTGGGCACATACACCACACACACACACACACACACACACACACACACACACACACGCAGTATGTTGAACACCAGACAAGATAAATTCATATTGTGAAGGAAACAAATGAGGGCAGGGTATTGTTTAGAATGAGTGTTCAGGGACATCTTCTCTGAGGATAGGACATTTGTGCTGAAAACATAGAATTATGAGGAAGCAACTATGTAAAGACGGAGGTTGTACTTGTTTACTAGGAAGGCCCTGACAAAGTGCCACAATCCAGAGGCTTAAACAGAAATAACTCCATCGTCCTGGAGGCCAGAGTCCAAAGCCATCCGGTTCCATTTCTTCTGAGGCCGCTTTCCTTGGCTTGCAGAGAGCTTCCTTCTCACCGTGGTCTCTCATGGTTGTTCTTCAGTGCATCTCTGTGTCAAGATGTCCTCTTAAAAAGATATAAATCTTATTGTATTACATCTCACTACCTAAACTCCCTGTTGAAAGGCCTGGTTAGCAAATGTGGTCACAGTGCTACAGAAACTGGAGGTTAGGATTTCATGTAAAGGTTTTTGGTGGGAGAAATAATTCACAAGAACAGATCAAGTTCATGTTCAAGAGCACGTGGAAAGGCTCTGAGCTTGAGAAACAAAGTCAAGCTATGGGGTTGAAGCAGAAAGAGCCTGAAGGGCTAGCCAGGGGCTAGCGCATGTAGATACCTGAATGTCATGGCAAGGACTTTATTCTAAGAGACATGGAAAACCACCAGAGGCTTTCATGGGATAGTCTGAGAACCTAGCTTTGGCTTTCCAAACGTTACTCCTAATACACGGAAATTGGATAGAATGAAGGCAGGGGAGGAAACAGGATACCCAACAGGGGACTACAGCAGGTGTCAGCTTGAACAGTGATCTCTAAGGAAAGAACTCTTTCTGCTGGTTGATGGGAGAGGCAAAAGCAGGGGAGAGTGGGGGTGGGCCAAAGCAGAAGGTGCGTGGCATGTTTTATAACACTATAACTGAAACTGGTCGTCATAGTAGAGGTGCTAATCCACAAGGCTTTCCACAACCAGAGCAAGGCCACTCTAGTAAACCTTGGATGAAGCGACTGAAACAGTCATGTATGTGCCATGTACTTGCTGTGCATGCAGTTTCATTGAAGCCTTATGACAATCTCAAAGGGAAATTGCCACCATCACTGTCGATGAGGAAAAAATGTAGGTGTCAGAAATACACCTCTAATCCCACACCCCGTCTGACACCTCTCCATGCCTGCATTATCCCCGTCCCAGGCACTCCCACCTGACGCCTTAATAAGATGGAGTTGCTACAAGGGACCTTTAACTGTAGGTATCATGAACTTGTTCTCTGTGAGGCCTTAGTCACAAATTCTTGCAGTTATCAAGTCTGGGAAGACCTGAGTGACTTTGATTTATGTCACTCTTCTGATTTATAATTAGACACATTATCTATTGCACCACTGGCCCACTTCATTCATGCCGTTTCTTATTTTTCCCTTTCTTTCTTTTTAAACTTTTATGCCATTCTTTTCCTTCCTTCCTTCCTTCCTTCCTTCCTTCCTTCCTTCCTTCCTTCCTTCCTTCCTTCCTTCCTTCCCCCCCCTTTCTTTCTTTTCTTTCCTTTTTTTTCTGGTAGAGTTTCACTCTAGTTCAGGCTGACCTGAAATTAACTATGTAGTCTCAGGGTGACCTCGAACTCATGGTGATCCTCCAACCTTTGTCTCCCGAGTGCTGGGATTAAAGGCATGCGCCACCATGCCAGGCTCTTTTATGCCATTCTTTAAAAAAAATTTTTTTTGTTTATTTTTATTTATTTATTTGAGGCCAACAGACAGAGAGAAGGAGGCAGAGAGAGAGAGAGAATGGGCACGCCAGAGCTTCCAGCCACTGCAAATGAACTCCTGATGTGTGCGCCCCCTTGTGCATCTGGCTAACGTGGGCCCTGGGAAATCGAGCTTTGAACCGGGGTCCTTAGGTTTCACAGGCAAGCGCTTAACCTCTAAGCCATGTCTCTAGCCCTTTTATGCCATTCTTGAAAGTCCAGCAAGTCCCTTAATTCTGTTTTCTGAGTTAGAGCCTATTTCATGATCCTCTTCTCTGTCCCATGAGAGATAACCACAACACCCCAAGGACTCTGCTCAACTCTGTTCTCTGCTCTTCTGGTTAAAGGTGCAAACGTATTTTTATGAGAAGGAAAACAAAATAGCAAGTGAAGAGGAAAGAAAGGGAGGGAGGAACCCAGGGTGTGGAGGACAGCTGGTAATGCTGGGAAAAGAAAGATGGCTCAGAAGGAGGTGAGGTGTGCTGCAGGCAGAGATCAGCAACTGGGCTTCTCAGGATGTGGAGTTGACCTTCAGAGATGCCTGGAAGAAGGGTGAGAAAAAGCCACCCTCCACCCCAAGTGGTTTTCTCCTGGCCAGGGGGAATGTTAGTGTTGGACCCCAAACATTGATGGCCATTATTTTACTTGTCCCACAACACACACTACCATTCTCTCTCCATGGAGCTTTAGGGCCAGGAACAGTTTTAAAGTCCAGACAGAGGGTCAGTATGGAGGAGGGAGTAGCTACTATTCTAGGCAGGTGTCCAGTAATTTATGAAAGTAGTACATTCTCTGACCCAGGGCAGTCCTATCTTCATAGGTGTAAAAGGGCCCTTTTGTCTAATGGAGGAAGAACATCTTTTTCTAATAGAGGTGATTCTATTCCTGCATTTAGTTTGAGAGGGCAGAGAAGTACACAGAGCTTAATGGCATCTGTTCTCAGAGAACCTTAAGTAGATCATTGGGAAAGTTCCTGCTTGATATGGTGGTTCCATAAGAGTTGAGAATAAACTCCAGGGTAGGATGAACTCATGCATGAAAAGGATTTGATTTTGTCTTTTTTTTCCCCTGGTGCTGAGGACTGAACCCAGGGCCTTGTGCTTGCTAGGCAAGTGCTCATCCACTGAGCTAAATCCCCAGCCCTATAAAAATGTTGAATAATCATCATTTCTTTTTTTAAATTTTTAATTTAATTTTTTTATAATTAACAACTTCCATGATTGTAAACAATATCCCATGGCAGTTCCCTCCTCCCCCACTTTCCCCTTTGAAACTCCACTCTCCATCATGTCCCCTCCCCCTCTCAATCAGTCTCTCTCTTATATTGATGTCATGATCTTTACCTCCTGTTATGATGGTCTTGTGTAGGTAGTGTCAAGCACTGTGAGGTCATGGATATCCAGGCCATTTTGTGTCTGGAGGAGCACGTTGTAAGGAGTCCTTCCCTTCCTTTGGCTCTTACATTCTTTCTGCCACTTCTTTGGCAATGGACCCTGAGCCTTGGAAGATGTGATAGAGATATTGCCATGCTGAGCACTCCTCTGTCACTTCTTCTCAGTACCATAATGCCTTCTGTGAATACTTATCATTTCTGAATAAGTTTGGTGATGTTCAGGCACCCTGTATTTTTTTAAAATAAATCTTTACTCATATGATTTATTTATTTGAGAGAGACAAAGAGAAAGAGGTAGACAGAGTGAGTATGAACAAACCAGGGCCTCCTGCCACTGGAAAAGATGTTCAACATCATGCATCATTAGGGAATTGCAAACTGAAGCAAAAATGAAATAGCACTGCACACCTATCAGAAGGGCTAAAATCTGAACACGGACACAGCAAATGCTAGCAGAGGTGTAGAACAGGAACTCTTCTTTGTTCATGAATATGGGAATACAATATGGAAGATGTTAGGGTCAGGACAAAATGGAGTCACCAAGGACAGCAAGAGGGCAACAGAGACACAAGGAAGTGGGTTATTCACATTCCTCAAGGAACCACCCAGCCATTCCTTTCCTTGCCTAAAAATGCCCCAGGTCTAGGTTTCCTGCCCCCTTATCTCCTACCTGGTCACTTCTGGTCTCACATCCTGAGGCTAATGTAAAGAACAAAGGAATTCCTTCCTTTCCTCACCTTCCCTCACCTGAAAAGCCCTATATTCTAGCACACTATCTGTAATTTCAAAGCTGACTGTTCTGCTCTTGAGAGTCAGTCCTGGCAGCTCGTGCCCTCTCCCCACCCCAGCTCCCAAGTAAAAGCTCCCATCTTTGCCTCAGAGTGGTCTCTGTGGTCTTGCTCACTCCTGAACCTTACAGTAGAGATACTGGAGGAAGCTTTATAATTTCTTATAAATGAAAGACATTTAACTATATGATCTGGTTGTGTGACACTTATTCAAATAAGCTGACTTTTTTTTTTTTTTGGTGTGTGCATGTGTGCAGATGCCAGAAGAAGATGCCTCCCTATAGTTCTGCCTTATCTCCCTGTGACAGTATCTCAATGAACTTGGAGCTCACTGTTTTGCTATTAGACTGGCCAACCAGAGAACCCCAGTGATCCTCTTGTTTCTACCCACCCTCCTCACCACTGGGGTTACAGCTCTGCTTGGCCATACACAGCTTTTTATGTGGGTTCTGAGGATCAAATTCAGGTCCTTATGCTTGCTCAGCAAGTGCTCTTACCCACTTAGCCATCACCTCAGCCCACAAGTCGCAATACTGTGTTATGCAAAACTCTGCACGTGGATCTCCAAAGCAGCTTTATTTGTAATTGCTCAAACTTGGAAGCAACCAAGATGCCCTTCAACTGGCAAACTGATACACAATAGTAATACTGCCAATGGCATAATAGCCCTAAAGTACAATGAGTTGTTGAGTTATAGAAACGCAATGAAGAAACTTAAATGTGCATTATTAAAGCAAAGAATCCAAAATTAAAAGGTTATATACTATATGCCATTCTGGAGAAAGCAAAACTATGAAGACAGACAAAAAGATCAGTTTTCAGGCTGAAGAGATGGGTTAGTGGTCAAGGCACTTGCCTGCGAAGCCAAGGTCTAATTCTCTAATACCCACATAAACCAGATGCACAAGGTGGTGCATACATGTGGAGTTTGTTTGCAATGGCTGGAGGCCCTGGCACATCCATTTTCTGTACCTGTCCCCCTCCAATAAATAAACAAAGTAAAATAAAAAAAGAAATAAACAAAACCAAACAGATCAGTTCCCAGGGGTTGGGAAAGGATGAATAGACAGTGCATACTGAGGTCAGAGTAGTGAACCCACACTGTAGGGCAGTATGAGGGACACGTGTTATTATGTGTTTATCTGGCGCCACAGAGCACATACATCCTGAGTGAGGTCAGCAGTACTTTGGGTGACAATAATTTGTCAACGTAGGCTCATCAGTTTTAGCAAATGTGCCACAGTTGTGTGGGATGTGGTTAGTGACAAGGCTGTACACACATGAGGATGGGTGTAGATAGGGACTCTGTCCTTTTTATTGTACTGACCTAAAAACACAATCTATTAAAACAAACAAAACCGTTAAGACAAACAGGTTTGTTTATTCATAATAATGAAAAACTGGAAAACCCAAACAGGTGGGTGGGTAAACAGATTCTGGTTTATCCAGCCAGTGACATTCTATTCAGCAATAAAAGAGAAAGAAGAAAGCTGGTCTTGGTTCAAGCCTATAATCCTAGCTGCTTGGGAGGCTGAGACGGAAGCATTAAAGGTTCAAGTCCATTTCCGGCCCATCGCTGCCAACATGATGTTCAGGTGCTTCGTGGAGGTTGGCCGGGTGGCCTACATCTCCTTTGGGTCTTGTGCTGGAAAGCTGATTGTGATGGTCCATGGGATTGATCAGGACAGGGTTTTGGTGGATGGACGCTGCACCCTGGTAAGGAGACAGGCATGCAGCTCACTGACTTTATCCTCAAGTACCCACTCAGTGCCTGCCAGAAGTATGTGTGGGAAGCCTGGGTGAAGGCAGATATCAATACTAAGTAGGCTGCCACAAAATGGGTCAGGAAGATTGAAGCCAGAGAAAGGAAAGCCACGGCGATAGATCTTGATTGTTTTAAAGTCATGAAGACAAAGAAAATGAGGAACACAACAATCAAGAACAGAGTTATGAAACGTCAGAGAGCAGCTGTCCTGAAAGGTCCGGTGGCTAAGGTGGCCACCAAAGCTAAAGTCCCAGCAAAAAAGGTGACAGCTGCTCACAAGAAGGGGATTGTGGCCCAGAAGGCCCCCTGCGCAGAAAGCTGTGGGTCCGAAGGCAGCACCTCACACAGGTCAGTAGGCCCCTGCTCCAAGGCAACAGGCACAAAAGCATAAGTGGCTTAAAAAGGAATAAAGATTCTTTTTGATGTGTTGGCCAAAAATAAATAAATAAATAAATAAATAAAAAGTTCAAGTCCAGCCTAGGTTACAATGAATTCAAGGCTAACCTACACAACTTAGTGAGATCCTGTCTCAAAAAGTATCTCTCTCTCTCTCTCTCTCTCTCTCTCATATATATATATGGTAGGTGGTGGGCTAGGGATGGATGAAGCTAAGTGGTAGAGCAATTACCTAGTATAAACCAGGCTCTAGCTAGGTTCATTGCCCAATACCACAGAAATAAGAATATATACACCTGTTGTGGCAGCAAATGTCAGGAGGAATGAAGACATGGAGGCAGGAGGATCAACAGTTCAAGACCAGCCTGGGTTACACAAATTTAAACAAAAGAATACAAAGCCAGGTGTGGTGGCGCATGCCATTAGTCCCAGAACTTGGGAGGCAGAGGTAGGAGAACTGCTGTGAGTTCAAGGCCACTGAGATTACATAGTGAATTTCAGGTCAGCTTGGGCTAGAGTGAAACCTAGCTTGGGAAAAGGCAAAAGAAAAAAAAAAAAAGAATAAAGGCTGGAAAGATTGCTCAATGGTCAAGGTACTTGCCTGCAAAGCCTAATGATCCCGGTTTGATTCCCTAGTGCCCATGTCAAGCCAGATGCACATAGTGGCACATGCATCTGGAGTTTGTTTCAGTGGCAGGAGGCCCTAGTGTGCCCAATCTCCCTATCTACCTCTCTCAAATAAATAAATAATTATTTTTAAAAAGAATATATAGACCACATGAATAAATCTCACAATCCTTAGGTTCAATGAAAGAACAAGTGCAATTGTTACAACGCTCTAGAATAGTAAGAGAACAGATGGCAGATTGGTGGTCGGCTGGAGGGAAGGGGAGGTTTGCCTAGGCAGGGGTGGATATCCATAGGAGGGAGAACATTCTGTTATGTTAGTCTCAGAACTCCCCACCCCTCCCCCTCCCCCCTACTACCAGGTCCAAACTCATCAGGAGCCATCTTGGCTTCTTCCTGGAATACCAGCCTACACCCCCACACTTCCACAACGCCCTCCTTCTCATGAAGCAGTCACCCCCGTGCAAAGGAATAACAGTCTCCCCAGACACTTCTTTTCCCTGTCCTTTTTTTGTCAGGTGGTGGGGAGGTTTGAGGTGGGGTCTCACTCTAGCTCAGGCTGACCTGGAATTCACTATGTAGTCTCAGGGCCTCGAGCTCACAGTGATCCTCCTACCTCTGCCTCCCAAATGCAGGGATTAAAGGCATGTGCCACCATGCCTGGCTCCTGTCTTCTTTCTTTTTTATTTTTTTAATTTAATTTAATTTAATTTTTTATCTTTTCACAATTTTTATTAACATTTTCCATAATTATAAAAAATATCCCATGGTAATAACCTCTCCCCTGCACTTTCCCCTTTGAAATTCCATTCTCCATCATATTACCTCCCCATCTCAATCATTCTACTTACATATATACAATACCAAGCTATTAAGTATCCTCCTCTCTTCCTTTCTCTTCCCTTTATATCTCCTTTTTAACTTACTGGCCTCTGCTACTAAGTATTTTCCTTCTCACGCAGAAGCCCAGTCATCCGTAGCTAGGATCCACATATGAGGGAGAACATGTGGCGCTTGGCTTTCTGGGCCTGGGTTACCTCACCTAGTATAATCCTTTCCAGATCCATCCATTTTTCTGCAAATTTCATAACTTCATTTTTCTTTTTTTTTTTTAGTAATATTTATTTATTTATTTTTAAATTTTTATTAACATTTTCCATGATTATAAAATATATCCCATGGTAATTCCTTCCCTCCCCACCCCCACACTTTCCCATTTGAAATTCCATTCTCCATCATATTACCTCCCCATTACAATCATTGTAATTACATATATACAATATCAACCTATTAAGTATCCTCCTCCCTTCCTTTCTCCACCCTTTATGTCTCCTTTTCAACTTACTGGCCTCTGCTACCAAGTATTTTCATTCTCACGCAGAAGCCCAGTCATCTGTAGCTAGGATCCACATATGAGAGAGAACATGTGGCGCTTGGCTTTCTGGGCCTGGGTTACCTCACTTAGTATAATACTTTCCAGGTCCATCCATTTTTCTGCAAATTTCATAACTTCATTTTTCTTTACCGCTGAGTAGAACTCCATTGTATAAATGTGCCACATCTTCATTATCCACTCATCAGTTGAGGGACATCTAGGCTGGTTCCATTTCCCAGCTATTATAAATTGAGCAGCAGTAAACATGGTTGAGCATGTACTTCTAAGGAAACGAGATGAGTCCTTAGGATATATGCTTAGGAGTGCTATAGCTGGGTCATATGGTAGATTAATCTTTAGCTATTTTAGGAACTTCCACACTGATTTCCACAATGGCTGGACCAGATTGCATTCCCACCAGCAGTGTAGAAGGGTTCCTCTTTTTCCACATCCCCGCCAACATTTATGATCATTTGTTTTCATGATGGTAGCCAATCTGACAGGAGTGAGATGGAATCTCAATGTAGTTTTAATCTGCATTTCCCTGATGACTAGTGATGTAGAACATTTTTTTAGATGCTTATATGCTATTCATATTTCTTCCTTTGAGAACCCTCTATTTAGCTCCATAGCCCAGGTTTTGATTGGCTTATTTGATTCCTTATTATTTAACTTTTTGAGTTCTTTGTATATCCCAGATATTAATCCTCTATCAGATGTATAACTGGCGAAGATTTTTTTCCCATTCTGTAGGTTGCCTCTTTGCTTTATTCCCTGTGTCCTTTGCAGTGCAAAATCTTTGTAATTTCATGAGGTCCCAGTGATTAATCTGTGGTTTTATTGCCTGAGTAATTGGGGTTGTATTCAGAAAGTCTTTGCCAAGACCAACTGTCCTCTTTCTTGAAGGTGCCTGGGTTCTCCATCTCTGGCTGTACCCTGTCTCTCCAGCAGTGTCTCTTGACTCAGCCTCTGTCATAGTTAAGTTCTATCATCAACTTGATCTGTTTAGGAATCACAGACATTCCCTCTTGGTTGGTCTCTGAGGTTGATTCCAGGAAGGTTAAACTGATGGGGGAAGTCTTTTCCTCTAGAGTGAGCCCTTCCATCAGAGTGGGTTTTCCAGAGGGGCTTTGTGTAAGGAAGCTCTGGGAGAAAAAGCTCCTCTCACTTGGCTGCTGCTGCTGGTGGTGAGTGTCTTCACTCACAAGTGCATCTGTCCTGTTCTTCTATCCTTGGTCAGTATTGGAACCAAGTTTTCTTAGCCTTGCAGCATGGGCTGAAGAGCAAGGGCTCTCCAGGAAGCCCCCAGGCCTCTGGTGCTGGGTTGGAGCTGCTGAGGCCTCCAGCCACATGGTTTGAGCAGTTGTGTTTCTCAGCCCCCAAGCCTCCAGACTGCTATTGTTGGACTGCCTTAAGCTAATCCAACAAATCCACTTTTTAATACAATTCCTTCTAGTTCTGTTCCTCTAGAGAACCCTGACTAATACAGCCTCCACCTGCTTTCCTTCCTGCACCTGAGTGTCTTTCTCTCTCTTTCTCCCTTCTATTCTCATTCTCTCTTTCACTTCTCCCTCCATCCATCTTCAGAGTTTTCTTGTTTCCCACCCCCTCCCAACAAACCCACCAGTCACTGTGCATTCAAACCTAATCTGGCTCCACTGTCACTTTGGGTGGGTGCTGCTGCAATCCACCACCCTCAGATTCCTCATTCTTCTCTTCTTAAGCCACCCTGCTTTGAGCTTCTGACAAATGATTTTTTTCCTTACCAATAAGCTGCATCCCAGAACCTCTGTATAGAGCCTCTAACAAGTTGTGGTGCTAATTACTTGGCTATATACTTTTCTTCAAAATTTGCTGAAGTCTAGCCAGGAGTGGTGGCTCACACCTTTAATCCCAGCCTTCAGCAGGTGAAGTAGGGGGAATTGCTGAGTTTGAGGCTCACCTGGGCTAGAGAGAGAGACCCTGCTTCAAAAAAAGTTCATTAGGGTTGGAGAGATGGTTTAGTGGTCAAGGTGCTTGCCTGCAAAGCCTAAGGACTTAGATTCAATTCCCAGGTCCCATGTAAGCCAGATGCACAAGGTGGCACATGCATCTAGAGTTCATTTGCAGTGCCTATAGGCCCTGGCATGCCCATTCTCTCTCTCTCTCTCTCTCTCTCTCTCCCCTCTGTCTCTAATAAATAAATAAAATAAAATATCCCCCAACTTTTTTAAAAAGGTCACTAAATGGGAGCTGGAGAGATATCTCAGCAATTCAAGGCTCTTGCTTGCAAAGCCATATAGCCCAAGTTCAATTCTCCAGTGCCCACATAAACCCAGATGCACAAAATGGTGCATGTATCTGGAGTTTGTTTGTAGTGGCAAGATGCCCTGGCACACATTCTCTCTCCTTCTTTCTCTTTCACTCTCTCTGCATGTAAATAAATGTCAAAAAGGCCATCAAAGTGTATGCTTGAAATGGCTACATTTTATGGCATGTAAATTATATTAAAATTATTAAAATTAAATAAAAATTTATAACATGCATATATATTCTTAAGGTGGGGGAAATCTGGAACAAAACTTATATGACATCCAAGAAAAGAAACAATTATAGAAATGAAAATTTCCTGTGTGAAGAAAAATATGTGTAATGCAGAAAAAAACAAAATGGGAAAAATATTTACAACTTGGTTTGTCTGGCTCCTTTTTTAACTTTTAAAAAACATTGTGGTTTTTTTCTTTGCTATTTGAGAAAATTTTATTTACTTACTTATTTGAGAGAGACGGGTGGGGGATAGTTTGGGCAGAACTCCAGGCTCATGGGCCACTTTGTGTTTCTGACTTTACATGGGTACTGGGGAATTGAATCTAGGCCATCAAGCTTTGCAAGCAATTCCCTTTAACTTCTGACCCATCTTTTGAGTCCTTTAAAACCTTTAATGGACAATATACTATATATATATATATATATATATACATATATATATATATATATATATATATATATATATATATACACATGTATGTATATGGGGGCAGAGAGAAGGAGAGAAAAAGAGAGAGAACACCATAGTCATATCCCCTCCCACCACCCTTCTTTTTTCCCATCCCCTATCCCTCTCCACTGAATCCCTTCTTTCCAACAAGTTTCTCTTCTATTTTGATGTTACCATTTTTTATTTCCTATTATGCAGGTCTTGCATAGGTACCATCAGCCAATATGAAGTTATAGTGTGCCGCGGCCACGTTGTGACTGGAAGACAAAGCACTCTTCCCCTTCCTTTGGCTCTCATGGTCCTTCTGCCACCTCTTCTGCAATGATCCTTGAGCACTGGAGGATATAGTCTATGATAGAGATGTCCCATTTAGTGCTAAACACTTCACTGTTCATTCTTCTTAGCACTTTGATGAGTTTCCCCAGTGGTTTCCATGTGAAAAGAGAAGCTTCTCTAATCAAAAATGAGAGTAGCTGGCTGGAGAGATGGCTTAGTGGGTCAAGGCATTTGCCTGCAAAGGATCCTGGCTTGATTCTCCAGGACCCATGTATGCCAGTTGCACAAGGGGGCACATGCATCTGGAGTTCGTTTGCAGTGTGCCCCCTTGTGCATCTGGCTAACATGGGTCTTGGGGAATCGAGCCTCCAACCAGGGTCCTTAGGCTTCACAGGCAAGCGCTTAACCACTAAGCCATCTCTCCAGCCCAAGCCATTGGCTTTTGATTAAGTTTTCAATACCAGACAGGAATTCCCTCACATGGAGTGAACCTCAAATCCAGAGAGTGGTTAGTTTCCTCCATAAAAGACATGCTACCTGGCATCAGTTGACAGATTTGGCCTTGCTGGTCAGGCATGAAGCTTCAGTGTCTGTTCCTGGTTAAGACCATTAATGACTTTTCTCTGCTATCAGGTTTCATAGATCTTTTCAGCATCCTGACAGCTAGTCACCAGAGATGAGCTGTTCAGCTCAGCTCCAGCTTGACTTTTTAGTGTCCTAAAGGTCAAGCATGTGGTGTCTTCAGCAATAGGGTCTACCATTTAGTTATTGTGGGTAATCAAAAGCCTTGGCAATAGCCTGTAGTGTTTTGGGGCCATCAAAGCTTCCCTGACCAACAACTTGCTGGCAGGTATCTCACCCTGTCACTGACATTTTCTTGTAACAACCTATGTCTTCAGAAGGTATCTCTGTGTAAATTCTCTTTTAAAACACACGCACATACACACATGCTCACATGCATGTAAGCACACACACACACAATACACACGCACACGTTTAAATATTTACAACTTGGTTTACATGGTATGGTGGTTTGATTCATGTGTCCCCCATAAACCTAGGTGTTCTGAATGCTAGATCCCCAGCTGATGGCAATTTGGGAATTAAAGCCTGATGGAGGCAGTGTATTGTTTGGGGCAGACTTATGGGTGTTATAGCCAGCTTCCTTTTTCCAGTGTTTGGCACACTTTCCTGTTGCTGTTGTTCACCTGATGTGGGCCAGGGGGTGATGTCCACCCTCTGCCCAGGCCATCATTTCCCCCTGCCATCGTGCAGCTTCCCCTTGAGTTTGTAAGCCAAAATAAACTTTTTTTCCTCCACAAGCTGCTCTTGGTCAGGTGTTTTCTGCTGCTATGCAAACCTGACTGCAATACATGGGTACAAGGTATTAAATATACAACTTTGTATTATTTAGCTAGCAAGGAAGTAGGATATGACTTATTTATAACATTAAAAAAAATTTTTTTAATTTCTTTGGTTTTTCAAGGTAGGGTCTCACTCTAGCCCAGGCTGACCTGGAATTCACTCTGGAGTCTCAGGATGGCCTCAAACTCTTGGCGATCCTCCTACCTCTGCCTCCTGAATGCTGGGGTTAAAGGCATGTGCCACCATACCTGGTTTAACATATTTAATTTTGACAAGCCCTCTTCCCACCCCTTCCTTTCCTCCATCTCCTCTTATGTCTTTGGCTCCTAGATATTGAGTGTTACAAATATAAGATCAAGGGCTGGGGAGATTTCTCAGTGGTTAAAGGACTTGCCTGCAAAGCCTAATGACAGGTTCAGTTCCCTAGTACCCATGAAAGCTGAATGCACAAAGTAGCGTGTGCATCTGGAGTTCATTTGCAGTGTACTTTACCCTGGCATGCCCATATTCTCCCCTGTTCTCTGTCTTTTTCTGCTTGCAAACAAATAAATAATTAATTATTTTATTTTTAAAACTTTTTTATTGACAACTTCTGTAATTGTAGACAATAACCTATGGTCATTCCCTCCCTCCCCCCTTCCCCCTTTGCAACTCCACTCTCCATCATACCCCTCACCCTCTCAGTGAGTCTCTCTTTTATTTTGATGTCATCATCTTTTCCTCCTATTATGATGGTCTTGTGTAGGTAGTGTCAGGCACTGTGAGGTCATGGATATCCAGGTCATTTTGTGTCTGGGGGAGCACGTTGTAAGGAGTCCTACTTTGGCTCATGCATTCTTCTGCAATGCACCCTGAGCCTTGGAAGGCGTGATAGAGATGTTTCAGTGCTGAGCACTCCTCTGTCACTTCTTCTTAGCACTATTGTGCCTTCTGAGACACCCTAAGATCACTGCCATCTGAAGAGAGAAGCATCTCTAACCAAAAGTGAGAGTGGCATTATGGGTATGAACATTAAGAGAAGTGCTTACTGGGCAGTTTGGTGAGCATAGGACATACATTTAGCCAGACAGCAGCAGACGTTACACCTCTAGGGCCCCTGACTACCCCTGTTTTAGGTTTTCAGTAACAAGGATGTATTTCCACCCACAGAGCGAGCCTCCATTCCAATTAGAGAACAGTTGGTTTCCCCCATAATAGACATGCCACTGTTGTACCAATTGGCTCATTTGGCCTGGCTGGCCAAATACAAGGCTTTGCAGTGTCCACTGTTGAGTATCTTCACTGGTGATTTCTCTCTTTCCCATGGAACTGCATGCAGCATTGCTTTTTCAAGCTTTCTGTCCGTTGGTCTACATGGAGGAGGTTTTTAGTATGTATCTGGATTTCATTTACAGTGGCAGAAGATCCTGGCATGCCCATTCTCTCAGTTTCTTTCTCTGCTTGCAAATGAATAATAAAATAGTTTTTTTTTAAGTTATAAGAATAAACCTATGTAGGCTCCAAATAGAACCTGGGAGTTAGGCAAAGGTCTGTAAGTTCCAAGGACTGAGGGTGGTGATAGGAATTGTCTTGAGTAACCCCCCGCACCTGGGGTGGAAGACACAACCATATTAAACATTGGTTGGTTTCTTTCTTTTTTCTTTTCTCTCTCCCCATCTCCTGCTCTCTCTTACATCTTTCCTGTAAGAGTCTCAGAGCTCTCTGTCCATTTCCCTCACTCCCTGTTCCCAACCAACCATGTTCTAACTAGGCCTGGAATTCTGAAGCTACCTTGTGTGGTAATTGACATTTCAAAGATCATTGTCTTGGGCTGGAGAGATGGTTTAGTGGTCAAGGTGCTTGCCTGCAAAGCCAAAGGATCCTGGTTTGATTCTCCAAGACCCACATAAGCCAGATGCACAAGGGGGTACATGCATCTGGAGTTCGTTTGTAGTGGCTGGAGGCCCTGGCATGCCCCCTCTTTCTGTCTCTGCCTCTTTTTTTTTTTCTTTTCTCAAAAATAAATTTTTTAGCCGAGCGTGGTGGCGCACACCTTTAATCCCAGCACTTGGGAGGCAGAGGTGGGAGGATTGCCGTGAGTTCGAGGCCACCCTGAGACTCCATAGTGAATTCCAGGTCAGCCTGGGCTACAGTGAGACCCTACCTTGAAAAACCAAAATAATAGTAATAATAATAATAATAATAATAATAATAATAATAATAATAATAACAATTTTTAAAAGCAAAGATAGTTGTCTTTTCCCCTTCCCTGTAAGCCCAGACTAGGTCTGGGATCTCAGAGACCCTACTTACTAACATGGTAGCCTGACTAAACTTTTCTGTACCTGAGCTGGGAGAAGAAACCACTTTGTCCCTGATACCACCTGTCGACTGGGTTGGGAGAGGGGGCATCTCACTCTCCCAAACTGTTCAGCAGGAGGCTCACACAGCCTGGCAGCCGCAGGCTCCAGTCAGTCATCCGCCTCAAACCCCATTCAGCCAGTCTAGTTCTCCTCCTTTCACCCACCGTGCCTAAAATCCTCTGCTCTTCTCTTAGGTGGTTCAAAGTCTCCTCTTTCCCCCTTGGTTCAGCGTCTCCTGCCCCTTGACTCTTAGTTCCTAGCTCCAAACCCTGCTACCCTCTCACTGGCATTAAGTAAAACCTTGAGCCCAAGAAACCGCTGTGTCGGGGTCCTCTATTCTGAACCTTTCCCTCCGCGCCCCTTTCTTCCTTTCTTCTTTCTCAGGTGGCTCAGGCTGACCTCTGACTTGCAATCCTCTTGTCGCAGCCTCCAGAGTAGCTGTGATCACAGGTGTGTGCGCCGCTGTGTCGGGGTCCCGCTTGTTGCACACTTACGGGGTGCTGCCGCTCAGCCCTTGGGGCAATGCTGCTGACAGTGCCTCACGTGCCTGGGCTTAGTGTATTTGTGCAGATCCAGATAAAATGAAATCCCAGAGAATTTTCATTTCCTCCTTCCTCTCCTGTGTCTTGATCAAGATGCAGGAAAAATTCCTTTCCTCTGGCTCTGATTTCTGTAATCAAGTCACAGGAAACCAATGGAAAACTCCTTTGGGCTAGTCTCTCCTCCCTTGCCTCAGCCTTCTAGAAACATAGTTTCTGATTAACCAAGGCCTGGTCCCAGGTTAGACTCACTGACCCTGCGGATCACACGCCTGGCCTGGGCTCCTTTCCCTTGCTGCAGCTGTGTCTGGATCCCAAACAGAGTTAGCTTGGCTTCTAGGTCAAGGTCGATTGGGTTGGGATAACACTGATGCCTGATTGGATGCTGTGTCCCGTCCAGAGCTGGCGTCCAAGACTCAGGCCAGGCTGTGGGCCTCAGGTCACCCTCCTCAGCTTACCCAGCATTATATTTCAGCCCTGGGAAGGTGGCCTGGTGGCCTTGATCCCGGTTTCTCTTAGGGGAAGTCCCTTGTCTGTGTGACCTGAAGATTCCTTCCTTGTTCTTGGGACCAGGCACTGTCTCTTTGGGGCTGTTTCCCTTCACCAGAGCTTTCTGGGGTTCTGAGCTCCTGTCACCATAGAAACCCACAAGTCCTTCACCCTCTGTGTGGCTGCCATGTGGCAAGCATGTAATAGGTGCTGGTATCAGTCTTGCCCTCAAATTGCTCAGTTTTGTGTGGTGGAATAGACAAATAAATAGGCCTTGAGAAATCATGGCTGTGGATGCAGGAAGCAGGAGTGAGCAGAGCTGCAGGATGGTTACTGGAGCTGTTAGGGTCAAAGCTGGGCCTGACCACCTGACCTCAACATGCCACTTTAATAGTGAAAAGACAAGAGATCTCAACCTGGCCACATTAGGAAGAGAACAATTAAAGGGGTCCAGTGACTCCCAAGTCCATTTTTGAATTCCTGATAGGAGGTTTAGGTTTGAATAGAAGGCAAGAGCGATCATAATTAAGCAGTCCTGGTCAAGGTGTGGTCCTGCCCGTCGCTGTCTCCATTCGAGTCTGTCCTGCAAGGTGGTCTGGAATAAGTTGTCAGAACTATGTGGAATCTCTTTTTAGGAGACAAGTTCCCCCTCTAGCTGGCCCCAGAGCTTCCACCTTTTCCTTTAACTGCATGATATTCCTCGGAACATTCCCATTGCAAGGATTGTGTCAATAGTCTGATGGGCAAAGGGTGGGATGCAAAAGTCTCAGACTACCTTTAATCTTTCTGGGATGGCTACAAGGTTCTAGAAAACAGAGGAAGTACACAGTGAAGGAGAGCTTTGACACTGAGCCCACAGGGGAGAGGCAGACAGGTACACAGGTGAAGACAGTGTCCCAGGCAGAAGGAATAGCCTGTATAGAAGCAAGAAGGAGAATGCACTTTAAAAATTTTTTTTGTTTATTTTTATCTGTTTATTTGAGAGTGACAGAGCGAATGAGAAGGAGAGAGAGATAATGGCATGCCAGGGGCCCCAGCCACTGCAAACAAACTCCAGACGCGTGCGCCCCCTTGTGCATCTGGCTAACATGGGACCTGGGGAACTGAGCCTCAAACCGGGGTCCTTGGGCTTCACAGGCCAGCATTTAACTGCTAAGCCATCTCTCCAGCCCCAAGAATGCACTTGCGGGACCTGCCGGGGAAGGCTTGCACAGCTCGTTCCCCTTTGCTCTGCCACGTTTGTCAGGAGCAGCTCTCTTGTCTGATTGGTAAGGCCTGTCCTACCCTGTATTGGCTCTCTAAGGTCTAATCCAAAAGTGAGTGGCTCAGCATAGTAGACATTGATTGTCTTCTGTCATTTCTGAGGCCATGGATCTCAGAGCAGTTTAGCTGGGCTCAGGATCTCCCATAGGTTAGTCATGACGCTCCCTGCATTGTTAGTCTGACCTGGACTCAGGTCAGAGGATCTGCTTCCCCGCTTACTCATGTAGTTGTTGGCTTTGTACCAGGAAGCCTCTCCGTAGACTAGTCAGAATATCATATGGCAGTGATACAGATTAGGAGCAAGGTAGCTTTTCTTCTAATAGGTAGTCAGCTAGGGAGCACCTTGCCTGCCCTGGCAGGACTAGAACTCATATCTTATCCAGTCTCATACAAGATAGCTGTAAACACACCCTCTTCATTCTTCGTGAGTACCCACAATGATTTCTTATTTCTTTCTTGATTTGGAAGGCTTAGCCCTGTGGGATCTTCCTAAATCTATGATCCTCCCTGAGCCCACCATCCAATTAGGTACCTCCCTATACACCTGAGCCTGATAAGGCTCTTTCTAATTGGATGCCTATTGAATCAACACAAATGGATCTAAAACATGTGTGTAAATCCTTCCCCTCTTCTTCCCTTCCCCCAGAAGCTTCTGAAGGAAATTCTTCCCTCTGTTCCTCTCCCTTCCCAGAAATGTTGGGAAGGGGAAGAAATTCCTCTGTACTGCTCCTCTTCTCTGTTTTAATATTATTCTTTTTTTTTATTGACAACTTCCATGATTGTAAACAATATCCCATGGTAATTCCCTCTCTCCCCCCACTTTCCTCTTTGAAACTCCACTCTCCATCATATCCCCCTCCCCCTCTCAATCAGTCTCTCTTTTATTTTGATGTCGTGATCTTTTCCTCCCATTACGATGGTCTTGTGTAGGTAGTGTCAGGCACTGTGACGTCATGGTTATCCAGGCCATTTTGTGTCTGCAGGAGCATGTTGTAAGGAGTCCTACCCTTCCTTTGGCTCATACATTCTTTCTGCCACCTCTTCCACAATGGATCCTGAGCCTTGGAAGGTGTCATCCTATTCTTAATAAATTCTCATAGCTTACCCTTCTGTGTCTGCATTTTTTCACTTCATTGATAACTTGGACAAGGACACAGTTGTGCAAAATGTCTCAATTTGTAGCTCTAATAAACTTTCTGCCCCCTCTTCCACAAAATTCCCTGAGCCATGTTGTGTACATTTTAAATCTACTTCAGTGATGGGCTCTTAGGAGCCTCTGGATCTCTGGTTTGGTAGGTGTTGAGTGTCCTCAGTGTGTATCTCCTTCATCCTTGTGCTGGTATCAGGTTCACTGAAAAAGCAGCACTCTTGTTCATTTCTCCAGTTCCTCTATGGTTTCATCTGGGGCTGGGGTGGAGTGTGATTGGTCGTTTTTCTCTTTAGGTCCCACTCCTGTCTGAATCTCCAACGGAGAGTTAAGTCAGCACAGGTTAAATGGAATCACCATTATTAATTTAGAAAGAATTCAATGGGTATAGACCCTCTTATAGCCCCAGATTAGTGGGAACTTGATATTGGAAAGCAAAATGATTATCTCATAGTTGTTTTAACTTGCATTTCCCTAATGGTTAGGGATGTTGAACATTTTCTTAAGTGCTACACTTGCAAAATATTAAATGATAATTTCCATCAAGAGAAGGTGAAGAGTGCTATTCAGTTCTTGGACAGATGATGTATGTCATAGACTGGAAAAATTTGAACTTCGGATGCAGATAAACCTGATTCCATCATTGGCTAAGGTTGTTGTATCTCTGAGCTTTGGCTTTTCATCTGTGAAGTGGTTGTTCCAAAGATTAATTGAGGTGATTCTTGCAAAGTAATATAAAAATCAGTACTTTTCCTACTAACTGGAATTGGCTTTAGTATCATCAATTCTATCATCTTGCAAGGTTCTACTTAATATTTCTTTGTTTCAGATCTATCCAATAATTGAAGTAGTTCAGTATTCTATACTAAATAGCACTTTGAGTCAACACTTCACAATTTGGTATCTAATTGCAACTATCTTACATTAAAAAAAATTATGTATGTCATGCTTGTTTTCACAAGATTTTTAATTCTTTGTCTTTTATCAAAGTGCCTGGACCAGGGGATTAGGTAGTCACACAATGATTACTTGATTTTTCTTTTTAGGATACTGTTGAAGTTACCTTATTGTTGTTAGGACAAGACACCTGACTAGATACAGCTTATGGAAGCAAAAGGGTTTGAGGAGAAGTTTCATCAAGTTGGGAAAGCATGGCATCACACCTTATCACATCAACAGGGAGGAAGCAGGAAGAGTGTGCTCACTTTAAAAATGCAGTGGGGGGCTGGAGAGATGGCTTAGCGGTTAAGTGCTTGCCTGTGAAGCCTAAGGATCTCAGTTCGAGGTTTGATTCCCCAGGACCCACGTTAGCCAGATGCACAAGGGGGTGCACGTGTCTGGAGTTTGTTTGCAGTGGCTAGAAGCCCTGGCATGCCCTTTCTTTCTCTCTCTCTCTTTCTCTTTCTCTCTGCCTCTTTCTCTCTGTCTGTGGCTCCCAAATAAATAAATAAAAACTTTAAAAAATAAAAAAAGAAAAATGTGGTGGGGCTGGACTAATAAATCTCAAGGTCTGTCCCCAGTGACACCCCTCCTCCTGCAAGGCTCTACCTCCCAAAGCCTCCATCAACCTGGACACTTCGTATGAGGCTTAACACAAACCTGTGAGGTTATGGGAGACATTTTACTTCAAACCACTATAGATACCAAACCTAGGGAAATTGGCCATTAGATCCTTTGTTCTGAGCTCAGAAAACTATATGGAAAGGAATAAGAGAAAAAAGAGAGGGATGAAGTAGTTAACTATAGCTAACACCAAAACTTTCTCTGCTGTATGTTATTTTACTTGCTATGACTTTTTTTTTCTTTTTTCTTTTGGATTTCAAATGAACTTCCAAAACCCTTACTATAGCTAGCAAATAATAGGGGATTATAAAAGTAGATTGGATTTATTTCTTTATGACAGTGTGAATTAATCTTATTTCTGTAGAGTAAAAAGAAACTCTTGCCCTTCAAAATCCTGCATAAAATATACAAGTCTAATATTAATCCAAAATACAAACAGTTCTTCCTACAAGGAAGCAGTATTACTATTTAAAAAACCTGCAAAACCTAAGCCTACATTTCTTTGCCATAGTTGACAACATGTCTATCAACGTGGAGACATTCTGCAACACAGGAAGAATGGTTCCTTTAAGGCACCAGCCTCATGGAATCCAATGGCTGTCTGGGAGTGCTATTTCAGGGCCTCTGCAATTGGTACAAATGTGTTTACAACTTTCGTGTCTTGTTACCAAATGTGAATAAAATTAGTCCTGATTTAAAAAATCGAACTTATTATAAAGTTGATCTTCAGAACTGGTTTGTCTGGGTGTTTATTCCTTAAATAGCACCGCCCAGTGAAACCTGCAAGGGTTTCCATTCTGTAGCACAGTGTGTGTTACTGCAAGTCCCTGTTAGCTGAGTAACACGCTCACACCCCTCTGGTAATAGCCTCAGCAGCAGATCATGATGTGGGTAGTAGATGGGGCCACGGAAGAGGCTGTTTCCCAGAAAAATTCCTAGTCATAAATAAAGCCATGTAAGGGTTCCATTGATTGCTCCCAAGAGTCAGTGGGTCCTAGGGAAAGAAATATTAACCTAGGTCAGGCAGAGCAAGGAGCCTGGTGATCGAGGAGGAGAGTAAGGCTGGCTGTTCTCTAGGCATCTGGAGCAAGGGAATCAGTGACAGCCTGAAGGCTATGGCCCAGGAAGCCAGCATGGAGCACTAAAGGAATGCTGTTTGCAGGATGAATGACAAAATAAATAAATAAGTAAATGTTAGAACTGATATCTCTTCAAGAACAAAACAGACAGGTTCATAGCTTTAAGAAACAATAATGAAAAGTTAGAACACAACAATAGGCATTGCCCTCAAGCTCCTGGGAAAGGAGAGGGAGGGGCTTGTGGTGCTAGTGAGGATCTGGGATGCGGGGAGACACTGGTGACAGAGTGCCCCCCTGCACTGCCCGTCCACTGCTGCATTGGTTCCTTCGCATACATGAAGGTGAAGGGGGTCTTATGGTGTCTTGCCGCTGAAGGTGGTAAACGGCGTGGCAGGCATGACAGCGGGTGCTCAGATTCCAGGGGTTAGTGTCGTGGTGGTCAGCACTGAACTGAGCTACTCACCTCCCAGTTTGTATAACAATATTGATACAGGCAGGGCTACACTCATTACTGTTCAAGCATTCTGTGTTAAAAGTCATGCTTGATTTCTTTTTTAAAGCTTTTAAAAATTTTATTTACTTATTTGTGTGCAAGGAGAGAGAGAGAGAGAGAGAGAGAGAGAGAGAGAGAGAGGGAAAGAGAAAGGGAAGAGAGGCAGAGAGAGGCAGAATGAGCACACCAGGGCCTCTAGCCCCTGCAAATGAACTCCAGATGTATGTGCCCCTTGTGCATCTGGCTTATGTGGGTCCTGGAGAATCAAACCTGGGTCCTTTGGTTTCGCAGGCAAATGTCTTAACCACTAAGCCATTTGCCCAGCCCCAAATTTTATTTTCTTATGAGAGAGGGGGAAAGAGAGAGAGAGAGAGAGAGAGAGAGAGAGAGAGAACCAGCATGCTAGAGCCTCCAGTCTTTGCAATTGAACGCCAAATGCGAGCGCCCCCTTGTGTGCATGTGTGACCTGGCACACTTGTGTCACCTTGTGGATCTGGTTTATGTGGGATCTGGAGAGTTGAACTTAGACCCTTAGGCTTCCCAGGCTTAAGTGCTGAGCCATCTCTCCAGCCCTATGTTTGATTTCTAAAGTTTAAAGCAAACAAACAAACAAACAAACAAACAAATTGGTGCTAAGCTTCACCCTTGAGCATGCTCAGTGAGACTGGTCACGGCAGCATTCACAGCGCCATGAGCCTCAACTCTATTTTTCTTGTAGAAATGCTCTCTATTTGTCTTCCCCAATGTATCGTATGCATTTTATTTTATTGAAGGTGGGATAATACCTGCCTTTTAAGAAAATGAATAGAAAAGCTTAAAACCCAAGAAATGGGGATGGAAATCAGTGTACAAGAATAGAGCTGGTGAAGTCCAGCTAGCCCCGCCCTGGGCTCGGTGGTTTGGAAGGGAAGAAGTCTTACTCCCCGCACATTTCCTCATGCCCCGCACAAGTCCAGCAGTGCAGATGCCTGAGCTCCCTTTGCCTTGTCAAAGGGGTCAGGAATCCAATCAAGGAAACGCTTTGGCCCAGAAACAATGGGCTAATCAGTGTCTGTCCTGACTGGGACCTAGTCAGGAAGCAGTTTACAAGTGTGTGGTCACGGTTGCCTCATGGAAATGTGTGGCAGATGGCTCTGAGGAAAAACAGCAAATGTGGGTCATCCATGTGGCAGCTTGGCAGAGAGAAGTACTAGCTCTGAACTGCTTTGCACATGTTGACCAAAGCCGTGGTGATGGTGGCTGGCATAGGCCCAGTAAGTGGTGCCCAGTGTTTGTCCTTGAGTTGCTTGAGCTGAACTGGAGGTCACCACTGTTGCCAAGGAACCAGCCCAGCTTTGCTGGCTTGGCTTGGAGTTTGTTTCATTCCTAGCTGAATGCCTTGGTCTGGAAAGCTGGCTTGTCTCATCGCACGCACAGCTAGGATCTTCTCTCTGTAACTATGAATCATCCTTGTCTTACCTGAACTAAAGGAGGATTTCTTTAGAGTTTGTTGGTGTTGGATCCACTGTGAGGTTCTTCAAGTGTTTTCACTTCATAATATTAAAGCAACTCATGTTAGAGACTCTTTCCACTTGAAAGATTTGTAGTTAAAATGTTACATTAGATTTTACTGTTTATAATAAAAATTGTCTACGCAAAAGAAAAAAAGAGAGAATTTAGACAGAAATACCTTGTGGTGGGTAGATAATGCTGTTCCTAGAAGCCATAGATTATTTCAAGAAAATTTTAGTACTGGGGGTAAGATATCTTCTAGAAAGTTGTTGGCCAGGAAGGCCCCTGATGTCCCTCAAACATTACAGGCTATATGGTAAGACCCTACTTCTGAGGATTCACACACATTCTGCAGGTCACTGAAAACCCAAACTGGAGCTGAGCTGGAAGATTCCTGCCTATTGACTAGCTGTCATGATACTGGAGTTATTTAGCCTGTTGGTGAAGAAGTCATCAAGGGTCTTAACTAACAATGGACCTTGCAAGTTTTAGAGCTAGCTAGCCAGGCCAATTGTGCCAATTGGTAACATAGTGGCATGTCTGTTATGGGGGAAACCAATTGCTCTCTGATTGGGTTTGAGGCTTGCTCTATGGGAAGCAATTCATGTCTGGTACTGAAAACTTAACTAAAAGCTTATGGATGGGTAGGTCATAAGTCCTAGAGGGGAAAAAAACTACTACTGTTTTCTGCTAAATGGCTATATAATGTTCACTACTTTTATGCCCACCATATGTTAATGCTATTCTCACCTTTTTCTTTTTCTTATTAGTTATGTACATACTCAGTGTGTAAACAGCCATGTTGGTACCATTGTTAGCCTCCTCCCTGTCCTTCCCCCTCTGAAGGGACCCTCCTCATTGGGGATTGTGGGTAGTACATGAGAGGGTAACCATCAGTTATGGGGAAGAGGCAATGTCTCTGCGCATAATGTCCCAATTTATGGCTCTAACAATATTTCCACTTTGTCTTCCATAAATTTGCCTGAGCAATGTTGGGTTTGTTTTAGGTCTACTTTAGTGATGAGGTCTTGGGACCCTCTGTGTCTCTGTATCTGGTTAGGTAGGAGTTGAGTGTTCTCTGTGTCTATCTCTTTCACCCTTGTGCTGGTACCAGGTTCACCAAGAAAGCAGCACTCTTGCTCATTTCCTCAATTACTCTATTGTTTCAGCTGGGGTCCAGGTGAGGTGCAATGGGCTGATTCTCTTCTCAGGTTCTGCATCTATCTGAAAAAGAGAAGCAGATTCTCCAGTGGAGAGTAAACTCAGAACCAGATAAATGAGATTACCCATTATTAGTTTAGAGAGAATTTAATAGGTGTAGGTCCTCTTGTAGCCCAAGATTGGTGGGAGCTTGATGTTGGAAAGTGAACTCATTTTTTTTTTTTTTTTGATATGGTTCTGACTTGTTTCCCAGTTCCAGCTAAGGGTTCCGTTCCACTGAGTTAGCCAATTCAAGAGTAGTTGGTTACCCACCATGGTTGTGTGCCACTATTGCACTTGGGTAAGAATCACATCAGGTTGTTTGCTGCTGATTAGCTTAGACCACGAGTTGCTTGGATAGATATTGTCCATTTTCCACCAGTCGCTCATGTTGCGCCTTCTGGCACTAGACAAGCTAACTGTCTGGGGGCTGACTCTCTTCTAGATTCCAGCCAAGTCTCTCCATGTTCTATACTAACAGCATATTCACCTTTTTTTTTTTTTTTTTGAAGTAAGGTCTTACTCTAACCCATGCTGACCTGAAACTCACTCTGTAGTAGGGTGGCCTTGAACTCACAGTAATCCTCCTACTTCTGCCTTCTAAGTGCTGAAATTAAAGTTACATGCCACTACACTGGGCTACTCTCCATTTTTCTTAGAGAAGCTTTTCTTTTCAGATGGCAGTAACCACTGGGGTGGCTCAAAACTCATCAAAGTGCTGAGAAGAAATGATGGTGGAATATTTGTTCAACACTTAGTGAGACATCTCCATCGCATTCTCCAAGGCTCAGGGGCCATTGCAGAAAAGGTGGTGGAAAGAAAGGAGGAACAAAAAGAAAAGGAGAGTACCTTGACCCTGCAGTGGCTGGCACTACCTACACAAGACATGTATAATAACAGGGGGAAAATGATGACATCAAAATAGAAAGATACTGGGATGGAGAGATGGCTTAGTGGTTAAGTGCTTGCCTGTGAAGCCTAAGGACCCCAGTTCTAGGCTTGGTTCCCCAGGACCCACATTAGCCAGATACCCAAGGGGGCGCACATGTTTGGAGTTCATTTGCAGTGGCTGGAAGCCCTGGCTTGCCCATTCTCTCTCTCTCTCTCCCTCCCTCTCTCTCTCCTTCTCTGCCTCTTTCTCTCTCTGTCACTCTCAAATTAATAAATAAAAATAAATAAAAAAATTTAAAAAATAGAAAGTTACTAACGGGAATGAAGAAGGGATTTAGTGAAGGGACATTGGGAGTGGGGGAAGGAAGGGTGATGGGAGGGCATTATTTTGATATATTAATCTATAGGTATGGAGGTTGTCAATAAAAAGTTAATAATAAATAAATAGTAAAAGAGACGACATCATTGCAAGTGATAACCTTATGTGTTAGCTCTCCAGTCCTTCCTCATTCCACCCTTCTGCTGAGCAGAGTGGCCTTAGGATTGTAGGTGGGTAAATGCAGGAGGGAGGAGGCGTGCTGGCACCCAACTGATGCCTCTTTTTGAAGGTAGACTCCAAGCAGCCCAAAGGCTATTCCACTGTCTCTTTACTATTCCTGTGCCACTCTTGGAATCACTATACACTAAGGTACTAAGGTGCTCAGTTCCCATTAGGCCTCCTGGTAGGCTCCCTTTTTGTATACAAAGCCTGGCTCTGACTCATTTCTTCCTATGAAGGCCCCTGTCTCCCTGGGGCTATGAGCTGAGAAGGGGACCTGACAGAGGAATTCATACCTGCAACCTGTAACAACTCCACTTTGTTACTTAAGAGGCGCTGTCCAGGGGTGAAAATTTGGCCACTAGAAGAGGCCAGTGGAGAAGGGCATATGTAAGGGAAGTGCCCTGCCCAGGTTGTTGTTTGATACTTGTTCCTGCTCATGAGGAAGGAATGAGATCTTGGATCAAGGATCCAGGTTTGTACCCTGTTCCCCCACTTACCACCTGAGAGCTGTTAGCCAACCTTTGTTAATCTCACTGAGCTTTGTTTTCCTATTTTCCTGTCCACTGAAGTGGGGAAATAACTCTTGCAATTCTCTGAGGCTGGCTGGTTGAAGGAACAGGTAGGGGGTGTATGCTAGTTACCTTCACCTTGTTGGGTCAAAGCACCTGACCAAAAGCAGCTGAGGGGAGAAAAGTTGTTTATGTTGGCTTACAGTATCGAGGGGAAGCTCCGTGATGGCAGGGGAAAGATGGCAGAGCAGAAGCTGGACATCACCTTTTTGCCAACATCTGGTGGACAACAGCAGCAGGAGAGTGAGCTGAGTTCTAGCAAGGGAGAGCTGGCTTTAACACTCTTAAGCCCGCCCCCGGCAGCACACCAGCTCCAGGCAAGGCTCCACCTACCGAGTTGCCATCAGCTGGGGATTAAGCATTCAAAATACATGAGTTTAAGGGTGGGGAGGACACCCTAATTGAAACCACCACAGTGTGCAAATGTAAAATAAACTGCCAAGGATTTGCCTTTTTCTTTTTTCATTTTTTTTTGCATTGGGGCTCAAACCTATAGTCTTTCATGGGCTTGGAAAGAGCTTGGCTCATAGACTACACCCAAGTCCTCAGGAAATATTGTAATACCAGACACTGACCAGCTTTGTCGAAATTTGTGTTTGGAAGTTAGGGTGTTGGGCAAACAAACCAAACTAACCAAACTAATCCCATTGGTGTCCAGGGATCGGTTAGATATGAAGGTCAGATAGGACTAAACTCTGTGGTGCTCCTCGTACCCCCAAAGCCCTGCTTCTGCTATCCTAAAAGACCAGGGCCTTGAGATGTGCCCTGGAGGCCACCTGGAAACATGCAGACATTCTTTACCGCCTTCTTCAGGCCTGACAGCAAGGGTCGCAGGAAGAGCGGGAGTCGCGGAACAGTGCACAGAGGGAATGTTTCTTTTTTTTTTTAATTTATTTTATTTTATTTATTTATTTGAGAGCGACAGACACAGAAAGACAGATAGAGGGAGAGAGAGACAATGGGCGCGCCAGGGCTTCCAGCCTCTGCAAACGAGCTCCAGACACGTGCGCCCCCTTGTGCATCTGGCTAACGTGGGACCTGGGGAACCGAGCCTTGAACCGGGGTCCTTAGGCTTCACAGGCAAGCGCTTAACCGCTAAGCCATCTCTCCAGCCCGGGAATGTTTCTTGCTAGGAGAGATTGTGCTATATTCCTTTCATTCCCAGAGAAGAGCCTGGGAATGCTCAGGCTCTGCCTTTCCTGGACACTTACAAAGCTTGTGAATAAATGACTTGAATCAATGTCCGTTCACATTGGCTCCAGCATATAGAACCTTGTCTTGCGGGGGGGCCCTTGCTGACTTCCCTTGAAGATGCGGCCATGTTGCATGCCTTCCTGCTAGCTCTCCTCGCTGCTTGTCAGGAGCGTGGGTCTCTGAAGTCAGAATCACAGGGGAAGGAGCAGAGGTGGGGCTCAGCATCTGACCTTGTGGGATATTCAAGTGGATATGGCATAAGGAGAGCGGGATGATCCCAAGGGGAACAGAGAAGCTCAGAAGTCACAGTGAGAAGGAACAGGTGACGTCATGGTTGTCAAGCCCTTCCAGAAAGTGTGCTGAGGGAGAGGAGAGACTCCTCCTTAACATGTGCACCAAAGGCAGGGCTGTGGGAGCTGTCCTGGGAGCAGTAATTAAGGGCACGTTGTCTACAGATAATTTAAGAAAAGTAACAAAACTAAAGGTTGTTATGCCCAGTTTTTGGCACCCCCAGTGACCACCAAGGAGAACCAAACACGTATGCAAGGACAAGGAACAATTTTAAATATTCAGATTAAGCTCGGTGCCTTGACTTCACCAACGCAGTGGCTCCATACAAGGGCCGTGAGTAGAGGGCGGGGAGGGTTTTTATTGGGATTTGAACATAGAAGAAGGGGATGGGGACGTGATTGGTTGATTTAAACAGTATTCTTCTGATTGGCTTGGGATTTGCGGGCAAGGTTGGGGGCAGGGCGGAGGTGGGAACTAGGGGAGAACCCCAGGCAGATGAGGTAGTCTTCATTGTGATTGGCTGGGGCAGAAAGAGCAGAGAGGACAGGCCTCGGGCATGTCCTGGGCATGTCTAGGCTAGGGGTGACTCTGGCCTTTGGGTGGGCACCTTCCCTAACCATATGTTAGGGCGGTGGCCTTCTGCCTAATTGGAAAACCTGAAAGTTAGGCCCAGCCAGGGCAGCACCTTAGTTTCTGGGTTTTTCAAGGTCAGTCTACTTTCTACCATTATCAGGGCAAGCAGTACCACAAGTAATATATTCCTTTCAGTCGGGATAGATGTTCCCATCTTTGGCAAGTTGTCTTCTTGCTTTGGTTTACCTCTTGCTTGGAAAATGACTCTCTGGGTGCTTAGGCCAAGTACCCAGCTTGTGTTTACCTGAGATGCTTGAGCGGTATTCTGAAACTGTGGCCTCAGAACAAAAGAAGGGGCTTCTAAGATAGAGATTCCTGATCAGATACAACAAGCACCCTCATGCCCGAACAGCTCCCTAAAATGCTCATTTACAGGGACAAAAGTTCCCCTAGTCTGACTTGGATTCTTGCTACCTACTATAGAAAGTTCCAGTAATAGAATAGCGACAGCACCGCAAGGTACTTAGACTTTCACCTCGTGTCTGGGCTGGAAGCTATGGTTTCTAGGCTTTTCCTAACTTTGGGGACTCCTGTCGTCACCACGCAGACATAGGCACTGGCAGGCTACAGGGACAATTTTCTAAACACAACAGGATTCAGTAAAAAGCTGCATGGACTTCATCCAAGGCAAGTATTTGCAGAAGTTCTCAAAGCACATAATTATGAGGCCTCAGGGCAGGACCTGCACCATGAGGGCAGCTTTTGAGTGAAATTCTAGAATGGTAGACAAGGAAATCCCTGAACCAGTTGAATCTGCATTTAGGATGAAAACAAATTTCCTCTATAGCGATCAGCTTAGAGTGAAGAGACGTGGGTCAATGGCATTTCACAAGAGAAAACTTTGAAAAGAAAATTTTAGAAAACAGTAGGAGGTGTCTCAGTGCTTAACTTTTCCTCAGTTTGACACTGGTTGGTAGTTGATCCAATGGCCACAGCTCCCACTCTCTATCCGAGTAGGCTTTATCTCCCCAGCGGTAGGGGTTCCCAGCAGCTGCAGGCTTCAGGGTCTTTAATACTCATGACATCTAAATGTGAAGGATCCTTTTGCTCCCAGCATGTCCCCAGCCATGGCTGTGAAGTAGCCTGCTGAGGTTACATGCTTATCCATGAAGGAGCTACTGCCGAGGGGACTGGGAGACACAGATTCACTTGTTTGGGCTGCTGGTCTACCCTGCGGAGGAGTAGGAAGGCTCATCCTCCCTGGCTGACAGCCCGTGCCAGTAATGAGCAGTCTGGTCAGGGTCTAGAGGTGAGGTTGATGGAAGGGAAGAAAGGTACAATGGCCTCACTCACAGGTCCTTAAACTGCAGGTTGTGATCTCACACAGAAGGCATGGAACTGAATGTAGGGGTCATGAAACATTTGGAACACTGAAAGGTTTCCGAATGAACAATAACCAAAATCAATTCAAAATTAAACATGTAACAAGTCCAGGATGTTTCTGGCAGCACTCACTCATGTTGTATTTCTGTATTTACTGTAGTGTTGGTTTTGAACACACAACCTGTGCATTTTGCACTGCACCTGCTAATATATTCCAAGATGACAGCAAACACTTCCTGAAATAGATGGGCTCAGATTCAAGACTATTTTTTATTAGGAATTGCAGTAGTCACTGTACTTATAGAGTTTTCTCTTCTTACTGAAAATTAATGGTTTAATTATAGAAAACAAGCCTTTTAGAATTTTCTTACCATCATAACTTAGCATGGTACTACCACATTGGTATATCTTTAGATTACATTGTGTTAGAATGGAATGTTTGATTTTAAAACTTACTATCTGAGCTGCTGAATTGCATTTCATAAAAAAAAAACAACATTCCATTAATTCTGGCTTGGGATTAGGACAGAAATTCTTTGGTTGTTTTATTTGTTTTTTATTTTATTTTTTATTTTTATAAAAGGTTATGTTCTTATATCCCCTTACTGCTGCTCCTGTTTCCCTGAGGGCCCTCCTCAATGGGGTTATTGGTATTCACTATAGGGTCATGAAGGCCCCAGTCATTCTCTGTGGAAGGAATAATGCCTCAGGGTATTCTTATCCATGCTGTGGCTCTTGCAGTCTTCCTGCCCCCCTCTTCTGCAATGTTCCCTCAGCCATGGCAGGCCTACTAGCAGTGTGATTTGGGGTTGAGTTCTTTTTAACCCCTGGGTTTCTACTTTGATGGGTTTTGATTCACAACATTGTCCATCACCATCCCCCTGGAGCTGGTTGTCAGGCTAGCAGTGAGAGCACTTCTCCTATCACTGCTTCCTCTATAATTTCTCTTGGGCCTAGAGGTGCCATTATCTTGTGGCAGGCAGTGAGCTATCTTTTCTTGTCATGTTTGATGGATCATGGATCTTTCCAGTATTCTATAAGAAAAAATTGATTCTCCAAACAAGAGTGAGAGCATCTTGAGTTGAAGGGGATAAGCATAATTATTTGAGAGAATGTTTGGTGTGTATGCCCATTCCTCTGAGCTAGAGAGCAGTGGGAGCATCTCTCTGGAGTCTATAAGTTTTTTTGTCCATGGGATTCTGACTTGGTTCCCAGTACCAGATATGAGTTCTCTTCCACTGAGTGGACCTCATGTCCAGAGAGCAGTTGGTTACCCACAATGGCTGTGCACAATTATGCCCAGATGGTTGTTTTTATAACTTGCAGGATCTCTTGCTTAGCCATGCTTTGGTGACAATTGTCCTCCAGTGGCTCCCACAGCACTTTCCAGAACTATGAGGGCTAGCCAGGAGAAAACTGGCTCCCCTCTCAGTTTCAGCATGGTGAATCCATGTCCTATGACCACAGCTAGTGGTGTCTTCAATAATAGGGTCTTACCTTTTAACTCTGGCAGGTAGCCAAGTGCTTTGGCAATGGCTTGAATTGTTTTGGGGACTTCATGAGTCTTCCTGACCAACAACTCACCAATTCTGGGCATGGGATTTACCAGCCAGATCCTTTGGTTTTAGGATTAATTTTTTTTTCTAACTTTTGCAGGATGTTTCTGTAGGACAGAGCTTCCAACCATTTCTAAAATGACCTTAAACATACTTCTGCCATTTTGTACTCTGTATTTATGCAAAATAACATTTTTAGCATTTTGGTGATTATAAAAGCAAAATAAAGATCAATTTGAAAAATGCTGAGGGTGCGCTACATCCTGCAGTCTCAAGTATTCATTCTTTATATCAAAATAAACAAGCACATATAGCTCATTAGCATGCAAATTTTCTTTCATCTTTAATTAAATGATAAATTATACATATTAAAGAATTGCTTTAAAATAAATTCGTGGGCTAGAGAGATGGCCTAGCAGTTAAAGCACTTGCCTGCGAAGACTTACGACCCAGGTTCAATTCCCCAGTACCCACATTAGTCAGATGCTCAAGGTGGTGCATGTGTCTGGGGTTCCTTAGCAATGGCTAGAGGCCCTGGTGCACCCATTCTCTCTCTCTCTCTCTACCTGCCCTTCTCTATATCTCTTAAATAAATAAAAAATTTAAAAATAAAATAAACTCCTTTCTGATTTACTATCAGTAAATGTTTATATATACCTATTATACATACCTATATATCCAGGGTCACATAAAAATTTTTGAGGTTAAAAAAATAGGTGGTGAGGAGAAGACATTTAAGAAGACTTGATGCATACCATATATTCAAGGAAGTATTTTGTGTCATCCAGGTTCAACTTTAGAAATGACAAGTAAGGAGACATAGAAACAGATTTATTGCTGGGAATTTTGTCCATAATTGTTAGGCAAGTCCTAAATCTGTATAGCATACTGTCAGAAAGGGTACCTTTTGGAAATGGGGTAGAGTGTTGTCTTCTCTCTTAGGGAAGCCTCAGCTCTGCTCTTAAGATCTTGGAACTGACTGAATCAGAAGCATGTAGAATATCAAATGCAATCTTCCTTAGGTTCATCTGATTATGAGTTCAGCCACATCCATAAAGTGTGTTCACAGCAGTATCTAGATCCACAGGGACTCCAGTAGAGGCATGATGACATAAAAATGGCCATCAAACTCCTTCACTGGCCTCGCCAATCCTAGTCTCTCTGTTAAGCTTCAGATCTGAATATCCAGCTACGTACTGAACATGATGATTTGCGCCTCAAACTTGACATTCTCTAAACTAAACTTTTGTTTTTTAAGGTAGGATCTCACTCTAGCCCAGGCTGACCTGGGATTCACTATGTAGTCTCAGAGTGGCCTTGAACTCATTGTGATTCTCTTATCTCTGCCTTTCAAGTGCTGGGATTAAATAAATATGTGTGCCACCACACATGACAACTTTCAGTTTTCATTTTAGCTTTTTTTGTTGTTGTTGTTTGTTTGTTTTGTTTTTTTGAGGTAGGGTCTCACTGTAGCTCAGGCTAACCTGGAATTCACTATGTAGTCTCAGGGTGGCATTGAACTCACAGTGCTCCTCCTACCTCTGCCTCCTGAGTACTGGGATTAAAGGCATGCACCACCACGCCTGGCTCTCATTTTAAATATCTTTATTTATTTCTGTGTGCGTGGGTGGGGGCGGGTGGAGAGAGTGATTGAGAGAACATCAGGGCCTCTTGCTGCTGTAAACCAAACTCCATACCCATGTGCTACTTTATACAACTGGCTTTATGTGGGTGCAGAAGAGTCAAACCCACGCTGTAGGGGCACAAGAGATATGTGCAATTAAGCTATCCTGGTCAAGTCTTGGTCTAGTTGAGCATCATCTCAGTTCAGGTTTTGTGAAGTGGCCCAGTCCTTACAGCTCTCATCCTGTGGGCTTCCATCTGGCTCTTCCAAGGGGACCCTTATGTTGAAGGGTGTGGCCTGGCCATCATGGATCATTGTTCTTATCTGTGTGGGGTGGGGTAAGGGGTGATCTGCGCTGGGAGGTTTTGTTCTTGGGGAATCCAAGGCGAGTACAGGTTTAGGCCAATGACTTGTCTCTATGCTTTCAGCTGCTGTAGGACAGACACAAGTTGAAGGCAGCAGTCCTGGCTTTCATTCTGCGCTCGGTTACCTAGTGGTCATCAAGAAGCACTCAGAATGTACTAAGCAGTCAGGTCACCAGCCAGGAAGAAACAAAATAAGTGCTTAGAGTTCCCTGGTGAGTGGTGGTTCAATTCCCAAACCACCCACATAATAAACCCGACACAAAAAGTGGAGCAAACATCTACAATTCATCTGCAGCCTCAAAAGGCCTTGGTGTCCCCCACTCCCCACACATGTGCAATTAAATATATAAAAATTTAAAAAGAAAGCAAGCAAAAGGAAGGAAAGAAAGGAAAAAAGGAAAAAGAAAAAGAAATGCCAGATAAACTAAAACTAAACTAAAAAGAAAAAATGCCCTTGCTCTTATTCCTACCTGCTCTTCTATCTTCCCCATCTGTGACTCAAATAAAAACTCTCAAAACCATGTCTGTCTGTCTATCTCTCACCTGTACTTCAAGCAAGTCCTATCTCTCACCAACTCCACTGCCTTCACCAGCCTGGGCTCCCAGGGCTCCAGTCTAGAGCCCCACCAAGCTCACTCAACCGGTCTCTCTGCTTACATTTTTACCCCAGCCTTCCTTACCCCACCCATTCACCAGAATGAACTCTTTTTTTTAAAAATTTATTTTTATTTATTTATTTATTTGAGAGCGACAGACACAGAGAGAAAGACAGATAGAGGGAGACAGAGAGAATGGGCGCGCCAGGGCTTCCAACCTCTGCAAACGAACTCCAGACGCGTGCGCCCCCTTGTGCATCTGGCTTATGTGGGACCTGGGGAACCGAGCCTCGAACCGGGGTCCTTAGGCTTCATAGGCAAGCGCTTAACCGCTAAGCCATCTCTCCAGCCCCAGAATAAACTCTTAAAAGCAAAAGCTGCATTTACCTGATTCCTGTATTTGAAACTTGTCATTGACTTCCCATTGTTCTGAGACTAAGTGTGAACTTATTACCAGGGTAGAGTATGTTGCAAAGACTAGCCACACCTTCTTCCCATTCCTATTTGTGTACCCATCTTCAACATGGCCTTGTGAGCCCTCCCATTAAGAGGTTTTCCTGCCTCTTGAATTGAGGGTAGCCTTGTAATTTGTTTTAACTCATAGAATTAAGTATAAGTGCCATTATTTGGCTTTAACAATGATTTGTTTGTGTGTGGGGAATGTGCACAGGTGGAGGTCAGAGGACAACCTTGATATGTTTGTGCTCCACCTTCTCTGAACAGGGTTTCCTGCCACTGCAAACTGAGCTTTTGATTAGCCTGGCTCTGCTTCCCATTGTCATAGAAACACTGAAATCACAGACACATGTGTCACTTTGCATCCAGCTTTATGTCAGAGCTGGGGACTTGGATCCCCATGCCAGCAGGCTTTGCAAGCAAGTGTCTTTAACCACTGACACATGTCTCCAGTTCACACATGGCTTTTAAATAGGTTTTGTTGTTGTTTTTCGAGGTAGGCTCTCACTTTAGCTCAAGCTGACCTGGAATTCACTATGTAGTCTCAGGGTGGCTTTGAACTCACAGCGATCCTCTACCTCTGCCTCCCGAGTGCTGGGATTAAAGGTGTGCACCACCACACCGGGCAAATATTCTTTTTTCACTGTTTTGAACAAGGGTCTCAAGAAACTCAAGCTAGACTCAAACTTGCAATGTAGCTAAGTATGATTTTGAATTTATGATCCTCTTGTCACTACCTTCTTATGTATTTATTTTAGCTTTTCATTGTCGAGCTCCCTGCATATACACAATGCACCCTGATCGTAATCCTCTCCCACCATCCTCCTTTGTCTCCCCTTTCCTATCTTCTCTCTACTGAACCCCTTCTTCTTTCTAACTAGTTCTTCTATTTTGATGCTATCATTTATTTTTTTTAACCTCATATTTTGCAGGTCTTATGTAGGTGGCATCAACCACTGTAAGGTCATGAATGGCATAGCCACTTTGTGTCTAAAGACAGTATTCCAAAGCACTCCTCCCCTTCTTCTGGCTCTTACATTCTTTCTGTCACTTCTACAATGGTTCCCAAGCCCTAGAGGTTGTGATAGAGATATCTTAATGCTGAACACTCTCCTGTCACTTCTCAGCACTTGGAGGAGTTCTGAATCTTTCCAATAGTCACTACCATCTGAAAATAGAAACTTCTCTAACCAAAAGTAAGAGTAGCATAACTATATGGTCATAAACATAAATATTTACAGGCACCTCTCCCTTCTGAATTCTGAGATTGTTGGTGTGCATCACCATCCCTGGCTTTTATGCAGTGCTGGTGATCAGCCAGGGTTTTACTTATGCTAAGTAAGCTCTTGACTAAAGGAGCTGTGTCTTTTTTTTGTTGTTGTTGTTTTGTTTTTCAAGGTAGGGTCTCACTCTGGCTCAGGCTGACCTGAAATTTACTCTGTAGTCTCAGGGTGGCCTTGAACTCTCGGCAATCCTCCTACCTCTGCCTCCCGAGTGCTGGGATTAAAGGCGTGCGCCACCACGCCCAGCAAGCAGCTGTGTCTTTAACCCCCTTTCTTCTTCTGTTTTTGAGGTAGGGTCTCACGATGTAGCCCAGGCTTTCTTTGAATTTGCTATGTAGGCTAGGCTGGTCTCTCACTTGAAGTGACACTCCTGTCTCCACCTCCTGAGTTCGAGGATTGTGAGTGTGTGCCTTCCTCCACACTTGGCTAAGCCAAGTCTTTTTTTTTTTTTAATTTTTTTGGTTTATTTTTATTTATTTATTTGAGAGTGACAGACAGAGAGAGAAAGAGGCAGAGAGAGAGAGAGAGAGAGAGAAAGAAAGGACATACCAGCGCTTCCAGCCACTGCAAACAAACTCCAGACACGTGTACCCCTTTGTGCATCTGGCTAACGTGGGTCCTGGGGAATTGAGCCTCGAACCAGCGTCCTTAGGTTTCACAGGCAAGTGCTTAGCCACTAAGCCATCTCTCCAGCCCCCAAGTCTTTTTATTATTATTATTATTTTAGTTTTTTGGGGTAGGGTCTCACTCTAGCCCAGGCTGACCTGGAATTTACTATGTAGTCTCAGGGTGGCCTCAAAGCTCATGGTGATCCTCCTACTTCTGCCTCCCTAATGCTAGGATTAAAGGCGTGCACCACCACGGTTGGCTATTAAAGAGACTTTCAGCTTCTCCCTTTGTCCTCTTGTAATGACTATGTGAGAAGCTTGGTCTAGCTTCCTAGAAGATAAGAGGTTATATAGACAGAGAGATCTGCTTTTCCAGCTCATCCCCTGAATAACCAGCTAACAGCCAGTAGATACCAGACACCAAGCATCCAGCTCCAGTTGAGCCACAAAACAATGAGAGTCACATGGAAGGACTGAGATTGGTGGTTCTTTTGCTTACTAACTGAAATCCACCTGTAGAATCACAAGCAACTAAAATGGCTCTTGATTTAAGCCACTAAGTTTTGGGTTGGTTTGTTATACAGCTTCAGATAACTGATACACTTTACCTATAAGACCCTTCATGTGTGACCACATGTATAGGGTCTTCCAGAAAGTTTTCCTAACTTCCCTTATAGTACTTTCTCCTTTGATCACTTACTGAAGTTAGAACTGGTCTCTTCTAGTTCTAGTACTTTCTCCTTTGATCACTTACTGAAGTTAGAACTGGTCTCTTCTAGTTCTGTGGCAGTTACACGCTGGGCTCATTTTCATTTCTCAACAAAAGTTAAAATGACATTTTTCAGTATAACTTTAACTATCATGAAGTAGTCTTCCATGATGACTCCTCTATTTAGAGCTACCTCCCACTGTTACTGTTATGGGTCAGACTTTTTTTTTCTTACCAGAGATAATTATGGCTGTAGTCAGCTCTATGTTGCTGAGAGGAACATCCAACCACACACAGTTTAGGGGAGGAACTGGGTTATGTCAGGCTTACAGATCCAGGGCAAGTTCCACCAATGGCAGAAGAAGCTGCTTCCTTTCATGTATTCAAGCAGAGAGAAACAGCTGCAGTAAGCAAATACCAACACCAGCAGACAGTAAAAACCCTGCCAGAGCCCAAATTGGTCCTTTGGGATCTTTGGGCCAGAATTTAGATCTGCCCAGTGACACACACCCTTTAGCAGGAATCTCTTTGTTAGGGACTGAAGTTGCAAATTCAATTTTAATAGAGCACTTGAGTTTATGGGGTCATACATTCAAAGGACCACCATCACTGTCTTCCTTCATTTGTTTGTTTTTCTAGAATGCAAGTACTATGCAGGTAATGAATTTGTGCTCATTACTATTACATCCCAGGACCTAGTAGAGTGTCAAGCTCATCATGGTGTGCATCACAGAGCATTGACTCTTATCTTTAATGAATGCAGGGACACCCCACTGTGGCCACAGCCTGGGACCCTGTTCCAGTCTTTGGGAACTGCCATGTACCTATTTTAGATATCATATAACATAGGGAGAGACCTGCGAGTTCTGGGGATGAGATGGTCAAGTAGATTTTGTGAGGAGGACGTTTTCATGCTTCTGTGTCCTGTGCTGGTTTCCATTTGGGTCCTCCTCAGTGCTTTCTTGTTGTTGTCCCAGACTGCATCAGAGTCTCTCCCCAAGGTATAGACAATATACCATGATCATAATCCCCTCTCCCCACCCTACCTTTCCCCCCTCTCAAGTTCCCCCTCTACTGAATCCCTTCTTGTTTCCAACTAGTATCCAAATAGTATTGTCCTCTTTTTTCTGTTTTTGATTTCTCAAGGCAGGGTCTCACTCTAGCCCAGGCTGAGCTGGAATTCACAGTCCCAGGCTGGCCTCAAACTCACAGTGATCAAGGGCTGGAATTAAAAGTGGGCTCCACTTCACCTAGCAGTCTCTTCTGTTTGCATGTCATTTTCCCCTTTTTTATTTTGCAGGTCTCATGTAGGTAACATCAGCCACTATGAGGTCGCGAATGCCACAGCCACCATGTGTCTGAAAGACAGTACTGCCACGCAATGGTCACCTTTCTTTGGTGTTTACAGTCTTTCTGCCTCCTCATCTACAAGGTCCATTAGCCTTGGAGGGTGTGATAGAGATGTCTCACTTAGTACTGAATATTCCACTGTCTCTTCTCAGCACTTTGTGAACACTGGCTGGTAATTCCCAGGGCCACAATTGGGTTCCCTGTACAGTGAGCTACTGGTCAGGGAGACATGAGGTCCCAAAAATAATACAGGATATCACCAAAGCACTTTGTTACCTGCTGGAGCTAAAATGTAAGTTCCAATTGCTGAAGACACCACAGCCTGCAGCCACAGGACATCAAGTGATCATGCTGGAATTGAGAGGGAATCCAGTTCCCTGCAGGCTAGTCCTTGGTGCTGGAAAGTGCTATGAGAGCAGCTGGAGAGTAACAGTTGCCAACAGATTTATTAAGCAGGAGACCCTGCCAGTTACAAAATCAACCAGCCGAGCAAGAAATATACATTTGTGTAATACATTTGTGCAAAAACAAGCTGATGTAGGTTAACTACTGCTCATGGATTGGATATAAGACCCACTCAGTAGGGTAGAACTCCTATCTGGCTCTGGGAATCAACCCAGATTCCCTAGAACAAGAAGTGGATAGACTCCAGAGAGAACCTCCACTACTCTCTGGCTAAGAAGAATGAACATACATGTGTCATGTTTTTCTAATGACTAGGCTTGTCCCCTTTTATTCAAACTGGTATCACTTTTGGTTGGAGAATCTGTTCTATTTTACAGATGGAGGAAAGTACAGGGTAGAACAAGGATATGTCACTACATCAAGAAGAGGGAGCCAATGGTCTACCAGGACATGGGTCACCTCTACCTCATCTTCCCCGGCCCAGAAGTCATCATAGGTTTAGGTGATGACACGAATATTACTCTCACAGCTAGTCTGACAACTAGTTCCAGGGAAATGACGACAGACACTGTGGTCACTCAAACCTTATAAAAACAGAATCAGATCTCTATTTAGCCCACCAAGGCTCAGGGAGTGTCACACAAAGGGGTGTGGAAAGATTGTAAGAGCCTCAGGATGGGTGGGAATAACCCGAGCCACCATGTTTCCCCCACCCCTGCAGAAACTGGCTGAGGCCTCTTGGTCCCCACCATAAATACCAATAATCCCACAGAAGACCCTCAGCAGAATTAGGGCAGGGGAGAGGAGGATCTTTGTGTGCAACCTTTTTTTTTTTTATAAAAAGAAAATCAACCAATAAAGAAAATAAAACACCCTTGACCTTAATGACTTTGATGAGTTTTAAGTCTTCCAAGTGGTCACCACCATCTGAAAAAAGAAGCTTCTCCAACCAAAAGTTATAGTAACTAATATAGATGCATAGGCAGAAATATTTAGAGACTGCTGCCCATTCGTACTTGAACCAGAGTCTATTGCTTATTACTGATCCTGGAGTTGCTTTATTATTATTATTATTTTTTTTTTGTGAGCCTTGGTAGTTCTCTGGTCTCTGCTCCCTGCTCTGCACGGGAAAGGAACTATAGATGTGCATGGCCCCACCTGGCTCTTTACCTCATCAGTATTTTCCTGGCCTTAAGGACATTCTGCCTTTGGTTCTACTGTTTTTGTTTGTGAAACCATCTGTCGCCATCGTTCAGTAAGGTGATTGCCCATCGCATACCCATCTTGTGCCTCTATAGTGAGGAGCCCCAGTAGCCCTGTGGGAGCCCCAGTAGCCCTGTGAGCTACTATGCAGTACTGGTCATCACCCAGGAGCCTCTATGATCATGTTTGAATTTCTGACCCATTTTGAGCCAGTTGGATTCTCATTCCTGAGAATGTAAATTTGGACTTGGAAGATATAAAGCTGAAAGGATCTAAAGCTAAACTTTATGTTTGGAGAGATGAATTAATGGTTAAGTTGCCTGCCTGTGAAGCATAAGGACCCAGGCTCCATTCCCCAGGACCCACTATGGGGGCACATGAATCTGGAGTTTGTTTGCATTGGCAAGAGGCCCTGGTGAGCCTATTCTTTCTCTCTCCCCCACATGTGAAAAAAAGATATCACTCTATAGGCTTTATTTGAAACTCTTGGGGCCACGTGGGTTTGGACTTTAAAAGTTTTCAGATTTTAGTACTTCATGACAGTGGGTATACCATGCATCGTCTAAGGTTCCTGGCAGGGTCTGGGAGAGCTCTCTATAGTCCAAGATGTTAGCAGTTCTACTTAAGTGAAATAAGCAAGGGCCACAAGCAGCTGCTACTCAGTTCAGACCAAGTTTTGCTGGGGACAGCAACAGCCAGATTAAACATAATGTTTTGGTGGCAGAGGGAGTCTTTTCAGAGCTGCTTGGATTTCAGACCTGTGGACAAGAAAGATGGTGGTCCCGTGACACGTGCGGCCTGACAGTGGCACCGGGAGGTGACTAAGAACTTGGCTTGCGGGTAGTGAGCCCTCACTGAAGCAAGCTGTTCTCACTGGGTGCCGGGAAAGGGGTGTATGGGTAGCTGGGGCTACCTTAGCAACATACCGTAGACCAGGTGACTTCATCAGGCATTTATTTTCTCACAGTTCTGGAGGAGGACAGGAACTTGAAGATGAAGGTTCCAGGAAGAGAGAAAGAGAAATTAGGGAGTGCCTTCTACTTCAATGATGTTCTTACTTGTGACTCTTTTTCTTCTGAAAGGTGTCTCTGGCCAGCTCAGATTGTCCTTGGGAGCCATGAATTCTAAGATGCATTACTGGGGACTTTTGATGGTAAATCCTTAAGAGAACCAGACTGTTTCCCTCCAGCTTCGAGTCCTGCAACTTCCACCTTTTCTCCGTGAGACCAGGCTTCCTCCTCACGTCCTGGTTCATCCCTTTCTCTCCAAGAGTCAGCTTCTGCCTTGCTTGGCTTCCTCAATGACTCCCAGTCTTTATGATCTTGCGTGTAGTGCTCTTTGATTCTTCTGTTGCTCTTTGTAAATTTATACTCATCTTCAAAGCTTTGGTTAAGGTCCCCCATGCTCCTGGCAACCCTGTGTTCTCCCATCCTGCCTCAACCTCCCCTTTACCAAGGGATTTATGGTTTGGAGCCACAATATGGTAACTTGCTTTCCCAAGACAGAAGCACCTATCCCTGGTCTATAGTTACAGGGGACTGTATAAAGGAATTGTTACAGTTTGAATAGAAAGTGTCCCATACAGATTCAGGTGTTAAATGTTTTGTCCCCAGTTGGAAGGCTGTGGAAACTTCAAGAAGTGGGCCCTTGCTGGAGGAAGTAGTCATGGGGGGCCTGCTTTTGAAGATTCACTTGGCCACGGAATCTCCCCACCCTTTGTTTCCGGGCTGCCACAATGTGAACCACTCTGCTCCACAAAGCTGGTGATGATACTTCTGAAACCTTGAGCCAAAATAAATCCTTCCTCCTTTAAATTGTTCTCACAGGTATTTTGATCACAGTGATACAAAAATGCCTAATAATACAGATAAGACTTCTGAAAGGGAGTTAGGTAGAGGTCACTGGCAGCATCTCTCAGGTTCTCTGCCCCTGGCAGTGCATTCCACCAATGTTGTCTCTGTCTCCTTCTGCCTATAACAGATGGTGCTAACCAACTGCTCATGGGATTATTCTTTTTCTCTCTTTTTGGTGGGGGGGGGAGTAGAGTTTGGGGCATGGTTTCATTTTAACCTAGGCTGACCTGGAACACACTCTGCAGCCCCAGGCTAGCCTCACAGTCATGGTGATCTACCTACCTCAGCCTCCAGAGTGCTGGGACTATAGGTGTGAGCCACCATGCCTGGCTCATGGGACTCTTTCTGCTGTGGCCAGATAGGATCCCAAGATACTTCTTTTTCTTTAAAAAAAAATTCCAACTTTTTGTTTTATTTTATTTTATTTTTATTTGAGATATGGGGGAAGAGAGAGAGAGAGAGAATGGGCCCATCAGGGCCTCTAACCACTGCAAACAAACTCCAAATGTATGCACCACCTTGTGCATCTGGCTTACGTGGGACCTGGATGATTAAACCTGGGTCCTTAGGCTTCACAGTCAAGTGCCTTGACCGCTAAACCATCTCTCCAGCCCCCAAGATAAAATTTCTTAATACACACTGCAGGTGACCACAGTCAGTGGAAGAGTGTTATACAAAAGATGACTCACAAGGCTTTCTTGGGCCAAGAGCATGATTACTCAGTGAGGAAGGTGGGGGAACACTATGATAGCAGTGAGGGGGGGGGAGCATGGGACTCTAGGGGAGGTTTCACTTCACTACTGTGTCTTCTCATCTCTTACTTCTTCACCAGATGAAGGAGAAGGAGCCCCTCCCTCCCCTAGTTGGTAACCATAGCTCTGGTGGTGAGGTGAGTGATCCACAGGGAAGGCCCTGCCCCAGCTTATTGACCCCTTGACCATGGGCCTTACAGTTTTTTTTTTTTTTTTTTTTGCCTCATTGCTTCTTAAAATATTTTATTCCCTGGGGGTTTAGTTCAGGGATAGAGTTTTTGTCCAGCAAGTGTGAATTGAGCCCTGGGTCCAATCCCCAGTACCCTCCTCCCCCAAAACTGACCCTTAACACTGCCAGAAATATCTTAGAACTCTAAATCAGATGGGGCTCACTTGGCTGCCACAGTGATTTGGAGAAGCTTCTGGTAAAGTTAGGACAAGGTCAGAGATGCCAAACATTCTACAAGGCCTTGGGGACAGTCTGACATTCAAGTAGGTGAAGGACCTATTTAGAATGATTCAAGCCAAAGGCCCAATTCTGTTTACTATGTAAACACAAAAGTAATTTTTTGGTCAGTTTTAATAAACACCAAATTTTCCAGTGGTGAAACTATTGTGTAAATCATAGAAGAATGTACTTTGGCTTGAATGATGCCAGTCATCATTGTTCAATGTGTTGGCAGTTTGGCAGTCATACTACCAGTGGACACAATATCAGATCTGAATACATATTCCTCTTTCCTTTTTCCATCTCCATATACAATAGTTGCATTCATACTTATTTTAAATGTCAAAGACAAAGTGTCTGGGACCAGTATGACTTGAGGCAAACCTAACAAGAGATCACAATGAGAGGTGGCTGGGTCCCAGGATGGGGAGGACATTAAGGGCCAGGGCTCTTTTTGGTCAGGTCATGGCAGAAGGCTTTCCGGAGGTGCTTGGAGGCAGCCAAGAACATTCAATTGAGGCCAGAGACTGCAGTAGCTGGACGTGCCCCAGGATACATCAGAAGACTTCCAGAACTGGAGAGTCAGGGAGTGAGGCAGGGCATGTGCGGTGGTGCTGGGGTGGGGGATTGAAGTGTGAGAAATGAGAAGGGCCTGGACGGATTTCACTCTAAGGGGTGTCTAAGCGCTTGCTTGTGAAGCCTAAGGACCCCAGTTCCAGGCTCGGTTCCCCAGGTCCCTCGTTAGCCAGATGCACAAGGGGGCGCACGCGTCTGGAGTTCATTTGCAGAGGCTGGAAGCCCTGGCGCGCCCATTCTCTCTCTCTCCCTCTATCTGTCTTTCTCTCTGTGTCTCTCGCTCTCAAATAAATAAATAAAATTAAAAAAAAAAAAAAGAATGTGAAGCTGCGGTCTTCATCCGGGAAATGCAAGGCCTGGTGGTGCTGGAAAGCAAAGTGCTGGGCACCCAGGGCTAATGAGGTATGGAGCCAACCTGAAAGAGCACCCGGTGACAGAGCATTTGAACAAAAATTAAAACTGGGAGCTGAGTGGCTCATATCTGTTTTCCCAGCATTTGGGAGGCAGAGACAGGAGGATTAGGAATTCTCAAAAAACTAAACAAAACAAACAAAACATACCCCCAAAACAAAGCAGAACAAACAACCCCCCCCCCTGCAAAAAGACCCCTCAAAACCAAACCAAAACAAAAAAGTGGAAGTAATTGTAGAGAGAAAGTCAAGCCTATGGCCTTTCCTGATTGAATCCATCTTGTTTTATTGGCCTCCCAAGCATATGTTCTTAGAAAAAAGGCATTTAGAAGTGAATTCCCAAATGATAGGACCGTTCAAGGTGAAAGGAATCTTTTTGTTTTTCATAACATGGAGTTTGTGTTAATGAGATAACTCCCCTGCCACCCAGGTGGGGTCTCACTCTGGCCCAGGCTGACCTGGAATCCTGGAATTCACTATGTAGTCTCAGGGTGGCCTTGAACTCAAGGCAATTTTCCTACCTCTGCCTCCCAAGTGCTGGGGTTAACTTTTGGAAAGCACCTAATTATTGGTTGCCAGGGCAATCAGCCTTGCCACTTGTGATTGGTGTTTTCAGACCCACCCCTTATCTCTGGCGAGGGAAAAGGGGCTGGAGTCTGAGTTGACCACCTGTGGCCAAGGATTTAATTGGCCAAAGAAGACATGGAAGGAGCTCCCTGCCAGTCACTGCCCCCACACCTCCTTCCTCAGGCAGTTTCTGAAGTTTGCCCTTGTTTCCTTGAGTTTTGGGAGCCATGCAAGCAAATCATACAGCTGGAGGAGAGAGCAGCTAGCCACACCCTCTCTGTGGAGGCTTGGGAAGCCTGTATCTGTGCTTGGCATCTGAAGTGGGACTATACCCTCTAACTTTTGGGAATCTGACACAAACTCCAGGTAGACAGTGTGAGAACTGGATTACAGGGAACAGAGCTGGGTGTGGAGGTACTTGAGAGGCTGAAATAGGAGGATTGCTGTGAGTTTTAGGCCAGCCTGAGACTAATTCCAGGTCAGCCTGGGCTAAAGAAAGACCCTACCTCCAAAAATCAACCAATCAACCAACCAACCAACCAAACAAAAAGCCTTGGTGTCCATTAGTGAAGTGCAATGGATTGTGGGAAGAAACCCACATAGACTGGTGTCTGTATGAGACTGGAGACTACATTTTATATACATATATATACATACACACATGACTGTGCTGGCTGCTTTGTGAAGAATGGCTTGCAGTGGGCAGGAGTGGAGATTAGTGAACTATTAAGAAGGCTTGTGAGGGTGAATGAACCATCAGTGATGAAGACTCATGGTGACCCGGGTGACAGTAGTGGCAGTGAGTCCTCTAGCTGACATTAGAAAGAAGGTTGAGAAGACTTGACAACAGGCTATGATGAAAACACAACCTTGGGGATGTTTCTGAAATGTTACCTCTGAAGACTCGACCCAAGAGTCCCTGGCCTTCTTCCTGTAGCTTTTTTGGCGGTGGGGGGGTTTGTGGTGGTTTGAATGTGAATGTATGTCCCCCATGGACTCAGGCATTTTATTAAAGTTTGTAGCTTGGGTCTCCAGTCAGCTGGCTGGAGGAGGTGTCACTGGGGGGGGGGGTGATGTGCAGCCTGCAGGGGTGTTTGGGGGCGGGTCTGAATTCCAGCTCCATAGCATGCAGAGAAGTGTGGGCTCCCTGCTGCTGCCACTTTTTGGTGTTTGCTGGCTGGTGGTTTTTCTCTCAGCTCGGATGTACAGAAGCAGCTTCTTCAGCCTTGGATGGAACGCCCTCTGGACCTGCAGGCTGAAATAAATCCCTTCTTCCTACAAACTGTGCTTGGTTGGATGTTTTTCACATCAATGTGAAACTGTGTACAATAGGGTCTTAGGAGATAGACCACCTTTGCAAGGTGTATGGCTCTGGGAGGCTCGTCTCTGTAGGCAAGTCAACAGGGAAACATCACACATCTATTTTCCTGTTAACTTGAGAGTTTGGAGGGAAAGAATAAGTGCTGTGTAAATACTAACTGTTGCCCTGATGTTGGTGGAAACCACAAGAGAACAATGCATGATGGTTCTGCGTCCATGGGTTTGTGCAGAGCCATTGTTGAATATGTTGGTCAGTGGCCTCTACCCATTCGTGGCTGTCAAGTACCTGCAATGCAGCAAGTAGAACTGGCAGTAGAATTTTCTAAATTTTATTCTATTTAAATTTACATCTAAGAACTAAAAGTTGATTCCATTATTTGAAAGTGCTTAAGTATGCTTAGAATAGTTTGAACATGACCTACATTTTTCTTTCCATCCTCCTTTCCTTCCTTTGGTATTGGGGAACTGGGAATGAACTTAGGGCCCTGCACATGCTAGGCCAGCACATGCTTTAACAGGTAACCATCTTGCTTCTAAATTTTATTTTGAGAAAGGATATTTCCATGTTTCCCAGGCTAACCTCAAACTCATGACCCTCTTGCCTCAGTTCCCATGGTAGCTGGGATTATAGATGTGTGCCAACATGCCAGTGTGATCTGCTTTTTTTTTTCTCTGTTAATCTTATAAAATATGAATACAGATTACATAATCCTTATGAAAATTTGGCATTATGAGCTTTTGAAAAATTGAAATGTGCTACAGATATAAAATACACACCAGATTTCAAAGACTGAGTGTGAAAAGGGAATAAAGAGTGTCTCAGTAATTTCCATATTGATTACATTTGAAATGATATTTTGAACAAATTGGAGCAAGTAAATATTTTGGTAACAAACTCATCAGTCTCTTTCTCTGTCTCTCAGAATTTTAAAGCAGCATCTCTGGCTTTCATTATGATTCCACTGGACAGAGGGCACTCTCGATATTTTCATGGTGTGCTGTCAAGGCCACGTTAACAAAGAAACTGTGGTGCCTTCCATTGTTGAGATTTAAGTTACAATATGTGAAGGCTATAAATGAGATTAATGAAGAAAAGACACAGGCAAAACTGGCCCATGCGTGGATGAATGTGAGAGAATACTAAGCCCTTTTCTTCTCTTCCAGCCCCGATCTGAACTCTGGGGGACCCTTGCTGTCTTCCGTAGCTGGCCTCTTCTAGGGATGCAAAGTTCTGGTCTGTCCGCTGAAAGCTTCTGGTCCTCCCTTCTTGTTCTCCATCTGCCCTTCATGGTGCATACACTTCCAATTAAACATGGGAAACTGAGCTCGAGAAGTTGACAAGCTTTTCTATAAAGGGTCAGAGAGTACACATTATAAGTTTTGTGAGTCATAGAGTCTCTGTCCCAGCGATCCAACTCTGCCACTGAGGAATGAAGACAGCCATGGACAATGTGTAAACAATTAGGCAGAACTGTGTGCTAATGACATATCACATCTGGACTAGGACATTAGAATTTTACATTTTTTTTGTCTCAACAAGTATTATAATTTTGATTTTTTTCCTTAATTCTTTCAAAATGTGAAACAATATTTTCAGGTCATCAGTTATACAAACAGATGAGATGTAATGAAAACACAGGGTAGAAGGTAGATGTAGGCCTTCACTGTAAGTTCAGTACACATCTTGTAATAGGTACTGCATATTCTCCCCTAGTGACTGGAATGTCATGACTCCGCAAGGAAGGAATGTGTTGTCCACTGAGAGATGCTGGATTGTCCTTTCTGCACTATACCCAGTTTATCTTCCAAGAATTTAACTTCTTGTCTGAAGGGAACAGACCAGGACAAGTTTAGGAGATTCAGGTGTTTGGCAGAGGACGGTGACTGTTAGGGAGCATATCGATTGGTTCACTCATTATCTGTAAGACTTTCTGAAATGAACAGGTGTGTGGCTGCCCCGAGTTGGAGTTGCACCTTCCTGAGCAGTCCCAAGCTTTCATTCTTGGATCCTCAGCAGAATCCTCACAGAGGTCTTAGTTCCACGGTCAACTCCAGCAAGACGCACACACGCCCCACCCCGCACCTTATAGTTGCAGAATGCTTGCAGATTCAGATAAGCACATAAAATAACTTACCGTTCATTCCTGGGTTCCTTTCCCTGTCTCTGCAAACATCTATGGCTTTTCTTCTTTTATTTTACAGTCCTTCCCTCTGGTGGAGAACTGGGAGAAATACAGGTAGATTCTTATCAGATTCTGGAAGAGAATTTTTCTGAACTGAGCCATCTGTCTGCTGTGGTCAGTCAGGAAATGTAAGAGAGGGGAGATGGGTAGAAAGCAAGGGAGGGAGGGAGGGAAGAGGGAAAAAGGAAGGGAAGGAGGAAGAGGGAGAGAGGGAGAGAGAGAAAGATGGCAGGGTATGAGAAGAATGGGGAGTTGTGGGGTATGTTGGAGACCTTATGTTCTGGCCAAGAGGGAATGATCCAGCTCAGGGGTGGAGATTACTTCTGCAGGGGCTGGAGAGATGACTTAGTGGTTAAGGCGCTTGCTTGAAAAGCCAAAGGACCCAGGTTTGATTCCCCAGGGCTGACGTAAGCCAGATGCACAAGGTGGCACATGTGTCTGCAGCTCATTTGCAGTGGCTGGAGGCCCTGGCTCACCCATTGTCAATCTCTGTCTCTCTTTCTCTGCCTCTTTCTCTCTCACTGTCATAAATAAATAAATAAATAAATAAATAAATAAATAAATAAATAAATAAATAAATTGATTACTTCTGCAGCAGAGATCACTGTCCAGTGGTGTGCAGATGGCTGTCTTCCATTGGCCTTCATAGTGTTCACCCACTGTTTCAAATAACTAATTAAGTTAGTGTCTCTCAGTGGTGGGTACAATGCCTGTATAGCAAATGCAAGGCCCTAGGTTCCATAAGCAAATACAAAAAATCAAGTTCATTGCATATATGAAAAAAGTTAGTGGTACCTTTCCTTTTAAACATCTAAATATTTAGCAGCTCGAAGTATCCACGACCACGTTTTTCTGGTGGTACTCATGGCTGTTTATAGAACTTCTGGAAACGACAAATGATATTTAAAAACAAATTATTTTGATTTTCCCAGGAAAACCAAGAATTACCTCTACAGTGTTCCCAATAGACACGGGTTTAGCACTCCCACCCATGTGGATTTGATCCTCAGCACTTGAAAACCAACCAACCAGCCGGGACCAGCAGCCGGCTGTGCAGAGCAGGGCAAGGCACGGCTGGACACGCTTGTGGGAGCAGCTGCCTGGGAGGCTGAGTGTGGCAGTTACCTTGTCGTTGCTGGGACAAGACACTTGACTGAAAACATCCCAGGGAAGGGAACAGCTTACTTCAGGCTTGCAGCTTTGAAGGAAAGTTTCCTCATGAAAGGGAAAGTGTGTCAGGGTAAGAGAGCATGGCATCACATTTCCACACTGGCAGGAAGTACAGAGAGCTAACTGCAGCGAGTGGCGTTGGGCTCTAACACTCTGAGGCCTGCCCATGACCACACGTCTTCCAGCAAGGCTTCAACGGGGGATTAGGGATGAGGCTTAATCACAAACAAATGAGGCTTTGGGAGACATTGTACACTCAAACTACCACATTCAGGCAGGAGAATCACTTGAATTCATGAGTTTAAGACCAGCCTGTGCAACAAGCTGAGACCCAGTCTCCAAACACAAGCAAAAAAGAAATTTTAGAAGTGAATATTTTTTTCTTAGCTGTTTTTAATTTTTCATTATGTAATATTTTATTTAAACATCACACACATACACACTCCACTTTCTATGTACTAATATAATAAACATCCTTTTCTCATTTTTCATGTCCTGTCCTATTTCATCCCCTCATTCCCCACCACTGACTGCCATCTTTATTATTTTCTTGCTTAAACTCTTAGTGGTTGTAATCATTTGTTTTGATGGGTTTTCTATGTAGGTAATATTTTATCTGAGAAAGTTAATTCCTTTTCCTTTCCTTTTTTTTTTTTTTTTTTTTTGAGGTAGGGTCTCACTCCAGCCCAAGCTTGCCTATAATTCATTATGTAGTCTCAGGCTGGCCTCGAACTCACAGCAATCCTCCTACTTCTACCTGAGTGCTGGGATTAAAGGTGTTCCACCACACCTGGCTAAACCTTTCCAATTCTTGTACCTGTCTCTTTTTCATGGCTTGTGGTACTCAGTAGGATTCCTGAATTAACATTCCTGAGAAGCGGTGAGAGAGTAAGGCATCTTTGTTTTATTTAATTGGGAAAGCTTCTGTTTCATTACTAACCATAATGTTTGCTGAGGATTTTGATAGGCATAGTTTATCAGGTTAAATAAATTCCTTTTTTATTCCTCATTTGCTGAGGATAGCAATTATGAATGAATTATGAATGAATGTGGAATCAAATGATTTTTCTGCAATCTATTAAGATGATCCTATGTTTATCTTTAACTTTTTGTTAGAGATTTTTAAATATGCATGACAGTAGAGAGTCCCATTAGTCTCCTGCTATTTTTCTACTGCCTTTTCTCTCCACTTATTTTTGTTCTTGCTGGGGTATTTGAAAGTAATCCAGGCATCTTATCACCCCGTTTGTAAATATAGAATGCGTACTTCTACCAGAGGAGGGACGGTAACCAGGGTCACCTCCCTAAGGAGATGGTGATTGCAATCTTTCTTTATTATCTAATACCTTAATACCTAATGTGTGTATTTTTCTGATTCTCCAGATTATTATGTTTTTACTGTTAGTTTATTTGAACCAGGTTGCAAAACAATTGATCATGCTTAGTTTGATTAGTATGTTTCTTAAATCTCTTCAAATACTTAAAACTGCTGCTTATGTTGTTAATCCAGAATTCACAAGAATAAAGACCACCGACCACAAATTATGGCCAAATTGAAGTAAGCTTTTAATTGTGTGCAATAGAGCTGGTCCCACGGCTGCCTCCCTAAGGCAGGGGTGTAGAGAGCTGGCCCCAGTCAGCTTCTCAGGCTCCTTTTATAGGGTGAAACCACAGCAATCACAGGGCAGGGGGTTTTCAGAGGCAAACAAGCATGGTGACAGAAGCAGACCAGCCGTGACAGTTAAACTACTTCCCGGAACGTTATGAATACACAATCCTGGGAACAGTTAACCAGGGAACAATTTGTGGCCCCAGCTCAGACATAGAGACTTGGGGAAACAGAAACTTAACATGGTCATTGTATCAAAATGGCTCTTGCTGTTAAAATGGAGTCAGTTTGGCTCTTCATTTCCCCCCTTTTCTTAGGTATCCTATTAAATCTTTGATAAGGGCTTTCTACTTCCATTGGTTCTATTGGTTGATAATGTTTACAAAGAGCAAGTATTTTAGTAGTTTCTATCTGTCTGGGTATAAGATTAGTAATGTCCTGGAGAACACATGGCCCAATTGTTAGGGCAAGAAAAACAGTAATAAAGGGCCTATTGCAGCTGGAAGAAGAGTAGTTAACCAGGGGGAGCAACTGAGCAAAGGCTGATATCAGTTACCTCTTTGGGATTACTTCAACTACTGACAGAGATAAGTTCAGCTTCTCAGCAGTTAACGCCTTTTTTTTTTTTTTTTTTTTTTGGTTTTTCGAGGTAGGGTCTCACTCTAACCCAGGCTGACCTGGAATTCACTATGGAGTCTCAGGGTGGCCTCGAACTCATGGCAAACCTCCTACCTCTGCCTCCCGAGTGCTGGAATTAAAGACGTGCACCACCACGCCCGGCTCAGCAGTTAACTCATACAGTGACTTTATATTTCCCTTATCTTCCCAGTCATAATCCCTTATATTCTAACATGCAGTGTTTTAACCATGCACAGTGTACATCATGTCCATTTTTAAAATTTCATTTTTAATTTTTATTTATTATTATTTATTATCATTATTTTGGTGTTTTGAGGTAGGGTCTCACTCTAGCCCAGGCTGACCTGGAATTCACTATGGAGTCTCAGGGTGGCCTTGAATTCATGCAATCCTCCTACCTCTGCCTCCCGAGTGCTGGGATTAAAGGCGTGCGCCACCATGCCTGGCTGTGTCCATTTTTTAAAATCTCATGTTGAATTACTCAAGCTCTGGCTGTGCATAGACTACTCAGCTTCTGGATGACTAGAGCAGGGCTGTAGTCTTCTTGTCAGAGGCAGATATCCTCGGGAGCTTGACTTGGAGGGGACCCTCTGGGTTCCTGGTAATCTGTTAGCTGCTACAATCACCTGAGGACACTGTCCTCTTGACTCTGGTGTGATGAATTTATATCGCTTCATTGATGGGTATGGGCTCAATTCCCTGAGGGAATGTGGGTCCCCTTGTGTTATAAAATTTAAGGGAGCACCATTGATGGCAAGTGAATCTGGTTTACCTATGAGCAAAGAGACACCTTCAAACAACCAGCACCACCCACATCAGCAAGTACAAATAGCTAGAACTTTGAATTGCTTTTATATGTTAGGATGGGGGTCTGAGATCTGTCCTTAGTGATGTACCTTCTTTAATAAGACATATCAAGGGTAGATGGGAGTAATACAGATCAATAACTATTGGGTGACCATAACCAGTGAGGGCAATTTTTGGAATTGTTATTTAAAGGCAACAGTGGCTGACTGATCAGGGACTGGTATAGGCAGAAGGCATGAGTTAATATTAGGGTTTAGTATTATAAGCTAGTATCAGGCAGGGGAGCCTATTAGTCTCAATCTTTGTTTATACTCTAATAGTTTGTAGTTATATTTTCTTACTAGGTGATTAAGACTATGTAGGCTGCCAAAATTAACTATATATTTTGGAGGTCAATAATGGTGCTGTCAGAGAGACTTTTAGGGACCTATGAGGAGTTCTATGACTCAGTATTGTCATCTGCTTGGATAAGTCACGGCTGTGGTAACCAAGTGGCCCTCCCTCTTGAAAAGCCTGAGGACTGGTTTTCCTACAATGTGACTCTCCTGTCGCAGACATACTGACTTGGAATTCATCTCTGGGTCTTCATATTCTCTCTGATCAAGAAGACAGGTGGCTTATGGCTTACTAGAGGCTAGAAGTTAGTAAGTGTCCCATCATCTCCTGTGGCCTTCTGACCTGGGAACAGGAACTAAAATGTTGGTTATACTTTTAACTCCAATGTTTCCAACTGACTTTGGCTTCTGTGTATGATTATTAATCATTCAAAGAGACTGTACGTATCTGATTAGCAGAGCAGATTTAGTTAAAAAGGTGCAGAACATATCTGGTTAGCAAAACAGATCTGGACCGAGAATGACACAATAGTTTAAAACATTCTAATTAGATTTTTTTTTTTTTTTTTGGTTTTTCGAGGTAGGGTCTCACTCTAGCCCAGGCTGACCTGAAATTCACTATGGAGTCTCAGGGTGGCCTTGAACTCACAGCGATCCTCCTACCTCTGCCTCCCAAGTGCTGGGATTAAAGGCATGCGCCACCACGCCCGGCCTAATTAGATTTAAGTTTAGTTGTCAGGTGACAGTGTAAGCTACATCTGGAACACAGAAAATGTACACATTTCATGTTTTATGTATCTGTCAGTTTTTAAGTACAGGCAGAACATTTTAGTAGCCCTGAAAGCAATATCTGATCAATTATTTTTATCAATAACTTTAAGTCAGTTGATTTAATCTAGATATTGTATGTCAGGAAAAGATCAAGTATAAAAACTTGGCATTTTTTGTTTGAAAACAACTTTGGCTAGTCTGTATACTTATGAAGGTACCAATTACTCCCAAAACTGGAGGCAGAACAGCAGTTTAAGATTATTTTTCTAGGGTAGGAAACATGTCTTAAGTATCAATATGTCTATAAGAAACAAATTTACTCAAATAAAACCTTGACTGAGACTGATTACACAGAGCCTGAGAATAAAGTCAAACCTGGTTATTGAGTTAACATAGCCTTATTTTAACACACTGGAGGTATTATGACAGATACAAAGTAATTTCTTAAATAAATACCTTTTACCATTGAATAATTTTATGACTTAATTAAAGAAATATTTATGACTTTTATGTAAATCTTAGACAAACTATATTAACTTCTTTTGTATATAGCAGTTTTCTCTAGGATATGGGGAGCTTTCTTAGTTTCCTAAGAACAAAGTCACAATGACTAAGTCACCTTTTATAAGACTTAGATTATAACCTCAGTGAGAACCATTAAGCAAAACCAGCATGAACAAGGCAGGAACCATCTTAAAATTACAGAGTTTTAGCTAGGCATGGTGGTGCATGACTTTAATCCCAGCATTTGGGAGGCAGAGGCAGGATCACTCTGAGCTTGAGGTCAGCCTGGGACTACAGAATGAGTTCCAGGTCAGCCTGAGCTATAGTGAAACCCCTACCTCAAAAAAGTAAATAAATAAATATTACCCCAGCCTTTACTTTTTTTAAAGAGAAAAAGCATATTAAACAGAGCTTTAGATAATTTTCAAGATTTTTAAAAAATGTTCTCACTGGCCCAAAATAACATTAAGTAAATGAAATGAATGAATGGGTGTGCCAGGGCCTACAGCCATTGCAAATGAACTCCAGACACATGCACCACCTTGTGCATCTGGCTTATGTGGGTCCTAGGGAGTTGAACTGAGGTGCTTTGGCTTTGCAGGCAAATGCCTTAACTGCTAAACCATCTCTCCAGCCCCACCATAACCCTTTTACTATGACCATTTTTTCCCCTCAAAAGGCTTTTTGAATTAGCTCTTTATAGAAGAGTAGATCAGATTTGATTTATATTATTTACCCAGAATATCCTGAAACATATATATGTATTTAGAAAATATGAAAGCAGATTTGAACATTATTAGATTTTAGAAATTTTCTGACAAACTCATTATTGAGTCTGTTAGTAGTTCTATAGAAGCTTAGAGAGATAAAGTAAACTTAAAAACCATTGCAAATTTCTTATAAGAAGTCTCCATCTGTTCGCAGCAATTTGGGACTCACCCATCATCATGCAGGGGCCAGGATCCCGAGATTCCCAGTGTCTGTAACCCCCCTGGCTCTGCAAGGCAGGGAAGGTAAGAGCCATCAGGGATTGTCCTGGGGACAGCATGAACCCCAGAGAGGTCTGTGTCTTGTCTTTCTGTCCAATAGTGAGCCTTGTGTGTTAGGCTCCTCCTCTTATCCCAGGGCCTCCTGGCCATTTGCAGATCAAGTCATTCTGGGGAAAGCATTAGGTGACACATTGCAGGTGCCTGTTCATGTGCAGTCCTCTACTTTTCTCTTTGCTATAGAGAACTGCCCCAGCCACAGTATGTGAGAGCAAGACAGCCCCCCCACCCCAGATTTTAGCAACTGCCTCGGATTGACCCAGAATTTAATTATTTTTGATCTATTTTTTTTTGCCCCTGGGGAACATAGTGGGACAGCATAATCCCCTCCTCTTCCCCCTAAAATTCCAGGGGTAGTTTTGGACTCCCCTCAGGGCTACAAGGCAGCTTTCTGATCCAGTCATTTTATAACTTTTAAAGAGTAGGAGAATCTTGCAATTTTTTTTTCTTGCCTATGATTTTAATTACTTTCAGTGTTCCTTCTGGGGGACACTTAACAGTAAAAGCTGGCCATGCAGTCTAGTACAGGGGGCTTGGCAGAGGACATCCCCCACAATGAATTTCCCACTATGGTGGTGCTGTAGAGCAGATACAAAGGCAAAGTCTTATTGTTCTGCAGCCTTAGGGCTGTGAGCCACACACACACTCATTATCACACACATTCATTCTGAGTGCACTTTTCATATAGACTCCAGACACATTTTCCCCTCGCATACTCATTCATTTATTCAGAAGCTATGCATTCCCATTTTAAATTACCATTCTATTTATAACTCTGGAGACCAAAACCAAACCTCAAAATTACTTCAAGTATAGTTTCAGATTTCATATTCAGGATTTTCCAAACCAAAACTTGATTAGTCTCAATTCCAATTTTTAATTTCCAATTTTCAACTTACCAGGGGTGGTCAGGGTGTCCAGGTCGCCCAAGGACAACCTGTGACTTGAGATGCAGTTCCTAGGAGGATCCAAAAATGTTAAGCACAAAAGGACAAAACAAACACTCAACAGAAGGACGAGATACAAAAGAACAAATGAAAGACAGACAAAGGTCGAATGGACCTCAAAACCAGAACCAAGTAGCCAACGCAATTATCCTCAACCAGACAGGCAGTGCAATGACTTGCAATTGCTGGGGACAGGAGTGTGAATGTGCCCATCAGACACCTCTCTGTCCCCAGAAGGGATCCCACCAGAACCAGATGTCACAGAAAGAAACACTTTACCACAATTTACACTTGGAGGCCTCCCCAGACAGGTGCTCGCTGGGTTCACTTTTGTGTGGCCGCCCACCTCGGCTGTCCATGGAGCAGAAAGCTTGTCTCCAGACCTTGAAACATGATCATCAAGGAGCGCTCTCCCTGGGAGCGAGGCTTCAGTCCTCGAGGGTCAGAGAGAAGGGTCCAGCTTTTGAATTTGGGTTGGGGTCTCCATCTCGCGGAGGCTTCCATTATGTTAAACCCAGAATTCACGAGAATAAAGACCACTGACCACAAATTATGGCCAAATTGAAGCAAACTTTTATTTATTTATTTGAGAGCGACAGACAGAGAGAAAGAGTGCACCAGGACCTCCAACCACTGCAAATGGACTCCAGATGCATGCGCCCCCTTGTGCATCTGGCTAACGTGGGTCCTGGGGAATCGAGCCTCGAACGGGGGTCCTTAGGTTTCACAGGCAAGCGCTTAACCACTAAGCCTGAAGCAAACTTTTAATTGTGTAGAATAGAGCTAGTCCAGAGGCTGCCTCCTTAAGGCGGAGGTGTAGAGAGCAGCCCGAGTCAGCTTCTCAGGCTTTTTGTTTGTTTGTTCTTCTGTTTTTGGTTTTTCCAGGTAGGGTCTCACTCTAGCCCAGGCTGACCTGGAATTCACTATGGAGTCTCAGGGTGGCCTCGAACTAACGGCGATCCTCTTACTCCCGAGTGCTGGGATTAAAGGCGTGTGCCACCACGCTCAGGCTCTTTTTATACAGCGAAACCATAGACATCACAGGGTAGGGGGCTTCAGAGGCAAACAAGTGTGGCAACAGAAGCTGACCAGCCTTTACAGCTCAACTACTTCCCAGAACGTTATGAATACACAATCCTGGGAACAGTAACCAGGGAACAAATTGTGGCCCCAGCTCAGACATAGAGACTTGGGGAAATAGAAACTTAACATGGTCATTGTATCAAAATGGCTCTTGCTGTTAAAATGGAGTCAGGCTGGTTCTTCAGTGTGATGGAGACTGAGTGTTTTATAATGTAGAACACCTTGCTTTCTGTATTGATTCTTTTGGTGTGCACTTGTGCAGGAATGTGTGTGCACAGGTCCAGGGCCAGAGGACAAGGTTGGCTGTCCTTCTTCAAGTGCTGCCCACTGTTTTTGAGACACAGTCACTTATTGCTTGGAACTTGCTAAGTACTCTACCCTGGTTGGCTACTGAGTTCCGGGAATCCTCCTGTCTCTGTATCCCCAGTGCTGGCTTTTTAAAGTGCGTGTCACAACGCCTGCTATTTTTACATGGGTTCTGGGGATTAAATTCAGGTTTGCATGCTAGCAAGGCAGGGAATTTACAGAACTATTATTTTACATGCTATTCATCCTCTATTTCTGGAATCTAATCATTAGAGCCAGAGATTAAATTAGATCTAGGCTTTTCCTTTTAGCAAATATATGCTATCTATTTATTTGGCAAATTCCTCCATGGGTGCTCCTGTGTCCTTCCTGTTGATTCTTCAGGAGGCCCAAAGTACCTGGTGCTCTTGCCTGTTGTGATTCTGACCATGACTGGTTGGCTCAGGACAGCCTAAACCCTCTATTAGAAAGGCTCCCATGCACCTTCCTCGAGTCCTCTGGCAATCATTGCTGATCACTGTCAGCCTCTGTGACTTCATTAGAGGTTGACAAATAGTGGCTTTCTAAAGCACTAGCCCCTCTTGCATCTTCTGACTATGCCTGTTTTATAAAGATGAACTCTCATGAGTTATTTGGTTATCTTGAAATGCAGCGTGAGAAGAGGGGTAAATGCTTGATTCTTCTTTTTTATGGTTTATTTTAGAATAAGCTGGTGTCCTAAACCAACCAATGATGGCTGGTGGCTGTATGAACCAATGAACTTTGATACATTCGCTGTATTAAATTTATCATTTATCTCTTTTTTTAAACTTATTTATTTTATTATTTATTATTTTTATTATTTGTTATTTGAGACAGGGAAGGAGAGGGAGAGAGTATGAGTGTGCTAGGGCCTCTTACTGCTGAAAAAAAGAACTCTAGACACATGTACCACTTTGTGCATCTGGCTTTATGTGAGTGCTGGGAAGTCGAACCTGGGCCAGCATGCAAGCAAGCACCTTTAGCCACTGAGCCATCTCCCCAGCCTATTTTTATTGTTTTATATATTTATTCATGAGAAAGTGAGAAAGAGAAAGAGAGAGAGAGAGGGAGAATGGGCAGCACACCAGGGCTTCAAACAAACTCCAGATGCATATATACCACTAGTGCATCTGGCTCTATGTGGGTACTCAGGAACGCACCCACATTATCAGGCTTTGCAAGTGAACACTTTTTACCACTGCGCCATCTCTCTACCCCATCTTTGTTTTATTTACTTACAAGCCGAGTGAGATAGAGAGAAGAAAGACAGACAGAGAGAATGGGTGCACCAGGACCTCCAGCTACTGCAAATGAACCCCAGACACAGGTACCACTTTGTGTGTCTGGCTTTATGACTTGGGTCATTAGGCTTTGTAGGCAAATGCCTTAACTACTGAGCAATATCTCCAGCCCTCCTATCTTCAGGGTCTCATGTAGCCCAGGCAGCCTTGATCACCCTGCCTGCACCTGCAGCACCATACTGGATATATAGTATATAGTTAGTGTATTACATTAGTTTGTGTGTGTGTGTGTGTGTGTGTATGTGTGTGCATATGTATAGTTAGTGCATTTCAATTAGAGCTATTGGAACTATAGACTATCTTTCCTTTTGTATTTGTTTGATTTAGTCTTTGAAGTGCTATTTTGTACATCATGCCATCCTCTATTTCTGGAATTGGATAACTGGAACAAGATACTTAGAGTTGAAATCAGCACTTTTCTGTTCTTGGTTTTTCAAGGTAGGGTCTCACTTTAGTCCACAATGACCTGGAATTCACTATGTAGTCTCAAGGTGGCCTCGAACTCATGACAATCCTCCTACTTCTGCTTTCTGAGTGCTGGGATTAAAGGTGTGCACCACCATGCCCAGCTAAATCAGCATTATATTTTCTTGGAAGTGGCTATATATATATTTGACAACTTCTATACTTACAGACAACAAACCACGGTATTTCCCTCACCTCCCCCACTTTCCCCTTCACAACTCTGTTCTCTGTCATATCCTCATATTCCCTCCCTCTGTCTCCATTAGTCTCTTTTTAAATTTAATGTCATTATCTTTTTCTCCTATTATGAGGGTCTTGTGTAAATATTGCTAGGAACTGCAAGGTCATGGATATTGAGGCCAATTTTTTTTTTTTTTTTTTTTTTTGGTTTTTCGAGGTAGGGTCTCACTCTGGTCCAGGCTGACCTGGAATTAACTCTGTAGTCTCAGGGTGGCCTTGAACTCACGGTGATCCTCCTACCTCTGCCTCCCGAGTGCTGGGATTAAAGGCGTGCGCCACCACGCCCGGCTGAGGCCAATTTTTGTCTGGACAGTTGTATGTAAGGAGTGGTACCCTTCCTTTGGCTCTTACATTCTTTCTGCCACCTCTTCCGCAATGGACCCTGAGCCTTGGAGGGTGTGAGATGTTTCAATGCTGGAAACTCCTCCTTCCCTTCTTCTCAGCACTATGTTTTCTTTTGGGTCATCCCACTGTTCATCACCATCTGAAAAGAGAAGCTTCTCTAACCAGAAGTGAGAGTAGCATTAATATATGAATATGAACATTAAGTGTAGTGCTTTCAGGGAAACTTGGTGAGAAGAATAATATATGCATTTATTTAGACAAGCACAGGCTTTATAGCCCTAAGGCTCATGACTTCCCCTGCCATAGGCTTTTGATTAGGTTTTCAGTACCAGGCATGTATTCCCTCCCATATGGTGGGCCTACAGTCCAATTAAAGAACAGTTGGTTTCCCCCAGAGCAGACATGCCACTATTGCACTTGTTCAGTTATTTGGCCTGTCTGACCAAACTTGAGGTTTCTAGTGTCCACTGTTTTCAGCGCTGATGACTTCTGTCTCCCATAAGGCTGCATGCAGTGCACCTTTTTCCGTCTTTCAGTTGGCTGGGCTACAGGGAGAAGGTTTCTTGCTCAGCACCAGCTGATTTCTCAGTGACTTTGCCACTCAGGCATGTGAAGTCTTCAGCAACAGGGTCTTACCATCTCTTTCTCATGGGAAACCAAGGGCCTTGGCAATAGCCTATAATGTTTTGGAGGCAACAGGGACCTCCGTGGCCAACAACTCACTGGAAGGTATCCCAACCCTGGCACTGAAAATTTTCTAGTAACAATCTATAGTTTCTGGATGTGCCATTATTCAAGAAAGTAGAATTTCATATTCAGAATATCTTGAATTTTGATTGACCTTCCCCCCAACCTTCTTTTATACAATCTTTCCCCCTGCTCTCATTTAGGCCTTTCCTTCCCTGTAATCTGTTCTTCTACTTACATATATATATAATACCATCCCCTTAAGACCTTCCTTCTCCTCCCTTCCTTATAGCCTTTTTCTAGCTTATGGGCCTCTGCTACTGATTTTTGGTTTCAGCTCACACAAGTCTATACCTTTGTAGTTAGGACCCACATATGAACAAGAACATGTGACATTTGGCTTTCTGGGCCTGGGTTACCTCACTTAGTATAATCCTTTAGCATTATTTTTGATGTTCAAATTAACCCCTGTTTGACCAGGGAAACTACTTTAAGTTAGCTCCTTTAGCCCTTGATAAGTTCCCTTAACTTGTGAATTGACAGAATGTACCAAGTCCTTTGCATTTATTTCTTTATGTAGATATAGTACGAATCGTTTCCCAAAGAAAACATAATTGGGTTATGTTGATTGCTTCTATATCTTTTGAAAACCACAATATCAATATTACAATGAAAAACATAACACTGAACGTATGTATTTTTGATTCCTTTTGATTTTTTTAAAATGACTATACTTTTCTAGTTGAGTAATTTTATTAGTACAGATTTTTTTCTGGAAATTTATTCACTTATTTTTTTTCAAAATAGCAGGTTTAATATTGTCTACATACTTCCTATCCCTTTATCTAACGGTTCACTTTTATTTTTTGGAATGGTGAAATATCTTGCCATTCAAACTTTCATGAATCTTGGCATCTCTTAATGACTTTTGTCTGCATCCACCATGAGTAAATGCAGCTACAAAATAGCAGTTTTGTAGTATCTGTGTTTCTTTATATTTATGAGATGGCATTTGACTGTAAGTTTCCCCTTCTATCTCAGTTATTTTTATTCATTTTAATTTTTTAAAAATAATGAACTCATTTTAATCTCAATAGCATCTATAGACTTTAAAAATGTTTATGATGTTTTTTATTTGTGCCTTTACTCTTCTTTACTAGTCAAATCTTGCCAATATTTTGTTAGACTTTTCAAAGAACCACATTTTTGATTATTTGATTCATTCAGGTTTGGTTTTCCCAGAAGTCGAGAACCCGTAGGCTTTCAGCCACTTTCAGATAATGATATTGGCTAAGGGTCTTTTACCAAGAGACAAATCCACAACCAAAATGTAAATTACTCTTAACATGAATGGTGTCTCCATTCAGTGTGGGTGGAGGGGACTTGCCAGTGCTTTCAAGGGATGGCACTGTATAGAGACTCAGCATTTGGTTCTGATGGCCAGGGCTTCAGTTGGTGGTAGAAGACCAGCTTTGGTCAAGCGGAGCTCCAAAATGTTAGTTCGCTGCGACTAGCCTATTCATTTGCTCGTGGGCTCCTTTGTAAGGGTTGCAATGTCCATGGGCACAGGTTGAATAGCATTCGCTAAGTGAGTTCTCCTAACCATCTTTTTCAGTGCTTCTTATGACAAACATGCTCTGTGGTGAGCACTGGTGTGGGACCCAAAGATTGGCAGGCACTGTATCCTCACAGCTCCATCTACCTGCCTCTTTCTCAAACATTCTTTTTTTCATTGACAACTTCCATAATTGTAAACAATATCCCATGGTAATCCTCTCCCTCTCAATCAGTCTCTCTTTTATTTTGATGTCATGATCTTTTCTTCCTATTGTGATGGTCTTGAGTTTCCATCTTGCTTCCCCAAGGCCTTTGAGTGAGCAGCCAAGTCATTCTCTACTACCATGAAGTCTACTTCAGGTCTCTTCTCCATTAGCATAATGCGGATGACCAGTTGCAGCTGAATTAGCACCTGGGGCTATGTTGGGCGAGCCTGTGCTGCCACATAGACAGCTGTTAGCTCATACTAGCATATTGTACTGACCTGCCATTCCAAGTTCCTGTTACCTCTTTCCTGTGACAGCTGATTTAGAGAAATCCTAAAGGGGCATAAGCATGACCTCATTGTAAGGGGGAAGAGAGAGAGAGAGAGAGAGAAAGAATAAAAGAAAGAAAAAAAGAAAGAAAGAAGGAGAGGGAGAGGGAGGAAGGAGAGAGGAGACATGTGGTTTTGAATCAACTGTTCATATTTCTTTCCTCCTGATCTCATTTTTATTGTGACATTTTTATTGTGTGACAGATTGCAGTTGTGCCTGCTTGAACTTACTATTTGGTGGATCTGAAATAGTTCCAATGTAAGATGTCCTGTAGTTTCTCCAAGAGTCTGCTAGGTGCCAGGGCTGCTATTGAATGGCAGTAGTTCTATGCTGCAGACAGCAGGGCCTTGCTCCAGAACCTCAGGGGTCTGGGCTGCAACTCTACTGTATGTGCTTGAGATGCACTCCACACAATGTCCTTAACCACTGCACATGCCTCTAACATCTGTGGGTCTGGTAAACCCTGCAGCCCAAGCAGTAGGACTCTTTGTCGACTTTCAGAGCTCTCTCTTGCTCTGAGTTTCCTTCAAAATTGGCAGCCTTCCATGGCGCCTGGACATTGAGGGGAGTAGTGTTCCTCCCACACAGTCTAAGCCATCTCCAGTGCCTGAAGGAGGTGCTCTCCAGGCCCAGTTACCATTACGTTGCCATTATGATAGACCAACCTTGCAATGCCGAGATGGTTGAGAGTCCTTTGTGTAACATTAACAGAGCAGGAGAGTTAACACAGCCTCAGGGCTGGCCTCCCGCCCCCTGCAAATGGACAGTGTAGAACCATCCTTCCCCAGAGGTCCCAGATGGGGAGCTGAGGCCCAGCACCAGAGGCTGTTTGTCTGTCCTCATACAGACACTGACAGGGCTGCTTTAGGAGCTATGATGGCAGCACCCCTGCCAGCTGCCCCCATTGATTATTATTGGTTGTGACAGTTGATTAGAAGGGGCCTTGAACTCTTTGACAATGACACTTCCTTGGTGTCATCTGAAAAGGCCTGTATGTCTCCTTACCTGGGTGTATAGCTATTGTGGCAGATGGCTGGCAGTCTACCTTGAGTGAGAATTGGGGGACATGCTACTCTGGAGTACTTGTGCAGAGCTCCTTCTCAGTGGGGCCTTGTCTCCCCTTTAGAGAGAGGCGCTGGGCTTGAGAATCAGGCCTGGGGTTGAGAGTCTCTATGGCTGCTGTCGACTGCAGCATCTGTGCACACTGGCTCATGGTCACCTGTGGGTGTGCAAGCGGAGTGTAGATCCCTGTTGCTCGTAGTGCTTTCTTACTCTGATAGTGCAAATAATGTACCTTAAACCACAGCTCATCTCTCCTTCAAAACGTTAGTGCACTCAAACATTAGCCATTTTAGTTATATACCAGTGATGACTATTTTTGTCTGCTATTTGAAATATGTTTTGTTTTATTCTTTTAACTCCATATCCTAGAGATTGTTATTATTCTTTTGTGTAATTGATACGTCTCTGAATTCACCCATACATTTCCCAGTTTCGTTGCTCATCAGACCTTCCAAGCACCCCTTCCTTACTGTCCTTTGGGGATTACTTCCCTTCCTCCCCAAGTGCCTCCTTTGACTGGTTGTGAAGAATGAATCATCACTTTTGTTGACTTGACGAAATCTTTACCATCATTCCTTTCCCTTTCTTTTAATGAACTTTCAAGTTGAGTTATAACACACGGGAAAGTGCCCACTCTCCAATGCTCACTCAGCAAGGTGAACCGTTCCAGGAGCAAACACACCTGGCACCCTTGTGGCAGCCCCTTCCCAACTCCCTCCTGCCGTCACCCACCCACCCCTCAAGGACCCCTCTCCTCACTTGTGTCACTGTTCATTTCAAATGTATTACTTATTACTATTGCTGTAGGGCTGACTGAAGCTAGGGCCTTGTGCGTGCTAAGCAAGTACTCTACCACTGAGCTACATTCCCCAACCATTGCTCTTTTTTTTTTTTTTAATAAATGGAGCCATATATCCTGCAGTATTTTGTTTTATTTCTGGATTCTCCACCCATATTGTGTCTAGAAGTGTCTTTGTTCCCTAGATATTCTGCTGCTCCTTGGGTGGCTGTTCTAGTTAAGCTAGTCAATACTCACCTTAAGGTGTGAAGCTCTGCCTGTGGACTGACCAGCCCAGGGCATGGAAGGACTGTATTTTGCTGGGTACTTCCCTGGGCACTTGCCTCCACACTGCCCCTGACTGTACCACACTATTCTTCATACTGACCTTACGGACTGTCTCCTTTTCCAGGTACACGTCGTCCCATAAATCTCCTGTCTGCCTTAGTTTTGAAGACCTGGGGCTAGGTCCTTATATTTACTTTTGTTTTCTCACTTTATATGCATAAGGAGAAAAATTTTCAACTTTTATTTGAATTTCAGTCTGGGAATAAAGAGGACCTAAGAAGCTGTGGGGCCAATTTCAGCAGTGTGATGCAGAGAATTACTTACCTTTACAGATCCTAGCCCCTTCTTTGGAAAAAGTCAATTCTGATCAGATTGACCTTGTTGATCCCACATCTTCAGTACTTGGCAAAGTGAATGACATGGTAGGTGCTCCGTATGCATCTGCAGGAATGGTGTGAAGTTTACATGAAATATATGTTGAGGGCCTAGAGTAGAGGTGAGGACACTGTAGACGCTCACTTTTTTATTGTTTGTTTTTTTGAGGTAGGGTCTCACTCTAACTCGGGCTGACCTGGAATTCACTCTGTTGTCTCAGGGTGGCCTTGAACTCACAGCGATCCTCCTACCTCTGCCTCCTGAGTGCTGGGATTAAAAGTGTGCGCCATCACACCCGGCTTCAGATATTTTATTTTAATTAAATTAATTAATTAATTTGTGAGCAGAGAGTAAGAGATAGATAGATATAGATAAGCAGGTAGATGCAGAAAAAAAGTGGGTGTGCCAGGGCCTCCTGCTATTACAAATGAACTACAAATGCATGCACCACTTTGTGCATCTGGTTTTAACATGGGTATCAGGAAATTGACTTCGCAAGCAAATGCTTTGAAGCACTGGGCCATCTCCCCAGCCACCAGGCAGATATTATCAAACATCAACTCCCCAAGTCAGTATGCCTTGCGGCTCTTCCCACTTTTCAGGCTGAGAAAGAGCGGCACCCCTGGGTCCCGTTGGTGTAACAGGGTTCACGTTCCTTGGTCTACCTGCAGGGCTCCTCTGTGATCACGTGATCCCTCCACGGCCGACAGCACACTATCCAATACGGCAGACACTTGCTGTCGGTACTGGCTTCAGCTTCAATCAACGAAAACAAATGCTGCTAAAACTCGAAGTGCTTAGTCACAGCAGCCACCCCGAGGTGCTCCAAATCCACGCATGCCTAGCATATTGGACAGAACGGATCCGGGACATTTTCTATGATCCCAGTGAGAGCCATTGGAAAGTGCTGGCTTCCGTGTGGCAGCAGAGAGCTGTATGGTAGGCACGGGGCCAGACTGCCAGTAAAGCAAGGAGGCTGAAATAGATCCATACCTTGTCCGGTTCACGAACCCTGTTGTTTAATTCATTTTTGTTTGCATTTATGTTAGCTCCTGAACTTGAGAAGATGGGGCGAAGGACAGTTCCTAGGGCATTGTTGAATTGGCCAGAATTTTGTGGCAGAGTGAGATGCAGGGCTTCGATTCTGGAGCTTGGGAGTTTTGCAAATCATGGCTGCAAGTATGACCAGGTAGGGTGACAGCTATGGGACCTCTCCAAGCTAATCTTCATCTGTCAAATGGGACTGTTAGCATCTAGCTCACCAGGTGGTCGTTAGTAGGAGAGTTGTTCTTAGCCCAGGAATAGCGCGGAGTGAGGAGCACTAGGTGATAGTTGGGCTCTCACTAAGGTTCTAGCCTGGGTACTGATGAGAGTCAATTGCATGACTCCTTCAGAGACACCCCTTCTCGAACTCCCTTTGCCAACATTCTCCAGGCTGTAGGTGTGTCTATGTATTTTTATGGCAAGATTCCAAACTTAGACTTTTCCCCTATTAATAAACACCTCACTGTCTTGTGCTCCATTTCCAAATCTACAAGATGACTTAACAAATATGGAACCAAGTTTTAGGTTGGAAGACACCAAAGCAAGGGTTATATGTCTTCCCTCTTCCTCAACTTCATGTCTGAAGCAATGGAGTCACCACACTTCTTACGGTAATGCCTATTATCGCAATTCTTCTGTGTGCTAGGAGTATTGCAGCCACTTTACATGAACTGTCACATGACCCATATCTTCCAAGAGGAGGAGATTATGGTTCATTGAGATGTATAGAGTCACCAGTTACCACCTCAGAAGGCATGGCATTGAAGAACTCTTCCATTGGATCCCTCTTTCCCTGGGGTTATCAGCTAGTCAGGTGTCAGTCAGCATGGGTGTGAGAAGGAGGGCTGAGAGTGGAGAACTAGGGGTGGCCCAGTTCTTGAGGGTATAGGGTTGTGGGGTGGTGTGCATTTCTTAAAGTCTTGGACCTGAGGGAGAAAACAAAGATCTCCAGGCCGGTATTGGGGGGAGTGGAGGAAGGAGAGGAGCATAGGACGCTGTGAAAATGCTAAAACCATCTAAAGGTCAGAGAAGTGAATTTCCCACATAATAAGGAGTAGACCTGGCATTTGAACCCAAGACATTCACGTGTTCTCCTCTTTGGGGTTTGAATGAAGCCCTAGTAATATTCTTTCTATGATAAGTGTCACCCTACATCAGTCTTTTGTAACTTCAGGAAGTGCCCTGTGCTTTTGACTCTGTGACATTTTTAAAAGCATCTCTCTGAACCGGCTGCATTTAAGAAGTCTTACCAGGTGGTGGCGACACAAAACCAAAAACTCAGGATTCAGATCCCAGCTTTGTAAGAGGAGGAAATGAGACTGGTGAGTTAAGGGCTCCTAGGTGCTCCACCTCAGTTACCTGGGTGCTCTTCCTGGTATCCTTCTGCGTAAAGCCCTTCACTCTTAGTCCTGGCATCCTGCTCCCTTGTCACCTGCTTTGCTATCGCTCTCTACCACACCCTCCTCTCATAGTTGGCAAGAACCATGTCCTGTATTGTCAGTGTTCCTACAGACAGGTCTGTGCAGAGAAACATTGCTGAGTGAATGAGTGAGCAGGTGAGAGAACTGGGTTCCTGGAGCCAGCTCTTGAGGCCTTTGCTGAAACCTCAAACTCCAGAGTCTTTGGTAGACATGGGCAGGCCCCACCTAGGTGAGCGTGGCTGTCCCTGTTCTGTAGGTAGGCTGGTATGTTTCCTGTTTGGGACACGTCTTGCTTCCTCTTTGAATTTCCTTAAATACTTCCAAAAAAGGATGTATTTTGTGAAGACATAAAAAAAATGAGTAGTTTAAATAAATGGAAAGGAAAATGTATTTCAATTGCATTATTCTACTAATTTATGTCTTATGCTCCGCTTGAAAAAGTGCTTTTCACAGTGTGGGAGCTCATCAGGGTTGAGAGTTGAGACTAATTGTTTCAGACGGCTGCTGAGAGACAGACAATGGGTTTTGTTTTCACTGCTCTTTAAACAGGTGGGTAAACAGGCCTGCAATCTCCACTCTACAAAGCCAGTAGTTTTCATGGGCTCTGGGACCACAGCTGCAATGTCTGTGGGAGAAAGGTGCCTGGCACATAGCAGGTGCGTGGGCAGTGTTTCCTCAGTGGACACAAATGGAGGACAGAGAGCAGGGTGGACGTGAGACTGCGGGGGCTGGGGGTAGGTAGGTGGGTGGCTTTCTTCCTCTCGCATTCATTTGTATCCATTGCATAGAGAACTTAATCTGTGCATGCACAAACCTAGGTCCTATGCTATGTAACCCTAACATCTGGTACCAGGTGGGTGTCAGGTAAATGGCAGTACCATTGTTAACAAGACTCCTCAGTAAAACACAAATTTGATTCCGTTGTCCTAGGGTGTGGCCTAAGAATCTACCTGTCTGAGGAGCTTGATCATGCTGGTCCAGGGAACACCCTTTGGAAAGCATGGGTGTAGACACTAGAACTGGGGCTCAGAGGAAGAAGCTGACTTGAGAAGAACGCCCAGATGCCAGGCCCAGGTATGCCTGGCTCTCCAGATCAGCGTCCTTCTCTTACATTCTCCTCCCTCTCAGGCCCAACGCCAGAGCCCCAGTCCTGAAAGTAGTCCTCCTGCGGGGCTGTGTTTTCTCTGTGGCAGGACACTTGGCATTGGGAACACATGGTGGCTAGCCATCTCTTGATACCTACCCAGGCCAGGTCTGCCTACCCCTGGCACATTCCTCATGTAAGGAGCATTGCTCCAGGACTTACTTCCGGTTTTATCTCGGTTTTGCTTTCCTTGCCCCCCTTTTTTGGGTAATAGCTTTATTGCAATATTATTCACATTCTCTTTATGATATCTTCAATTTATAGTATACAAGTCAGTGGTTTCTAGTATATTCAGAATTGTGCAATTACCAGCTTAATAAAGAATATTTTCTTCATCCCCAAAGGAACCCTGTGGCTTGTACTATTGTTTGCCAATCCTGACAGCCCCAGAAAAGTGGGGTCCCCAGTGTGCAAGCAGACAGAGTGCAGATTGAGCTGACTGAAAGAGAAAGACATTCCCCTCAGCCTCAGCATGCTTGTCTTTTCTCCCCTGGCTGGGGGAGAGCAGGCTTTCAAATCCTTCTCAGGATCCTGCCTCAGTGCCTAGGAACTCTGCAGCGGAGTCCGTGCTGCCCGGCTTCGGACCCCCACTCTCCTAGCGGTGGTGTCAGGGCTCCTCCGTGTTTCTGAACTCTGGGCTCTTTATCTATAGAATGGGAATATTAATCCTCTGCCTACCTCAAAGAGACTTTGCACAAATGCCTTACTCGGAGTCTACAAATTAGGTGCTCAGTTGTTTCTCCTCTAACTCTATTATAATTTGTTCCCAATGGATAATTTAACATATGGATTTAAGTCACTCATATATGACAGTGGTTGGGCAGCCTTCTCTAGTTGCTCTAGAGAGGACTTATTCACTGGTATAAAGGAAGACTGGGTAGTAGGTGAGAGAGGGTGTGCAGTTGGGTTTGATGGAAACCCTTAAAAGCACCTCACCCAGGTAGCCTATCACGTTCTCTCACCCTCACACAAAGTTGGCCCACATGTTAGGCGGATTCTCTTCCACCAATGGCCTCTGCTTAATTTCTACAAGACAGCATAGGGATGAGAGATGAGATCTCAGACTTAAAGTTGCTTGACCTACAGTCAGGCTAACAAGTTTAAATCCAGCCAGATTCAGAGGTTGCAGTAATAACAAGGGTGGGGGGTGTTGTGCTTAAAGATCTGCACTGTAGAGCAGGAGAGATGGCTCATTGGTGAAAGGAACTTGCTTGCAAAGCTTGCCTGCCTGAGTTCAATTCCCCAGTACCCACATAAAGCCAGATGCACAAAGTGACACATTCATCTAGACTTGGTTTGCAACAGCAAGAAGCCCTGGCATGCCCATTCTCTTTTTTTCTCTCTCAAATAAATAAAAATATTTTTTCTTTTTTTTTGTTTATTTATTTACTTGAGAGTAACAGAGAGAGAAAGAGGCAGAGAGAGAAAGAGAGAGAGAGAGAGAGAGAGAGAGAGAGAGAGAGAGGGAGAGAATGGGCGCACCAGGGCTTCCAGCCACTGCAAATGAACTCCAGACGCGTGGGCCCCCTTGTGCATCTGGCTAATGTGGGTCCTGGGGAATGGAGCCTTGAACCAGAGTCCTTAGGCTTCACAGGCAAGCGCTTAACTGCTAAACCATCTCTCCAGCCCTAAAAAATATTTTTAAAAGGACCTGTTTAGAAACTAAGATCTCTTTTCATTTTATTTAAATTTATTATATGCTTTATCAGAAGTAGACAACAACAATTAAACTGGTCATTTCACAAAAGAGGACTACTAATATGTGTTTTGGAAAACTCAAGAGATGTAGGAAAATAATTGGAAAGTTCACTTTGTATTAACATTGCAACATCACAAATTATGGTGAGTCAAAAGTACACTTAATGAGCTACCAATATCTCTTACTCTTATCAAAGTTTATGACATGCCACCACTTTCTTAAGTGAGTACTCATGCATTTATATAAATACTGGGCTACCAATTATAGTATCAAAAGACCTCTATAGCATATAAAAAGAAATCTTATAATGAGAGCATAGAAAGTGATTACGTGCATTCTTACTTGAGGTTTTTATTTCTGTTTATCAGAAAGTTAAAAGGTTAGTTTAAAATATATTTATTTATTTGACGGGGGGTAAGGGAGCACACCAGGGCCTCTAGCCACTGCAAGTGAACTCCAGATGTGTGTGCCTCCTTGTACATCTGGCTAACATGGGTCCTGGGGAATCAAACCTGGGTGCTTTAGCTATGTAGGCAAATGCCTTAACCACTAAGCAATCCCTCCAACCTGGTATTTTCTTAGTTTAAAAACTTGGACATTCAATTTTCTTTTTTCAATATGTTCTATTTTTACTTTAAAAGTTTTTGTTTAACATAAAAAGAAATGGGTTTATTGTTATAAACATTGTTTATATACAACATTATATATAGAACATTGTTTATATATAACAATATATAATTGTTTATTCATATATATATATATATATATATATATATCATTATACTTTCTTCTCATTCACCCCACATTTATCTTCTACCTCCCTGCTTTCCCCCTTACAACAACCCTTCCTCTCTTTATGCTAAGGATATACATTTTCTATATGGTTGATATGAAATCATTTGCATATAAGTGACTACTCATATAAATTAAAAATATTAAATCAGGGGCTGGAGAGATGGCTTAGTGGTTAAGGTGTTTGATTCTGAAGCCAAAGGACCAAGGTTTAATTCCTCAGGACCCATGTAAGCCAGATGCACAAGGTGATACATGCACCTGAAGTTTGTTTGCAGAAGCTGAAAGCCCTGGCATGCCCATTCTCTCTCTTCTGATAAATAAATTAAATAAAGAAAAGTATTAAATTAATTCAAGTCCCTCTTAGTTAATAGCATAACTAAAATCCTGAATAAAACATGTCTCTTTTCCCTTTAATTACATGATCTGTTTTTTTTTTTAATTCTAAATCTGGCCAGCCACTGTCATATGTTTATGTTCTTTCCATGTAATCTGTCTTTATGTGTTTTAGTGTCTCAAAACTACATAAGTAGATGTATGGCCATCAATGATTCTGATTTTAAAATGTGCATGTATACATAGATGTGTAATATATTTTAAGATGATAACAAATTGCTACAATCATGTTTACAATGTATTTAGAATAATTCATCTCTGTGCTTTCAGTTTTAAGAGAAACAAATGATTATTTATTGTAATGATATAGGTATTTTAAGGATCAACAAGAAGGCTAAACTTTAATTCTGCCTTTTAAAATTACCTTGTAGAATCAATGAAAAGGTTAAGATTTTAGAAATGCTTCTTGTAGTGATCTGAATCTTTACTGAATCAATTTATTTTGATTTCTTAATAAAGATATAAGACTCTTAATATATTTTATCTGTATTTATAACATTTCATTTTATAAAAAAACTGACAAAATAATAATATGACATAAATTGCTTTGTGGCAATCAGAATACCTGTAGTTAATGCACACTGAAAGTTTTTGTTCCATGTACTTGTTGGGGTTCTTTATGTTGAAATTTCCTTTTCACAATGGAGGTTACATATGGTAGAGTCCCCTAAACAGTAACATTCAAGATCAGACAGAGTTATTTTGTATCTAATAGAAATGGCTATATTAAGTCTTAAACTATTATCTTACCGTTTTGGGGATAGAGTTTACTTGTAGTGCGACAGTGAAATATAGAGAAGGTTGCTTGTCTGTCTTGGCTCTTCTTCCAGACAAGATTTATCAAGATTTATATCTGGTCCAATTTATGATTTATCAGTGACCAGGTTCTGCTTTGCTTCTATTGGGAGATTGAGAGGTATAATTTAGATTTTATTTGATAAGTCAATGGTCACTGTTTCAGTTCTAATTTTTTAATTGTTTATATTTATTTATTTATTTTGTTTATTTTTTTGAAAGCAACATACAGAGAGAAAGAGGCAGGCAGAGAGAGAGAGAGAGAAAATGGGCATGCCAGGGCTTCTAGCCACGGCAAACGAACTCCAGACGCATGCATCCCCTTGTGCATCTGGCTAACGTGGCTCCTGGGTAATCGAGCCTCCACCCGGTGTCCTTAGGCTTCACAGGCAAGCGCTTAGGGTCTAAGCCATCTCTCCAGCCCTCAGTTCTAATTTTTTAAAAACATTTTTGTTTTATTTATTTGTAAACAGAGTGAGAAAGAGAGAGACGGAGAAAGGTAAGAGAGTGTGGGTACATCAAGGGCCTCTTGCCACTGTAAATGAACTCTAGAGGCATGTGCCATCTTGTGTGCCTGGCTGGGAATAGAACCCTGGGTAATCAGGTTTAACAAGCAAGCCACCTTTAGCTTGCTGAGCTATTGTTCCACCTCCTCCCCCTACCTTTACAAATATTTCAGTGGGTTTGGAGAGATGGCTTAGTGGTTAAGGCACATGCCTGTGAAGCCTAAGGACCCAGGTCTGAGTCTCCAGGTCCCACATAAGCCAGTCGCTCATAGTGGCGCATGCATCTGGAGTTCATATACAGTGGCTAGAAGCTCTGGAGCACCCATTCTTTCTCTCTCTCTCACTGTAATAAATAAAAATAAAATATAAAAAATTCAGTTAATTTAACCAGCAGGTCCTATTGCTTAGATTGGCTCTCAGAGCGTGATGTCTGGGGTTCAGCTCTCTTTCATGGGCAGTTCCCCTCACCTGGGGTGGGGCATGGTCCTGTAGGTTTTATAATTCCAGCATTCCAAAAATTGACACAATGACTTATCTCTGCTTTCAGCTTTCCTGCATAACTGCTATGCTTGCCTCCAGAGGTATACAGATTAATCAAAGAGGTTTTAAAAGAAAGAAGTCAAGATTTTATCCTTTTTGAGTGCCTTTTTAAAACAAACAAACAAACAAACAAACAAACAAAAAAACATTTCCCAGGTCCTTGTCAAATCTTTATTAATTGATTAATTAAATCCGTTTTAAAATACTTTTATTTACTTATTTTTCAGGGAAGAGAAAGAGCGAGAAATACAGAGTGAGCGAGTGAGAGAGAGGAGTATGGGTACATCAGGGCTTCCTGCTCCTGTAAACAAACCCCAGATACATTTGCCAGTTTGTGCATGTGGCTTTTTGTAGGTGCTGGGGAACCAAACTTGGGACAGCAGGCCTTACGAACAAGCACCACTAACCATTGAGCCATCTTCCCAGCCCTTAAATCTGCTTTGAAGTGTTTTTTATTTTTCAAGGTGGGGTGTCACTCTAGACCAGGCTGGCTTCCAACTCATAGTGATCTTCCTACCTTGGCTGGGATTAAAGGCATAAGCTATTATGCCCAACTGAAAAATGTTTTAATTATAGCTTTCTAGGTTTTTCAGTTAAAAAGAGACATAAAAGGTATGATCCATATGTTGCAGTCAAGTTTGCATTGCTGGCAGAAATTACCTGACCAGGAGCAGCTTTTGGGAAAAAAGGGTTCATTTTGGCTAACAGAACTAGAAGAAGCTCCATCATGGCAGGAGGAAAAGGATGGCATGAGCAGAGGGTGGACATCAACCTCCTGGCCAACAACAGATGGACCACAGCAACAGGAGAGTGTACCAAACACTGGCATGGGGAAACTGGCTATAACACCCATAAGCCTGCCTCCAACAATACACTGCCTCCAGGAGGCTTTTAATTTCTAATTGCCATCAGCTGGGAACCTAGCATTCAAACCACTAAATTTATGGGGGACACCTGAATCAAACCACCACACTACATTCTGAAGTAAAAGGTTAAATAAATATATTTCTGAATTAAAAGGTTAAGGGAAAGGTTATTAAATTTCTAATTAAGGTATACTTGAGAGTTCTACTAGAAAGGTGGACATGATTGTATTATTAAAGGTTGTTAAATTTCTAAGGTCAAAATTTCAAGTTCTACTAAATGTTACTTTCTCCTTAAATTATGCCCAAATGCTAAAGTCCTATTGGAAAAAGCTTTTATTTGCTTGATATTACACTTATTCTCTTAAATATTTATTTAATATTGTTCTGATTTTACATGTTTTTTCCACTGGGTAAAACCTGTATTTGTTTAATAGAAAACTTCTACTCTAACAAGATCAATTAAAGTTTATAGTTTTTCAGTCTGATACACTTTAATTAGTTCTTATAAACCCATGACCTCTTTTGATCTCTGTACCAAGTTAGTAGAAAACTTGGAGCCATCTCTATTTAAAAACCACTATAAGGAACTTTGAAGAATGATAACTAAAATACTTCAAATTACTTAATTTTTAAAATTCTTTCATGTTAGAATATGATTTTAAGCGATTCATGTTTGATTAGAATTTTTAAGATAATATTGGGCTAATAAGCTGCCAATGAAAATACTGGTTTCCTACATTTTTAAAAATCTTAACTAGGCATGTATCTATGATCCCAATGTGCCTGTGGCAATGGGAGGAGGAGCCAGGAGAATCCAGAAGCTCACAGGCTAGGCAGACTGGTGTACAAAGCGAAGTAGCAAACACAATATAACAAGGGAGTGCCTGTCTCTGGCTGGATAGAGGAGAGGACAAGCACCCCAAGGTTATCCTCAGACCTCTACCCATGCACCATTGCATGCATATGAACACACACACACACACACACACACCCATCCATCCATCCATCCATCCATACAGATACACACACATAACAAAAAAGATGATCATGTTATTTCTACCCTTTATGTTCTTACTTGCTGTATTACATTTTTTTGATTTGCATATGTTGAACCACCACTGCATCCTTAGAATGGCAGTAGCTTGGTCATGATGCATGATCTTCTTAATGTGTGGGTTTTTAAAAAAAATTTTATTAGAGAGGGTGGGGGGAGAGAGAGGGAGAGAGAGAGGGAGAATGAGAATGGGCACTCCAGGGCCTCTAGCCACTGCAAATGAACTCCAGTTGCATGTGCCACCATGTGCATGTGGCTTAAGTGGGACCTGGAGAATCGAACCTGGGTCCTTAGGCTTCACAGGCATGCAACTTAACCACTAAGCCATCTCTCCAGCCCCCTTGATGTGTTTTAAATACTATTTGTAAGTATTTTATGCAGTTTTTGTGTCCACTTTCTTTAGGAGTACTGGTCTATATTTGTTATTAGTTACTTTTCTTGATACTGTCACGAAAACCAGACAAGAACAACTTGACGGAATGTTGTGGGTTGAATATAAAAGGTCCCCCATATAGTCACCGAGCTGGTGCCACTGTTTGGGAAGGTTATGGAACCTTTCAGCGGTGGAGCCTTCCTTGAGGAAGTGGCTCACTGGTGGTGGGCCTGGAGGTGGTATAGCTAAGCCCCTCCTCCCGCGCACTTTCTGTTTCCTGACTGCCCTGTGACAAGCTGGCTCCCCACCTGTGCCAATCCTGACGTCCTTGCTATAATGGACTGTATCCCCTTGCAACACGAGCCAAAATAAATCCTTTCCTTCCTTAATTAGCTTCTGGTAAGGTATTTGTTCACAACAGCAGCCAAGTACTAATATAGGGAGGAAAGGTCTATTTCTGTTTACAGCTGGAGGTAATGTAGCCCGTCGCGGGTGGGGGAGACACGGAATTAGGAGGATGAAGTGGATGCTCACATTCAGGAAGCAGGGAAAGGGATGGATGCTCCCACTTAGCTTGCTTTCCCCTGGTTCTTCATTCTGGGACCCCAGCCTATGACCAACAGTTAAAGTGGGTCTTTCAACCTCAATTAATCTCAAAACTCCCCCACAGATACAGAGATTTGTCTCCTAGGTGAGTCTAGATTCAATCTAGTTGCCCACTGAGATTAACCATCACAACAGCATTTTTTTGTTTTGTTTTGTTTTCTCTTCATGTCCTTATCTAGTTTTGGTATCAAGAAAATACTGACTTTGTAGAATGAGTTCAGTAGTATTTCTTTCTTTTTGGTGGAGCAGTTCAGGTTCAATTATTTCAGTTCTTCCAAAAAGGTTCAGTAGAATTTAGCAGTGAATCCATCTGATCCTGGGCTCTTCCATGTGAGGTTCTGTAATACTGTTTCAATCTCATTGCTTATTATGAACTGCTTTAATTTATTTTATTTATATTCTCTTGGTTTAATTTTGGTAGGTCATATACGTCTAGGAAGTTGTCCTTTTTTATTTTTTGTAGATGTTGCAATATAAGTTTCCTAAGTGTTTTCAAATGACCCTCTGGATTTTATTGAATCTGTTTAAACATCTCCCCTTCAATCTATAATTTCATTAATATGAGTCTTTTAAAAATTATTTCTTTATTTGCAAACAGAGAGAGACACAGAAAGGAAAAGAGACATAGGTGAGAATGGTCATGCCAGGGCCTTTAGCTGCTGCAAATGAACTCCAGATGAATGCACCTCTTTGTGCATCTGACCTTATGTGGATACTAGGGAATTGAACCAGGGTCATTAAGATTTGCAGGCAAGTACCTTAACTGCTGAGCCATCTCTCCAGCCCAATGAGTGTTTTTTTTTTTTTTTTTTTTGGTGATATTTGTTAGGAGTATGTCATTCCTGTTTATCTTTTCAATGAAACCATTTTTTGTTTGATTGATTCTATGTAGTGTTCTTTTTGTCACCATTTTATTAACTTCTGCCTTGATTTTTGTTATTACCATTCACTACCTTTGGATTATGTGTGTTCTTAGTTTTCTAAGACTTGAGAGGTACATCATTAAATTATTTAATGATATCACTATCTTTTATTTTTTTCAAGGTAGAGTCTCACTTTAGCCCAGGCTGTTTCTTTGTTGATTTTCTAATTTAAATGACCTATATAAAGGTGAGAGTAGGGTTTGGAAGTCATTCATTATTGTTGTATCAGGACCTTTTTAACCTTATGTCTGTAGGCTTTTGCTTTATGAAACTGAGAACCCCAACAATTGGTGCACATCCATTTGCAACTGTGATATGTTCTCCATGAATTTCATAGTATGTACTGGCCTTCTTTACATGTTCTAATTTTGGTTTGAAGTTTACTTTATTGAATGCTGAAATAGTTTTCACCTTCTGTTTGTTTGATAATCTGACTCCCATTCTTTGGTTCTCAATGTCTACATGTCTTTGCCAGTCAGATGTGTTTCTCAGAGACAACAAATTATCGGATCTAGTTGTTCTTATTTTTTTTAATGTTTATTTTTTCAAGGTAGGGTCTCACTCTAGCCCAGGGTGTCCTGGAACTCTTTCTGTAGTCCCAGGTTGGCCTCAAACTCACAGTGGTCCTCCTACCTCTGCCTCCAAATACTGGGATTAAAGGTGTGTGCCACCACACCTGGCCTTTATTTTAATTCTTAAAAATATTTAATTAATTAAGTTATTTGGGACAGAGAAAGAGGCAGATAGAGAGAGAGTGGGGAGAGAATGGGCACCCCAGAGCCTCTAGCCTCTGTAACCGAACTCCAGACACATGTGCTACCTTGTGTATCTGGTTTACTTGGGACGTGGAGATTTGAACATGAGTCCTTAGGCTTCACAGGCAAGCACCTTAATCATTAAGCCATCTCTCCAGTCCATGGCTTTTTTTTTTTTTTTAATGGAGAGGCATTATTTTTTTTTTCTTCTGATGCTGGGGACTGAACCAAGAGCTGTTTCCCTTGCTAGGCAAGGGCTCCACCACTGAGCTAAATCTCCAGTGAAGCCCTTTAAAAAAAAAAAAATATATATATATATATATATATATATATATATATATTAATTTTTATTTATTTATTTATTTGAGAGCGACAAACACAGAGAGAAAGACAGATAGAGGGAGAGAGAGAGAATGGGCACGCCAGGGCTTCCAGCCTCTGCAAACGAACTCCAGATGCGTGGGCCCCCTTGTGCATCTGGCCAACGTGGGACCTGGGGAACTGAGCCTCGAACCAGGGTACTTAGGCTTCACAGGCAAGCGCTCAACCGCTAAGCCATCTCTCCAGCCCCAAAATATATTTATTTTTTTATTTTTAATTTTTATTAACATTTTCCATGATTATAAAATATATCCCATGGTAATTCCCTCCCTCCCCACCCCCACACTTTCCCATTTGAAATTCCATTCTCCATCATATTACCTCCCCATTACAATCATTGTAATTACATATATACAATATCAACCTATTAAGTATCCTCCTCCCTTCCTTTCTCCACCCTTTATGTCTCCTTTTCAACTTACTGGCCTCTGCTACTAAGTATTTTCATTCTCACACAGAAGCCCAGTCATCTAGCTAGGATCCACATATGAGAGAGAACATGTGGCGCTTGGCTTTCTGGGCCTGGGTTACCTGACTTAGTATAATACTTTCCAGGTCCATCCATTTTTCTGCAAATTTCATAACTTCATTTTTCTTTACCACTGAGTAGAACTCCATTGTATAAATGTACCACATCTTCATTATCCACTCATCTGTTGAGGGACATCTAGGCTGGTTCCATTTCCCAGCTATTATAAATTGAGCAGCAATAAACATGGTTGAGCATGTACTTCTAAGGAAATGAGATGAGTCCTTTGGATATATGCCTAGGAGTGCTATAGCTGGGTCATATGGTAGATCAATCTCTAGCTGCTTTAGGAACCTCCACACTGTTTTCCACAATGGCTGGACCAGATTGCATTCCCACCAGCAGTGCAGAAGGGTTCCTTTTTTTCCACATCCCCGCCAACATTTATGATCATTTGTTTTCATGATGGTGGCCAATCTGACAGGAGTGAGATGGAATCTCAATGTAGTTTTAATCTGCATTTCCCTGATGACTAGTGACGTAGAACATTTTTTTAGATGCTTATATGCCATTCATATTTCTTCCTTTGAGAATTCTCTATTTAGCTCCATAGCCCATTTTTTGATTGGCTTGTTTGATTCCTTATTATTTAACTTTTTGAGTTCTTTGTATATCCTAGATATTAATCCTCTATCAGATATATAGCTGGCGAAGATTTTTTCCCATTCTGTAGGTTGCCTCTTTGCTTTTTTCACTGTGTCCTTTGCGGTGCAAAATCTTTGTAATTTCATGAGGTGCCCGAGATTAATCTGTGGTTTTATTGCCCGAGCAATTGGGGTTGTATTCAGAAAGTCTTTGCCAAGACCAATATGTTGAAGGGTTTCCCCTACTTTTTCCTCTAGCAGTTTCAAAGTTTCCGGTCTGATGTTAAGGTCTTTAATCCATTTGGACTTAATTCTTGTGCATGGCGAGAGAGAAGAATCTATTTTCATCCTTCTGCAGATATTTATCCAGTTTTCAAAACACCATTTGCTGAAGAGACTGTCTCTTCTCCAATGAGTATTTTTGGCATTTTTATCGAATATCAGGTGGCTATAGTTACTTGGGCTTACATCTGGGTCCTCTATTCTGTTCCACTGATCTACATGTCTGTTTTTGTGCCAGTACCATGCTGTTTTTGTTACTATGGCTCTGTAGTATAGGTTAAAATCAGGTATGGTGATACCACGAGCCTCTTTTTTGTTGCTCAGTATTATTTTAGATATTCGAGGTTTTTTGTGATTCCAAATGAATTTTTGGATTGTTTTTTCTATTTCCATGAAGAAAGCCTTTGGAATTTTGATAGGGATTGCATTAAATGTGTAGATTGCTTTAGGTAAGATTGCCATTTTCACAATATTGATTCTTCCAATCCAGGAACAAGGGATGTTTCTCCACTTTCTAGTGTCTTCTGCAATTTCTCGCTTGAGTGTTTTAAAGTTCTCATTGTATAGATTCTTTACTTCCTTGGTTAGGTTTATTCCAAGGTATTTTATTTTTTTTTGATGCAATTGTGAATGGGAGTGATTCTCTGATTTCATCCTCTGTGTGTTTGTTGTTAGCATATATGAAGGCTACTGATTTCTGTGTATTTATTTTGTATCCTGCTACATTGCTGTAGGTTTTGATCAGCTCTAACAGCTTGCTAGTAGAGTCTTTAGGGTCCTTTATGTATAGAATCATGTCATCTGCAAATAATGATAACTTGATTTCTTCCTTTCCAATTTGTATCCCTTTTATGTGTGTCTCTTGCCTTATTGCTATGGCTAAGACTTCCAAAACTATATTAAATAGAAGTGGGGACAGTGGACACCCTTGTCTTATTCCTGATTTTAGTGGAAAAGCTTCCAGTTTTTCCCCATTTAGTAATATGTTGGCTGTAGGCTTGTCATAAATAGCCTTTATTATATTGAGATATGTTCCTTCTATTCCCAATCTCTGTAGGACTTTTATCATGAAGGGATGTTGGATTTTGTCAAATGCTTTCTCTGCATCTAATGAGATGATCATGTGATTTTTGTCCTTCAACCCATTTATGTAATGTATTACATTTATAGATTTGCGTATGTTGAACCATCCCTGCATCTGGGATAAAGCCTACTTGGTCAGGGTGAATGATCTTTTTGATATACTCTTGTATTCTGTTTGCCAATATTTTGTTGAGAATTTTTGCATCTATGTTCATGAGGGAGATTGGTCTGTAATTTTCTTTTTTTGTTCTATCTTTGCCTGGTTTTGGTATCAGGGTGATGCTGGCCTCATAGAAGGAGTTTGGTAGAATTCCTTCTTTTTCTATTTCCTGGAAAAGCTTAAGAAGCAATGGTGTTAGCTCTTCCTTAAAAGTCTGGTAAAATTCAGCAGTGAATCCATCCGGGCCTAGGTTTTTTTTTTTTTTGGGAGATTATTGATAACTGTTCGGATCTCCATGTTTGTTATAGGTCTATTTAAGTGATTAATCTCATTTTGATTTAATTTAGGTAGGTCATATAGATCAAGGAAATCATCCATTTCTTTCAGATTTTCATACTTTGTGGAGTATATGCTTTTAAAGTATGTCCCTATGATTTTTTGAATATCTCTGGAATCTGTTGTGATGTTACCTTGTTCATCTCTGATTTTATTAATTTGTGTCTCTTCTCTCTTTCTTTTTGTCAGATTTGCTAAGGGTTTATCAATCTTGTTTATCCTTTCAAAGAACCAACTCTTTGTTTCATTAATTCTTTGAATTGTTCTTTTTGTTTCTATTTCATTAATTTCTGCCCTCTTCTTTATTATTTCTTCCCATCTACTGATTTTTGGTTTGCCTTGTTCTTCTTTTTCCAAGGCTTTAAGGCGAAGCATTAGGTCGTTTACTTGCGACCTTTCTAATTGCTTAATATAGGCACTTAAGGCTATAAATTTACCTCTTAGAACTGCCTTCATTGTGTCCCAGAGATTTTGGTATGTTGTGTTCTCATTATCATTTGACTCTATAAATTTTTTGATTTCCTTTTTGATTTCTTCATTGACCCACTCATCATTTAGTAGTGTATTGTTTAGTTTCCATGATTTTGTGTATGCTCTATAGCCTTTCTTGCTACTGATTTGTAGTTTAATTCCATTGTGGTCAGATAGAATGCAAGGAATTATTTCAATTTTCCTGAATTTGTTAAGATTTGCTTTGTGTCCTAATATATGGTCTATTTTAGAGAATGTTCCATGTGCTGCTGAAAAGAATGTATATTCTGCATCCTTTGGATGAAATGTCCTGTATATATCTGTTAGGTCCATTCCTTCTATGACCTCATTTAGTCCAGATGCCTCTCTGTTTATTCTTTCCCTGGATGACCTGTCAATTGATGAGAGTGGGGTGTTAAAGTCACCAACCACCACTGTGTTTGGTGTTATCTGTGACCTTAGTTCTAATAGTGTTTGTTTGACGAATTTGGGAGCCCCCATGTTAGGTGCAAATATGTTTAGGATTGTAATGTCCTCCTGTTGGAGTGTGCCCTTAATCAATATAAAGTGACCTTCCTTATCTTTCTTGACTAACGTCGGACTAAAGTCTACCCTGTTTGATATTAGGATAGCAACCCCTGCTTGTTTTCTAGGCCCATTTGCTTGAAACACCGTCTTCCAACCTTTCACCCTAAGATAATGTCTATCCTTTGTAGAAAGGTGAGTTTCTTGGAGACAACAAATTGTAGGATCCTGCTTTTTAACCCAGTCTGGAAATCTATGTCTTTTCGTTGGGGCATTGAGACCGTTGATATTAAGAGATATTATTGAAAGGTGTGTATTTATGTTTGCCATTTTTGTGTGTGTGTGTGTTTCTGGTTCTACCTGTGCTCTCTTCTGTTAACTGGTATTTGAGTATAGCTTGTTTTTTCTAGGTTCCTTATATGTGTGCTTTTCCTTTTGTTCAGCATGGAGGATTCTATCAAATATTTTCTGTAGAGCTGGTTTTGTCTTCAAATACTCCTTTAACCTGCTTTTGTCATGGAATGTCTTTATTTCTCCATCTATTTGAATGGATAACTTTGCAGGATAAAGTAACCTTTTTTGACAGTTGTTATCTTTCAGAACTTGGAATATATCACTCCAAGCCCTTCTGGCTTTAAAAGTTTGTGTTGAATAATCTGCTGTAATCCTGATGGGCTTGCTTTTGTAGGTAACTTGATTTTTCTCTCTAACTGCTTTCAATATTTTTTCTTTGGTTTGTGTGTTTGGAAGTTTGATTATAATATGGCGAGGAGAGGTTCTTTCTGGGTTTTGTCTGGCTGGGGTTCTAAAGGCTTCCTGTATCTGTATTGTCACCTCTTTCCCAATTTGGGGGAAATTTTCCTCTATGATTTTGTTGAAGATGCCTACTATGCCTCTGGAGTGGAGTTCTTCTCCTTCTACTATGCCCTGAATTCGTATATTAACCGGAAGTCCCAAAATATATTTTTTAAATACAGTGATATTAAAGTTTTTATTGATCAACACTAGCTAATTCCTGTAATGTTTTTGGTTGGATTGTTCTGTGTTTTATACCCTGTTGATATTAGGGTTGTGTGGGTTACTGTGCTAGACATGAGGATTCTTCCTAGCTCTCCTGTTTAGACTTATTGCTCTTCTGAAATTTATTCTTTCCTGCACTTTCATGATTGAAATGGCTTTTCTTTTTCTGCATACGTTATTCTTTTAAATATCTTCTGCAGTGCTGGCTTAGTTGTCATAAACTGACTTAGTTTGTGTTCATCTTGAAATGTCCTCATTTCTATGTCAATTTTTAAACAAATTTGTTCTAATTCTCTCTCTCCCCCCCCCCTTTTTTGGAGGTTTTTCAAAGAATTTATTTGTTACAGAATTGCTTGAGTCCACCAATGACCTGGACAGAGGATTTCTAGGCTTAAAAGGATTTCAGTCACTTTGTTTTTACGAGTCATACAACACTCATAAGGCTTTTTTTTTTTCTTTTTCTTTTTCTGGGGGTAGAAGAGGAACAATTTACCATATCTAGGAGAGGTTAGCCAAGGAATCTACAGAGTCTAAAACTAGGGCAGAAAAGGAAAGAGACTGTTCTAAAATTCCTCACTTAGAAGGTCCTGAGTCAAAGCCATATTCATCTGTGAAAAGAAACGTTTAGGGCTGGAGAGATGGCTTAGTGGTTAAGCGCTGGCCTGTGAAGCCTAAGGACCCCGGTTCAAGGCTCAATTCCCCAGGACCCATGTTAGCCAGATGCACAAGGGGTTGAGTTCGTTTGTAGTGGCTGGAGGACCTGGCTTGTCCATTCTCTCCCTCCCTCTCTCTTTCTGCCTCATTCTGTCTCTCTCTGTTGCTCTCAAATAAATAAATAAAAATAAACAACAACAACAAAAAAACAAAACAACAAAAAAAAGAAACGTTTAGGTCATAACTATATGGCTGATCTGACCTTGGACTTGGCTGGTGCAAATTTTCAGAGAGCCTATGAATGACAGGATATACACCATTCCGTTGGTCAATTCTGGCATGTGTCCTATTTGGCTTGTGAAAATTTTATAAATATCTCTTAAATCCCAGACCTCCTGGTTCTCTGAACCTGATTGTCTTAATCTGACTCCCAATACTTTTTAAAACAAATAATCTCCCCAGCAACATCACACATTTTAAGTATTTGTTAAGTATAGAAAGACACAGAGTATGGATGTGAATTCATACAACGCAATCCACAGTGCAGCTGTGACTCTCGGGGTGGCTGTGCCCCAGAGGGGACCATGCAGGCAATGTCAACCTGAAGAGGGTGTGAACCCTAGCAGCTGCTCGATGGGTTTAAAGCGCCACTCATCGGCCTCCAGCTCTTCCGCCAAACCAGCCAGTTTTTCCATCTGCGCAACTTGCTGATCGTGCTTCACCTGTTTAAGCGGGGATGCCACTTGATAACTGAAGACGGATTCACAGAGGAATCGCTCAGAGCCATCTTCTAGCATCTGTCCAGCTTCTTTGGGGTAGGTGAAACGGGCTTTCCGTGGCGGGACAAGGTCTGAGATGCTAAAACCAGATCCCGGGACGGAGCTTCCACTGAACCCACCAGCTGAGGAGGATGAGGAAGAAGCAGCCATGTCCTCTAGCAGAATTCTCTCTTTGCTCTGCCTCTTCAGTGGTGGGACTAAAGGCGTGTGCCACCATTCCTGGCTGAGACCGACTTTGGCTCAGCAGCCTTGGCACGTTCCCTAACAGCCCTGCCCCAGGAATGACCACAGCGGGTCGCGCTCCCTGCGAGGAGGACGGCCGTCTCTTATTTTTTTTTTTTTTAAATTATTTATTTGAGAGCGACAGACACAGAGAGAAAGACAGAGGGAGAGAGAGAGAATGGGCGCGCCAGGGCCTCCAGCCTCTGCAAACGAACTCCAGACGCGTGCGCCCCCTTGTGCATCTGGCTAACGTGGGACCTGGGGAACCGAGCCTCGAACCGGGGTCCTTAGGCTTCACAGGCAAACACTTAACCGCTAAGCCATCTCTCCAGCCCTCTTATTTTTTGATATACAGTTCTTTCTCTAGTTTAGGGAAGTTTGTTGGTTTTTCCTGTAATTTCATTGAATAGACTTCTCTGCCTTTAGTTTTTTTTATCTCAGCTCCCTGTACTACATGGATTCTTGGGTTTGGTTTCTTGACTATATTCCAGAGTTCTTAAACATTGTGGTCATGCTCATTTATTCCTTTTTATTTATGATTTTTTTAAATTTTTCCAGATAGGGTCTTGCTCTAATCCAGGCTGACCTAGAATTCAGTCTCAGGGTGGCCTCAGACTCAAGGTGACCTCCTGCCTCTGCTTTCCAAGTTCTGGGATTAAAGGCATGCACCTACCACACCTGGATTATTTTTTTAATTTATTCTTTTTACTAACAACTTCCATAATTGTAGACAATAACCCATGGTAATTCCCTCCCTGCACCCACTTTACCCTTTGAAAGTCCACTCTCCATCATGCCCCTTCCTCCTCTCAATCATTCTCCTTTATTTTGATGTCATTATCTATTCCTTCTATTATGATGGTCTTGTGTAGGTAGTGTCAGGCACTGTGAGGTCATGGATATCAAGACCATTTTGTGTCTGGAGGAGCACATTGTAAGGAGTCCTACCCTTCCTTTGGCTCTTGCATTCTTTCTGCCACCTCTTCTGCAATGGATCCTGAGCCTTGGAAGGTGTGATTGAGATATTTCAGTGCTGAGCACTCATTTGTCACTTCTCAGCACCGTGGTGCCTTCTGAGTCATCCCAAGGTCATTGCTATCTGAAAAGAGAAGCTTCTCTAACCAAACGTGAGAGTAGCATTAATATATGGGTATGAACATTAAGAGAAGTGTTTACTGGGCATTTGGTGAGCATAGTATATACATTTAGCCAGACAGCAGCAGATGTTACACCCCTAAGGCTCATGACTAACTCTGTTGTAGGTTTTCAGTATCAGGGATGTATTCCCCCCCATGGAGTGGGCCTCCAGTCCAATTAGAGAGTTGTTGGTTTCTCCCATAACAGACATGCCACTATTGCACCTGTTGGTTCATTTGGCCTGGCTGGCCAAATATAAGGCTTGCAGTGTCCACTGTTGTGTATCACCACTGGTGATTTCTCTCTCTCCCATTGAACTGCTGCAGCAGAGCTTTTTCCAGCTTTTTGTCAGCTGGTCTACATGGAGGAGGTTTTCAGCTCAACTCCAACAGGATTTCTCAGTTATCTTGCAGCCCAACTATGTGGAGTTATCATCAATTGGGTCTTACCATCTATCTCTGATGAGAAAACAAGAGCCTTGGCAATGGTTTGTAATGCTTTGGGGGTATCAGTGACCTCTCTGGCCAACAGCTCACTGAAAGGTATCCCATCCCTGGCACTGAAAATTTTCTAGTAACTATCTGTGGCATCTGAGTGTTCCATTGTCCAAAAAAGTAGGTTTCCATATGACTTATTTATATCCTCTTAGATTTTGATTAGCCCTCCTTCCACCTTTCCTTCAATTGCTTCCCCTGACCTCACTTAGGCCTTTTCACCCCCATTAATCTATTCTTCTACTTATATGTACAATACCATCCTATTAATTCCCCCCTCTCTCCCTTTCTGTTCCCTTTATATTTCCTTTCAGCTTACTGGCCTCTCCTACTGAGTTTTATTCCTGTTCACACAGAAGTCCAATCATTTGTATGTAGGATCCACATATAAGCAAGAACATGTGATGTTTGGCTTTCTGGGCCCGGGTTGTCTCACCAAGTGTAATCCTTTTCAGAGCCATCCATTTCCTACAAATTTCATAATTTCTTTCTTTCTTTTCTTTTCTTTTTTTTTTTTTTTACTGCTGAGTAAAACCCCATTGTATAAATGTGCTACATCTTTATTATCCACTCATCAGTTGCAGGACATCTAGGCTGGTTCCATTTCCTAGTCATTGTGAACAGAGTGGCAATAAACATACTTGAGCAAGTATCACTAAGGTAGTGAGATGAGTCCTTAGGATATGTGCCTAGGAGTCATATCTGGATCATATGGTAGATCTATTTTTAGCTGTCTCAGGAACCTCCACACTGATTTCCACATTGGCTAACCAGATTGCATTCTTACCAACAGTGTAAAAGGGTTTCTCTTTTTCCACATCCTTGCCAGCAGTTATGGTCATTTGTTTCCATTGTGACAGGAGTGAGATGGAATCTCAACGTAGTTTTAATCTGCATTTCCCAGATGGCTAGGGATGTAGAACATTATTTTTAGATGTTTATAGGCCATCTGTATTTCTTCTTTTTAGGACATCCTAATTAGTTCTGTAGTCCACTTTTTAATTGTGTTGTTTGACTTCTTATTATTTAGTTTTTTGAGTTCTTTGTATATTTTTGGATATTAATTCTCTGTCAAATGTACAGCTGGAAAAGATTTTCTCCCATTCTGTAGATTGCCTCTTTGCTCTGTTCAGTGTCTTTTGCTGTACAAAAGGTTCATAATTTCATGAGGTCCCAGTGTTTGATCCATGGTTTTGTTTCCTGAGCAATTGGGGTTATATTCAGAAATTCTTTGCCAAGACCAATATGTTGAAGGGTTTCCCCTACTTTTCTTTCTTTTTTTAAAATTAGTTTTCTATTCTGCAAGTATAGGCAGTTTGGTACCATTATTAGGCTCATCTGTGACCTGCCCCCTCCCCGTTGGCCCCTCCTTGTTGAGGTATATGGGTCATGCATTGTGGAGTTAGCCCACAGTTATTGGTATGATATATGTCTCTGTATATCATGACCCAACATGTGGCTCTGACATACTTTCCACCCCCCTCTTCCGCAAAATTTCCCTGAGCCATGTTGGGTTCATTTTTGGTCTGCTTCAGTGATGAGGTGTTGGGGCCCTCTGGGGCTCTGGCTCTCTGATTTGGTAGGCATTGATTTTTCTCTGTGTTGGTCTCCTTCCCCCTTGTGCTGGTATCTGGTTCATCAGGAAAACAGCACCCTTGTTTGTTTTGCCAGTTTTCCTTAGTTTCAGCTGGGGCCCTTTTGAGGTATGATGGGGTGGCTCTCTCCTTAGGATTTGCATCTATCTGAAAAAGAGAAGCAGATTCTCCAATGGAGAGTAAGTTAGCACCAGGACAAATGAGATAGCCCTTACTTTTTTCATAGAGAGTTTAATAGGTGTAGGCCCTCTTGTAGCCCATGATTGATGGTAGCTTGATATTGGAGAGTGGTCTTATGTTTGGATATGGTTCTGACTTGTTTCCCAGCTCCAGCTATGGGTCTCATACCACTGAGGGGATCAGTTAGCCGAATCAAGAGCAGTTGGTTTCCCACCATGGCTGTGTGCCACTATTGCACTTGTGTGGGCATCACACCAGGTTATTTGCTGCTAAGTAGGTTGGACCATGAGTTGCTTGGACAGATATTGGTTTTGCTTCCCCCAGTTGCTCAAGTAGCACCTTATGGCACTAGACATGCTGACTGTCTGGGGACTGACTCTCTCCTGGCTTCCAGACATGCTGTTCCATTTTATGTGTCAGCTGCATATGGTGTCTTCAGCAATAGGGTCTTACCACTAACCTTTGGTGGGTCATCAAGTACTCTGACAGAAGTCTGTCATTCTTTTAGAAAACCTTGTAGGTTTCTCTGATCAAAATCTCATTGTGGGTGATAGCCCCATGCTGGTACTGGGAGTTACAGGTCATAGTCCCCTAAGAAAATGAGGAAAAAAGGTAACTAATATATAGGCGTTAGAGAGGAGAGAGAGAGGAAGAGGGAGAGGGAGGGAGGGAAGATGTAGAGGATTTAGGTTAGACTTGATCCTACCCTCTCCAGTGTCTTGTGGTTCAGTTGTTTCCTGTAAGGGCCTGGTGAAGGTTCAGCCATTTAGTCTGCCTTTTAGGAAGTAGAATTTTATGGTACCATTGCTGTTTGGGTCTGGATTAGTGTTTCCTACCCCTTCGATGCCCTTCCCTCCCTCCCCATCCCTCCTAGTGTCTAGTCCATGAGATGCTTGCTGGGTGTGTAAGGTATCTTGGGTAGATTCAGGTTAGGTGCTGTAGATGAGTGAGACTATGTGGCAATTTTTTTCTGTGTTGGGTAAGTTCACTGAGAATGATCTGTTCCAGATTTTCCTCAAATTTCTTTGTGTCATTTTTTCTTACTGCTGTATAGAATTCCATTGTGTAGATATACCACATCTTAGATATCCATTCTTCTAGTGATGGACATCTGGGTTGATTCCAGCTCTTAGCTATTATGAATTGAGCCACTACAAACATGGTTGAGCAAATCTCTCTGGCCTGTGGTTTGAAGGTTTTAGGGTAGATACCCAGTAAGGGAATAACTGGGTCTGTTGGTATCTCTATAGTCAGCCTTTTCAGGAGTCTCCATATTGCTTTGCAAAGTGGTTGTACCATCCTACATTCCCACCAACAGTGGATGAGTGTTCCTGCTTCTCTACGTCCTCGCCAGCATTTATTTTCGTTTGATTTTTTGATGTTTGCTATCCTTATTGGGGTAAGGTGGAATCTCATAGTTGTTTTAATTTGCATTTCTCCGATGACTAGGGATGATGAACATTTTCTTAAATGTGTGTTTGCCCTTTGTATTTCTTCCTCTGTGAACTGCCTGTTCATCTCTTTGCCCCATTTTGTGAGTGGGGTATTTGCCTTCTTACTGTTTAGATTTTTGAGTTCTTTGTAGCTTCTAGAGATTAGGCCTCTATCAGTTGGATAACCCACAAATATTTTCTCCCATTCTGTGGGTAATCTATTGGCTTTGCTTATTGTATGCTTGACTGTAAAGAAACTCTTCAGCTTCATGTGAGCCATTGGTGGAGTGACTGTTTAAGATTGTGAGCTACTGGAGTTTTGTTCAGGAAGTCTTTTTCCATTCCTATATCATGGAAAGTACTTCCTAAATTTTCTTCCAGTAGTATTCGAGTTTCTGGTCTTATATTGAGGTCTTTGATCCATTTGGATTTGAGTGTAGTGCATGGTGAAATGTGTGGATCAAGTTTCAGTTTCCTGCATTTTGTTATTCAGTTTGTCCAGCCATTTCAGAGTTTCAGGTCTGATATTAAGGTCTTTGATCCATTTGGACTTAATTCTTGTACATGGAGAGAGAAGAAACAATTTTCATCCTTGTACAGATACATATCCAGTTTTCAGAGCACCATTTGCTAAAGAGGCTGTCTTTTCTCCAATGTGTATTTCAGAATTTTCATCAAAGATCAGGTGGCTGTGGCTACCCAGACTTATATCTGGGTATTCTATTCTGCTCCATTGATCTACATATCAGTTTTTGTGCCAGTGTCATGCTGTTTTTGTTACTATGGCTCTGTAGTATAGGTTAAAATCAGGCATGGTGATACCACCAACCTTATTTTGTTGTTCAAAGTGGTTTTAGATATTTGAGGTTTTTTTGTGCTTCCACATGAATTTTTAGATTTTTTTTCTATTTCCATGAGGAATGCTATTGGAATTTTGATGGGGACTGCATTAAATGTGTAGATTGCTTTTGGTGATGATTGCCATTTTCACAGTATTGATTCTTCCAATCCAAGAACAAGGGATATCTATCCATTTCCTAGTGTCTTCTGAAATTTCTTGCTTGAGAGTTTTCCTTGTAGAGATCTTTCACTTCCTTGGTTAGTCTTATCCCAAGGTTTTCTTTTCTTTTTTTCTTTTCTTTTGATGCAATTGTGAGTGGAAGTGGTTCTTTGATGTCATCCTCTGTGTGTTTGTTGTTAGCATATAGGAAGGATACTGATTTTTGTGTGTTTATTTTATATCCTACTACATGGCTATATGTGTTTATAAGCTCTATCAGCTTGCTAGTAGAGTCTTTAGGGTCCTTTATGTATAGAATCATATCATCTGCAAATGATGATAACTTGATCTCTTCCTTTACAATTTGTATTCCTTTTATGTGTGTCTCTTGCCTTATTGCTATGGCTAAGATTTCTAGTACTGTATTAAATAAAAGAGGGGACAGTGGACGCACTGTCTTATTCCTGATTTTAGTGGAGAAGCTTTAGGTTTTTCTCCATTTAGTATTATGTTGGCTGTAGGTTTATCATAAATAGCCTTTATTATGTTGAGATATGTTCCTTCTATTCCTAGTCTGTGTAGGACTTTTATCATGAAGGGGTGTTGGATTTTGTCAAATGCTCTTTCTGTATTTAATGAGATGATCAAGTGATTTTTTTCTATCAGCCCATTTATATAAAGTATTACATATATTACCAAAGCACTTGGTTACCTGCCAGTGATAAAACGTGAGACCCTATTGCTAAAGACACCACAACCTGCAGTCACAGGATACTGAGAGATCATGCTGGAACTAAGAAGGAAGCCAATTCCTTCCTAGCTTTCCTTCATAGTGCTGGAAAGTATTATGGGAGCAGCTGGGGGATAGTGATGAACAAAAGCATGAATAAGTAGGCAAATCTTGTAAACTTCAAAATCAATCAGTGAGGCATGAAGTCCACACCTGTACAATAGTGACAGCCAATCTTTATGGATTACAAACTGCTTTTGGATTGGACATGAAACCTGCTCAGTGGAAGAGAACTCATGTATAAGTCACTCATAACTCCAGAGAGAACCTTCACTGCTCTTTGGCTAAGAAGCATGGTTATACACATTCAAAAGTCTCTCAAATAAAGATGCTTATCCCCTTTAATCCAAACTGCTCTCACTCTTAGTTAGTGAACCTGTTTATTTTTACAGATGGCAGAGAATACTGGGAAAATCCAGGGTCCATAAACACAATAAGAAAATATAGCCAACTGCCTCCTGTGAGAAGTGCCACCTCCACTACATCTGCCAAGGCCTAGGAGACATTGCAGAGGAAGTAGTGGCATGAGTACTGCTCTCACTGCTAGCCACTGAAGCCTGACAAGCAGCTTCAGGGAGATGGCGACAGACACTGTGATCTCTCAAAACCTATCACAGAAGAAATCCAGAGACTACAGAGAATTCAGCACTAAATCAGACTTTTAACATCTGTGACCAGGAAGCTTTGTAGAAGGAGGGGCAGGAAGATTATAAGAGCCATAGGATGGGCAGCAGAAACCCTGAGGAATTGTCCCCACTACTCTACACAGAGAATGACTGGGGCTTTCACAACCAAACAGTGAATACCAATAATCCCACTGGGGAGGGTTCTCAGGGAAACAGGAGCTGAAGAGGGGGATATATGAGTATTATGTTAGAAAATAAAATTTAATAAAAAAGCCAGATACAAAAACTGGCACATGCGTCTGGATTTTGTTTACAGTGGCAAGAGGCCCTGGATTGTCAGTTCATTCTTTCTCTTTCTCTCCTCACAAATAATTAAAAAATATTTTTAAAAAATCTGAAAAGTGGAGGTGAGGTGTGAAGAATATTATGAAGGAGAAGTAAAAAGAGCAATAGCTTAGAAAAATAGCAAATGAAATAAAAATGAGTGGCTCAGTGGATAAAGGCACTTGCTTGCAAATCCTGATGACCCCAGTACCCACAGTAAAGCCAGATGCACCAAGTGATGCATACATCTGGAATTTTTTTTCAGTGGCAGGAGGCCCTGGCATGCCTATTCTCTCTTTCTGCTTGCAAATAAATAAATAAATAATTTAAAAAAGTTTTTTTGAGTTGTACCTTAATTGACAACTCAGTCCTTACTTCCTTGAAACAATCTCATTGTGATGTACCAGGACAACTGGGTCATATATAGATACTCATGTCTAGTTCAAGTTCTTGGGCATATTAATGCACAGTATCCTAAGTTGTTTATGGCATCGAAAAGTCTACACTCATATAGCTACTGTTAGCTTGTTGGACATTTGTCATTTACCTCTGGTTGCTTATAGAATCCTCTCTGTCTCAGGTGCTCTTTAGTTTCACTGTGGCATGTGCTATTATTGATTATTTCCCAAAGACCCATGTGTTGGAGGTTTGGTCCCCAGCCTATGATGTTACTAAAATGTGGTGGAACACTTAAGAGGTAGCTATTGGAAGAAAGGGGTGGTCCCTTGAAGGAGATTGGAACCTCTGGCCCTTTCCTTTGCCACTTTCTTGTCTTCCTGGCTGCCAGGAAGTGAGCAGCTTTTGCCACATATTCTCACTGTGATGTGTCATAGGTTCAGTGGCAACTGGACCAGGTGACTACAGGCAGGAATCTCTGAAATCATGCTCAATAATAAACCTTTCTTCTTTAAAAGTTGATTATCTCAAGTGTTTGTAATTGTAATAGTAATAGAAAGCTGACTAATTCTATGTCTCCTAGGTTGAGGTTTGTTCAGCTTTATTTTCTTCATTCTCATTATGTTTTCCTCTTTTTTTTTTTTTTTTTTTTACTTCTGCAATGCCTTGTTTTATAGTTTCATTTCCTTTATCTTGGGGCTACAAATTTAAACATATTTATTCATCATCTTTATGTGATATTATTATCTGTTTTATTATTGAAGTCTCTGTGAGTATAAACATATTTTCTTATTTTTATTTTCTGTGACAGAGTCTTACTATGTTGCTCAGACTGGCCTCAAACTCACTGTGTAGTCCATGGGGGCTGCCATTGAACTTGTAATCCTTCTGTTTTACCTCCCTAGTGCTGGGTTTGCAGTCATGCCCCATCATGACTGGTTAATCATCTTTTTGTTCAATTTAAGTTGTACATGCTTACTGATTCTAATTCAAGATTCCCTCTCCATTTAAAAAAATTATTTGAGGGGCTGGAGAGATGGCATAGAAGTTAAAAGCACTTGTTTGCAAAGTCTGATGGCCAAGGTTTGAGTCCCCAGTACCCACATAAAGAGAAGTGCATAATGTGATACATATTTCTGGAATACAACTGCAGTGGCAGGAGGCCGTGGCAGGATGCCCTGGCATGCCCATACTCATTCTCTCTCTCTTCCTCTGGAACAACTAAATAAAAATATTCAGAAAGTTATTAGAGAAAGAGATAGAGATAGAGAGAGAGAGAGAGAGAGAGAGAGAGAGAGCAAGAGAGAAAATGAGAATGAGAATGAATGGGTAAGCCAGGGCCTCCTGCCACTGTAAATGAACTATAGATGCATGTGCCATTTTGTGCATCTGGCTTTAATGTGCACACAGGGCTATCCAACCAGGGCCATCAGGGTTTGCAAGCAAGTGCCTTTAAATGATATGCTATCTCTCCAGCTCTCTACGTGATTTTTAAGTTTGAGCTTATCTTTAGAATTCCTCTGGTGGAGGAGGAACTATGTCCTGTATATTTACTTCTGCCAGGGCCCAAGGGATATCATCAGCTTATGACAAACTCTATCATTAGCTTGGGGTTTTCTGGGGCATATTGATAGTGTATATCGTTGTTTGGTTTGGTGTTGAAGGTTGAGCCCAGGGCTTTGCACATGCTAAGCATGTGCTGTCACACTGGGTTGTGCAGTCTAACCCTAGAGCTTGTGACATGTGGGGCTATGATCATAAAGTTCCAAAGGATGATTTTTCCACCACCTGCCCCTGTGCAGATCTTAGTCAGAGGTATAGAGATGTCTTACTTTCTCCCTGCAATTTATAGATTTCTTTGCCCCTGGTCTATATTATCACCAAAAGTATAGTTTTTTGCTGGCCCATACTTCATATGAGAATCTGGGTTTCATATTTCCACTTTGCTTCGGCTGTTTGTCTCATTTTGTATTGTCTCCAGACAAGTATGAAATCTAAGCATTGCAGATATCCACCAGAAGTTATGCACAGAGTACTAATAGCAGCTTATTCATGATTGTTCCGCACTGGAAACATCCCAAATACCCATCAACAGTGGAATTGCTAAAGCAAATAGTGTTATACATCTTATCATAGAATCCATACAATAGTGGGAAACAAACTGCTGATACACACAGTCACACAGATGATTTGAACAAGCATACCGTTGAACAAAAGAAGCCAATGTCAAGCAACCTGACTGCACGATTCTGTGCATACAGTGTCTAGAACAGACAAACTAATGCTTGGTGATGAGTCAGGATGATTGTGACTCTTGAGGAGAGACAGTGACTGACGGGGACATGAGGGAACAATTTACAGTGCTGGAAATATTCTACATCCTGATGTGGGTGGAGATTACATAGATGTATGTGTATATATATACACATATGTATTTATAAATTAATTAAGGTCTAGTCTTAAGTGTGTATGTTAAATATTCTAATTATACAATAATAAAATTCAAGCAAGTAAAAACTAAGACCTCGCCTTACCCAGGTCAACAATAAGGTGTCTCTGGCTACTAGGTCTTTTACATTTTTGGGCCCTAGAGATTTTCTTTCTTTTTCTGTGAATCCAACTGTAGATACAAAACAATACTATCATGTTTCCCAGCCCTTGTTCTTCCCAGTGTTTCCTAGAACTGGAGGATGTGCAATATAGAAGCTTTGAAATAATGTCTCTTCAGACTTAAATCACATTTTCATGCATTTAAGTTGGTATTTTGTTGGGAAGAATGTACATCTTTTATTTTCTTCTGACTTATCTTATTAAAAACTATACATATTTATAGGGTACAATGTGATAATTTGATTCATGCTATGATAAAAAATCCTTCCCTCCAACACTTATCATTACTTTTACTGAATAAGTTTAAACTCTTCTAGTTCCTTACAGAAATACATTATAGATTGCTGTAAACTATAGTCAGCCCACAGGCGTAGAACACTAGAACTTAGCTCCTTCCTAACCATATTGTAGTGCCTGTTGTCTGATCTTCACCCACCTCTCCTCTCCCCTGCTCCTCCTAGCCCCTGGTGACTACTGTTATGCTCTCTACCTCCATAAAATCAGCCTGGGCAGCTTTTCCAGGTGAGTGAGAACGAGCAACATTTGTCTTGCTGTGCCTGGTTTACTTCACTTAGCATAAATAATGTTCCCTAGTTCTACCCATGTTGCTGCAAATGACAGTATTTTGTTTTGTTTTATAGCTGGATAGTTTTCCACTAAGAACACAACCTATTTTTAACATAAATATTTCTGTATCTAGGTGTTCACAACAAGTCACTTTGGTACAGTTTTGTGATCAGGGAGTGCTCCTGCAGTGAGTCATTTTATTATAAAAGTGTAACTTGCCAGTGATCTGATGGAAGGACATTTGAGGGCCTCATGTGCTTGGATGGTGAGGGTCCTTGACAATGCTTCTTGTATGGAGCTGGCTAGAGAGGAGTCTTCTGTGAAGAAGACACTGAGGTTCTGCCTGTCCCCATCCCATACAGAGGTTCAGATATTCTAGACCTTCTCTAATGGATTAGGACAACCTCATCTGAGGTCTCTGAGAAAAGATAAACCCTCTGAAGACTATGGTCTGTTGTCTCAGGTTCAAAATTGTGATCTAAGGGACCATGAGGATCCATTTCTGACACAAGATATGATTGGGCAAGAAGCTCTTTATGGCTCTACTCCCCTTCCATTAGCATGCCTGGGCCAGTGAGTGTAATCTAAATAATTATAAAATGAGAAAAAAGTACAATAGCCTTCATAGGGAACTGGAACAATAATCTGCCTAAAAGAGGAGCTCATCAAATTCTCCCTAAAGTAATAATGCTTATCCAATTTAACCTATGCTGACTTCACTCTCTGTTAGAGAATCTAACAGAAGGTAGTGAGACCCAAGGAGATAAACCACCCCTCACATCTCATTCAAGGCTCAGGAAACCACAGAGGAAGTGGGGAGATAAGCAAGAGCGCTGCTTCCATGGTGAACCTAACAATCGGTGCCAGGGGACAGACACTGAGGTTTGTCAACACCTACCAAAGCAGAAATCCAGAGGCTCCTAAGTGCTCATCACCGAAGTAGACTTAAAAGATACCCACCACAGATCAGGGAATTTTGCAGAAGAGGGGGAGGAAAGATTATAAAAGCCACAGGTTGGGATGTCATGCCCAGAGGTATTGCCTCTCCTAATAACTGACTGCTTCTCCCATCACACATAACCCACAGCTCCATGGGGAATACCAGCAATTCCACTGAGGAGGACCCCCAGAATGGGGGGAGAGAGGAAGGAAAAGATGGTGTCTACACATGATATATTCCTACAAAGTATGCTTTTTTTCAAAATAGATACCTCATTTATTTTAGAAACAAGGGCCTTCCAGAAATTTAATTTGCTGTATTATAAACACATCAAAGGCTGCTTGCATGGTTATTCCCTAACTTTCAGCCCTGCCAAGACCTTAATACCTAAGGTATTCTCAGGAGCCCACACCCAAAGGCTCTAAGAGCAATCCCTGAATCCCCGAGGGAAGAAGCTAGTGTCAACTTGCCCAGAGTTTCTCTAATCAGAGCCAACCATTCTTCCAGACATGGTTGCTGAGGCCTCGTAGACACCCCCAGTAAGGATAAACCCCAAGAAAGACTTGCAGGGGTGCCTGCCCAATGGGCAGGAGAGGTTACCAGTTTATCCATCTCCACATCCCCTGGTCTGAGTGACCATTGTCAGTCTCAGGAAGAGTCACACTGCCCAAGTACTCCTTAAGCTTGAGCAGAACCTTGGAAGTGATGGGAAATGGAATTCTTCTCAGCTTTGGGCATCTGTGCATACATTTGCTCACACCCATCAGACTGAACGCAGGGCTCCCAGACAAAGTCATGGTTTCCTTGTGTCATCACAATCTGGCTGAATGTCTTGCCCCTGAACAGGCAGGTGCACTGGCTCACCCCAGTGCTGAAAGCAAATGTGCAGAGTGCATAGGCTGACTTGTCTTCAAAGCCAGCCAAGAGCTTGTAGAGACCCTTTTACTTTTCCAGAAACCATGTTATGTGGGGGCCAGGGAGCCCTCTGGGGGCATTACAGCACAGACAGGTGTCCTCCACCAGCATAGGTCCCTGCACCTGAGAAGCTGCCTCCTGACACTTCTGTATGGAAATTTCATCTGGCTTTTCCTTGTTATTACGGCAGGTCAATTTTCTGTCCCACCAAAGTGCATGGAAACTTATCTCCTAGAATCTCAATGACCTACTCCAGCTTCTTGGTGTTTCTGGTGACAAACACAATCCTCTTCCTGACCAAAGATGCAGCCATGGCCCAAAATATGTTTTTAATAAAAAATAAATAAAAGTAAAAAACAAATAGCATCAACTCTGCAGTAGAAGAGGGGCGGAGGCCAGCTCGTCTATGTGGGGACAAACTGTAAAATCCCTTCCCAGGTGGTGCCACAATCAACCACAGATGTAGGCTGGGGATTCATTGTGGACCAGACAGACTCTGAAGGGGAAGGGCAGGCAACCCCTACTGGTAGATCCAGGGCCTTGGTTAACCCAAAGCCTTTCACAGCTCCCCCTACTCCTTCCCTTCCATGATACATGGTGAAAAATGAACTTACTCAACTTTTCAGCCACTTTTGCCAAAGAGGTGTGTGTGGTGGTTTGAATGTGAAAGTATGTCCCCCATAGACACAGGTGTTTTATTAATCTTGGTCTCCAGACATCTGGCTAGAGGAGGTGTCACTGGGGGTAGCTCATGGAGTACAGCCCTGGGGTGTCACTGGGGATGGATCTGATTCTAGCCCAAAGGGTACAGAGCAGATCTGTGCTCTGGTGGTCTGCGTGCTGGCACGTGGTGCTGGCTGTTTGGTGTTTTCTCTCTGCTGGGATCTGTGAAAGGGAGGCAGCTTCTCCTGACATTGATGGATCTGCAAGCTTGAAATAAATCCATTCCTCCCATAAGCTGTCTGGTTTGATGTTCATCTCAGCAAAGTGGAGTGGACTACTATCAGGTGGTAATGTGATCTACTTCTGAACAGTAGGATTAGGCAGAATTCCTTTCAAATTCAAGGCAAAGTATTTTTGCTCCTTGATTCTCCCCATTTCTTCTTGGAGGTGTAGGAACCTTTCTGTTACCACATGAATGAATCACAACCTAAGGCTAGTGACCTAGGGCATTGGATCCATGAGGACATACTGGAGTGGCAGTCCAGTCCTGGCCTGACAGTAATTCTCAGGGTATTATTATAGAAAGCAAATATATAAGCTGGGCATGGTGGGGCACACCTTTAATCCCAGCGCTTGGGAGGAAGAGGTAGGAGGATTGCCATGAGTTTGAGGCCACCCTGAGACTACAGAGTGAATTCGTGAATTCCAGAGATCAGCCTGGGCTAGAGTAAGACCATACCTTGAAAAACAAAAAAACAAAAAAACAAAAAAACAAAAAAAACCCACAAAAAACAAAAAACAAAAACAAACAAACAAACAAAAAAAACCACAAAGATACCAGTGTTGTTTAATCCGCCATTAGATGGATTTTCTTTTGTTTACAGGGGACCTATTCTTTAGTGCAACAGGGATGAGGCCCCAAGGTGGTAGATACTGCATTGCTTAATAACAAGGGCTTGCAGCTACTCAAGTGATTAATTGGAAAAATGAAAGAAACGTGTTCATGTTGATAACCTCAGCTGGTGATGTGGGTCATGTAGTTTTAGGCATTATCTCATTCATCCCAAAATAGCACCATGACAGACTTGAAGCATTAGCTGGATACCTTTGGAGGCTAAAGTCCAGCGATACTCCAAGAATTTTCTAATTATAAAAATCATGCATGCTTTTTGTATGAGCAGTAGAAAACAGGGAAGTTCAAAGGAGAATTTCTTAAGATGTTATTTGCGGAAAATTTTGATGCATTTTGTCCTGGTCTTTTTCTTGCATGCAAGTGCAATTCATAAGCAAATTCCTATCACAAACTTGGATCTCACAGTGGGGTGATTTGGCTGTTGTTTTAAGCGACATTCCGAAGGTCACAGATTTCCTATTGAAACCAACATAGAAGTTGAGATTATGCCACACAGAACTAAGAATAATTGTCTTAATTTCATAGATAGTAGATAGTGTTTATTCTGTTAGTTTTCCCTTTGAAAGAAAGAGGAGAATTCAGCTATCAGGGAGGCAGCAGTCCATTCAAGGACTGCAGTGGGCGGGAGGCAGCTCTTTCCACTCTCCCAGTTATTTTCCCTTTGTGACATGTTTTTCTCCGCTATGGTCTTTTTTGGTGGACGCAGTTCCCTCTACACAGAGATTGTGTTGTGCAAGGTCCCCTCTGACAGGTGTCAGTCGTATGTTTGCTCAGCAGTTAGAGTGTGGTCGTGAGTCTTTTCTTACCACCTGGGAGCTGGAACCCCGAGCGTGTGGAGGCGAAGCAGGGAAGAGGGAGAAGAGGACTGTAGGGGAGAGTAAAGGAGGAGGGAGAGAAAGAGCCCTAATGATAATGGAAAAGGCTGTCCTCTGTTGGTACCCATAGACATTTTTCTTCCAATCTCGTATCACACCTTGATGCCCTGGGCTCACGTGTGTGCCCACTATGGTGTGAGTCTGAGAACCAAGTAGAACTGGTTTCAGAGTCTGCTTCTGTTGTCCGCAGGCTGGGGCTTTGGCAAATTCTTTAATTTTCTTGAGGCCTTTGTGTGTTACGGGATGACAGACAGGGCTTTCTGAACAGTGTGTGTTACCAGCTCTGCCATGCCCTCATCAGGATGGTGGGCCAGTGGTAAGAAACCTGAATGCCTGGCACTCTCTGGGAATGGTAGGGGAGGCTGAAAGGAAGCATTAAGCATGCTCTTGCTGAACTGGGCAGGCGGCCTGTGCTTGTTGAGTTCTTCACTCAGGGAATGTTAGCCCTGTCTTCTAATGTTATTGGCACAATTCATACAAAGGAGGGAGGAAAAAGAGAAATATTGCAGCTTCTCTAACAGTTCCCATTGCCCTAAGGTGAGAGCCCATGAGGTGGAGCTGAACGTCAGAATCTGACTGGGCTCCAAGAGCTCTGAAGCCAAAGTTTTGGACACTGTCATAACTCTCTTCTCTCTCTCAATCTTTTTCTTTACTCTTGGCTTTAAAAAAACTAAATGTGTTTGTTCTTTCCCTGGAAATATTGTGCCCAACAGTTCCAACAGTTCATACATTATAGCCTTACTTATCAGAAAGGGGATAACTTAGCCACTTTTCTTGTCTCAATGCCAAAAATCTCAGGAAAGGGACTCATTGCTTGAACTTGGCTTCAATGTCCAACATTGACCAATCGCCTGGGATCATGCAAAGGCCATGTAGCACCCTGGAATCTGCATGGGATGGATAAAGGGCAATTCCAGAAGCATGCACGGGGTGAATCTTCTCGTGAGGAGTGTCTTCAGAAGGTTGGAGTCATATTCACAGCAAGGTAGAAAGGGGAGAAACCCCTAGAATTACCCAAACAAAGGTTATAATGAGCTGGGGTGCCTGACAGAAAACCTTAGGCTATTTGCTGTGCTGGGAAGTATAACTGTTCTGTGCCCACAAATACACTGCCAACTTACTATCTTCTGAAGATATTGTTTTATTTGATTGTCTTCATGTATGTACATGTGTATGCATGTTCACATGGAGGCCAGGGGTTGATGTCAGGTTTCTTCTTCAATTGCTCTTTCTTGTGTGTTTTTTTTTTTGTTTGTTTCTCTTTAAAAAAAAAAATTATTTATTTATTTATGAGAGAGAGAGGGAGAGAAAGAGAGAGAGATAGAGATGGGTGCTCCAGGGCCTTTAGCCACTGCAAACGAACTCCACATACATTGCACCCCCTTGTGCATCTGGCTTATGTGGGTCCTGGGGACTCAAACTGGGTTCCTTAGACTTTGCAGGTAAATGCCTTAGCAACCCCCATTTTTTTTTTGCTTTTCGAGGTAGGTTCTCACTATGGCCCAAGCTGACCTAGAATTTGCTATGTAGTCTCAGGGTGGCCTTGAACTCAGGGCAATCCTTCTACTTCTGCCACCCGAGTGCTGGGATTAAAGGTGTGCACCACCACGCCAGGCTCCACCTTATTTTTGAGACAAAGTCTCTCCCTGAACCTGAAGTTCACTGATTTGGCTAAACCAGCTGGCCACAAGACCTGGGGATCTTCTTGTCTCCACTTCCCCAGTGTTGGGACTACAGGAACATGCCACGGAACCTGGCTTTTTGTGTGGCACAGGGGATCTGAACTCCGATCTTGATGCTTGAAGTGCCAGCACTTTACCTAAGTGAGTGAGCTCTGCAGCCCTACTTTTATTTGATTATAGAATCAGGAACACTGCATTCCATAAAATGGAATAACTTTTCCAATGGGCTGAGCAAAATAGGTTGGTTTTATAGATGGATACAGGCTGAAGAAAGCAGAAACAAGGCAGCAAAAAGTAGGTTAGTCATTTCAAAGTTAAAGTTTCCTTTCAAGGCAGAGTCAGGAGACAATAGGAAAATAACTGATTGCTGAACATCAGTTAAGTAAGATCTAAAGCAAAGGAAACTTCATTATCATGTCAATTGAAACTGATCTCTCTGGGAAATTGGGGTGCTAGCTCTTTAATCCTGTTTTCTCAGGTCAGATAAGGAGCTTAGCTTCAGCTTGGGGATGTGGGACTTTGGTTGGCATGCATGAGTTCATTTTGAACTTTAGCCTGGTCTATTGGGGCCTAGTGTAGGGGCTTAATTGCCAAGTACCTTTCTTTCTTAATAGGATCATGTAGCCCAGGTTGTCCCTAAATTCACTATGTAGCCAAGGATGGCCTTGAACTCTTTTTTTTTAAAATTTGACTTTTATTTATTTATTTGAGAGAGAAGTAGGCAGACACACACACACACACACACACACAGAATGGGGGCTCCAGGCCCTCTAGCCATTGCAAATGAACTCCAGATGCATGCACCACCTTGTTTATCTGGCTCATGTGTGTCCTGGGGAATTGAACTTGGGTCCTTTGGTTTTGCAGGCAAGTGACTTAACCACTAAGCCATCTCTCCAGCCCTGATCTAGAACTCTTGATCCTTCTGCCTTCACCTCCCAAGTGCTGGGTTACAGGTATGTTCCACCAGGCTGGGTTGCCACATGCTTATAAATGCCATGTATTGATGGTCTGATACTAGCAAAGGTTTTGCACCTCATATCTGGATAGTGACTCGCGTAACTGGGAGAGTGCTGCATAGCAGAGGGGTATTCAGAGGGCATTGGTATTTGCCTCAAGGACTTGAACTTCCTATGAATTTTCAAAAGCTTTGGAATGGCATTGGAGGTTTTGCATAATAACAGGCACTAGTCAAGCCAACTGTAGTTAAATATCAGAGGACTGGGGACTTCAACTTATTTTAGTGTACAAAATGGGGATATTTCTAGTTCACAAATGAGAATGCAATAATCCAACATGTATACAGAGTAAAGTGTTTAATGTATGTTCAATAAATAAAAGTTGCTTCCTACCACACTCATCCTATTCCATTAGTCAGGCATTGTGGTAGTTTGAATATATGTTCCCCAAGAGACTCAGGAGTTTTTTACTTATTTATTTGAAAGAGATGGACACAGAGAGAGAAAGAGGCAGAGAGAGACAGACAGACAGAGAGAGAGAGAGAGAGAGAGAGAGAGAGAGAGAGAGAGAGAGGGAGAGAGAATGGCACGCCAGGGCCTCAGCCACTGCAAACGAAGTCCAGACACATGCGCCCCCTTGTGCATCTGGCTAACGTGGGGAATCGAGCCTTGAACAGGGGTCCTTAGGCTTCACAGGCAAGTGCTTAACTGCTAAGCCATCTCTCCAGCCCTCAGGAGCTTTATTAAAGCTCGTAACATGCATTTCAAGCACCTGACCAGAAGAGAAGAGGTGTCACTGGGGGCAGATCCTGGGGTCCAGCCCAAAGGTATGTTTGAGGGCAGACTGGATTCCCAGACTAAAGGTGTGCAGAGAGTTTGCGCTGTGCTCTGCCTGGGTTCCCTGTGGTTTAGCTGCTGGTATTGTTCTTGCTTGTGGTGCTGGCTGTGTGGTTCTGTCTCTCTGCTTGGGTCTGTGAAAGGGAACCAGCTACTTCCACCGTCCTGGTACTTCCCTTGCCTGAAATAAATCCTGTTCCTCCCATAAACTCCCTCTGATTTGAACACTCATCCCAGCACTGTGGAAGCTGACTGCAACAGGGACTTTAAATGTAAAAGCTTCCTAAAGATTTTCTTTGGCGAGAAGGAAAATATTTTTGAAAGAGTTATGGTTTTGGAAGCAAGATACTCCTTTCTTTTCCTCCATTTTGTCTGAGTAATGTCTTCAATTTACTTAACTGCTCAGACATCAGCGTCTGTATCTACACCGAGAGGAAATGGTTTCCCCTTAAGATATGCATATAACTGCCTGGTAAGAGAAGTTATCCCAGTGCTTAGCATATACTTTGGGGTTCCATCTGTCACATATGTTTTCTTTTCATTCCTTCTATTTCATATAAACTCATTGAATGTAGAATTATTTTTAATGATAATTAAAATCTTTTCACAATATTTTATCTTTTTGAGGTATTATAGTATTTGTTCCATTATATTTTTCATTATTACTGACAACTTCCATAATTATAAACAATAAGAATAAGGCATGATAATTTTCTCCCCTCTCACTTTCCCATTCACAACTCTACTCTTCATCACATCCCTTCCACATCTCAACTGATCGCTCTTTTATTTTGATGTCATCATCTTTTTTTTTGTCCCCTGGTGGTAGGGTTTCATTCTTGCTCAGGCTGACCTGGAATTCACTATGTAGTCTCAGGGTTGCCTTGAACTCACGGTGATCTTCCTACCTCTGCCTCCCAAGTGCTGGGATTAAAGGCGTGTGCCATCACGCCTGGCTTCATCATCTTTTCCTCCTATTATTATGGTCTTGAACAGGTAGTGTCAGGCACTGCAAGGTCATAGATATCCAGGCCATTTTATGTCTGGAAGAGTGCAGTGTAAGCAGCCCTATCCTTCCTTTGGCTCTTACGTTCTTCCGGCTACCTCTGGTGCAATGGACCCTGAGCCTTGGAAGGTGTGATAGGGATGTTTTAGTGCTTTTGCTCAGTTCTTTTTAAAGACTGTATTTCTCACTTAGCTCTCAAATGGTCCTGGTGAGGCAGGTGGAATGGTTTGATTGCCCTACTTTAAGGAGGAGCTGACAGAGATGTGCTTGGCACAGGGCCTGCCTGGTATGTGCTGGGCGCTGCATGTTTAGTGGATGAGAACAGCATGTGTCAGCACTCACTGTCCACTCTATGATGCCATCTCTGCTCATGCACTCAGCAAATACCTGCTGATCACCTGATAATGCTCATCTGTGTACAAGAAACCCCTTCTGTGGCACTTACCTTCTAGAAAATTCTTGAATAAATCAATAACCAAATGAATTCAGAGGACAAGGGATGGTTGAGCGGAGGGTCATTGGACACTAGTCCTGGATATTTTCTTCCAGATCTTTGTTAAAAGAATGTATTGATGAGCTGGAGAGATGGCTTAGTGGTTAAGGCATTTGCCTACAAAGCAAAAGGACCTTGGCTTGATTCCCCAGGACCCACATAAGCCAGGTGCACAAGGTGGCGCATACATCTGGAGTTTGTTTGCAATGGCTGGAAGCCCTGGTGTGCCCTCTCTCTCTCTTTCTGCCTCTTTCCTCTCTAAAATAAATTAAATTAAAATAAAATAAATGTATTGACTATTAAAATGACAAATGGGGAAAGATGTTGGAGAATACCTAGTCACACGAAAGCACTGTTTTTTTTTTTTTTTTTTTTTTTTTTAGTTTTTTGTTTTTTTCAAGGTAGGATCTCTAGCTCAGGCTGTCCTGGAATTCACTATGTAGTCTCAGGGTGGCCTTGAACTCATGGCAGTCCTCCTACCTCTGCCTCCTGAGTGCTGGGATTAAAGGCATGTACCACCACACCCGGCTATGAAAGCACTTTCTAAAGCCCAAGAACACTGTTGAAATGAAAGTTTATGATAGACACCTTATTTATATACTATTTCAGGGAGAGATTACTTATTTTGGCGCTTGGTTGCAAACAGTTCTTTCTGTCATGATGTGGAGGGCATGGCAAAGCTCAACAGAACACTTCGTGATATGCAGAGAAGAAAGACAGGCAGTCGGGAGAAGACAGCCTCAAAGACCATCCCCACTGACCTACTTCCCTTAGCTAAGTCAGCCTCTAAAGCTCCCAGAACCTCCCCAGCTAGTGCCACTATCTCGAGTCCTAGGCTTTAAACATACATATACAGGGATCTATTTCATATTCAAGCCCAAACATCCTATCCCTGAGAACCAAATACTTATGGTCATCTCATGCTGCAAAATGTATTCAGTCCATCTCCAAGAGTTCCCAAGATTAAAAAAAGTCAACATCATTGAAGTGTAGCAGTTGCCTTCTCATTGCTGAGATAAAACACCCAACTAGAGGCAGCTTATGGAAGGAAAGGGTCTATTTACAGTTTGCAGTATGAGGGGCAGTTTCATCACGGTGCAGAAAACATGTGTAGAGCAGACAGCTGGATGTCACATCTCCACAAGAGCAGAGAGGAAGTAGAGAACACGAACTGAATGTGGCAGGTGGGGCTAGGCTATCACATCTCAAGGCCACCCTAGGGACACACCTCCTCCAGCCAGGCTCTACCTCCCAAAGGCTCCATCAGCTGGGCATTAAGGATGAAGCTTAATCACAAACACAATAGGCTAGGAGGGACATTATACATTCAAATCACCACACTAAGAGTCTAAAGTCTTTTCTGAGACTGAAAGTAAACTCTTGGCTGTGAGTCCTGGACAATCAAAAATAAAATTACGGGCTGGAGAGATGGCTTAGCGGTTAAGCGCTTGCCTGTGAAGCCTAAGGACCCCGGTTCAAGGCTCGGTTCCCCAGGTCCCACGTTAGCCAGATGCACAAGGGGGCGCACGCGTCTGGAGTTCGTTTGCAGTGGCTGGAAGCCCTGGCGCGCCCATTCTCTCTCTCTCTCCCTCTATCTGTCTTTCTCTCTATGTCTGTCGCTCTCAAATAAATAAATAAAAAATGAACAAAAAAAATTAAAAAAAAAAAATAAAATTACATACTTCTAACATACAATGACATAAACATTGACATTCCAAAATGGAGGAAGAGAAGAATAGTGAGGAAGGATTGGACCAAAAAGAAAGCTAAAATGGGGCTGGAGAGGTGGCTTAGCGGTTAAGTGCTTCCCTATGAAGCCTAAGGACCCCAGTTCAAGGCTCAATTCTCCAGAACCCACGTTAGCCAGATGCACAAGGGGGTGCACGCATCTGGAGTTCATTTGCAGTGGCTGGAAGCCCTGGCGTGCCCACTCTCCTCTCTCTTTGCCTCTTTCTCTCTCTGTCTGTTGCTCTCAAATAAACAAACAATATATATTTTTTAAAAGCAAGCTGAAATGTAGCAAGGCAAACATTAAATCTTGTAGGCCCATGCTGGTGGTGCCATCTGAGCTCAGGCAGCTGACTTTGTGGCCTTGCTGGTTGCAGCCCATGAACATAGCCTCTCTATTGGGCCAAGTTCACTTGGTGCCTACAGTGTTCGTCAGCAGATATTTAGTGTTGCTGGTATTTACCATTCTGGGATCACCATTTCATCCCTTTCACAGCTTCTTGTCTTACATCTAGTCAGCCAATTTAGTTTTTAAAATGTTCTATTTTCATTTCTTTGAAAAGTCCCTGACAGGGGATATAGCCTTCGTGGTAAAGCACTTACCTGGCATGCAAAAAAGATCTAGATTTGATCCCCAGCACTACAAACAAGCAAACAAAACTGGAAAAAGGTACTAGACCCTCAACCTCTTTTACGCTACGTTGACTCCTTTACTCTCTTCAAGACTAACTAGAGAGGGGGTGTGTTGTAGACAGCTTCATGTTGCTCGGATGAACATCCACACCAGGCAAAGTTCAGGGGAAGAAAGGATTTGCTTCAAGCTTATAGATCCAGGGGGAAGTTCCATCAATGGCAGAAGAAGCTACTTCCATACATCCAAGCAGACAGAAATAACCAAAAAAAAAAAAAAAAAAAAAAAAAAAAGCCTTTAAAACTCCAAAAGTAGCAAGCATGAACCAACAGCAAGCAGGGACCCCAGGCAAGGCTCAGACTGCTCTGCATACTTTTGGGCTGGAAATCAGATCCGCCCCAAACACACCTTAGGGCTGGACCCTAGGATCTGCTGCTAGTGACACTCTCCAGCCAGGTGGCTAGAGGCCAAAGTTACAAGTTTTAACAAAACACCTGTGTCTATGGGGGCATACATCCACACTACCACAGTGTGCATGCACGCAGTTTTTGTTCTCTATACCAGTCCACCACTTCCTGTCTGGATTTCATACCTATACTTCATCAGTACAATTCATCAAAATTGTTCTTGGGGCTGTAGAGATGCCTTAACAGCTAAAGCCTGGTCTGAAAAGCCTGAAAGGCTGTGTTCAAGTCCCAGGAACCCACATAAAGCCAGATGCACAAAGTGGTGTATGTGTCTGGAGTTTGTTTGTTATGGCAAGAAGTCCCAATGTGCCCATTCTCTCTCTTGATCTCTCACTCCTTGCAAATAAATAAAAATATTTAAAACAAAACCAAAACAAATCTCTGCTTAGCATAGTTCTTCAGGTGGATAATTCTACTGGCACTCTTCTCTTCTTGTTATACTTGACTTACGTGGTGATTTAATGTAAAATTACCCCCCATAGACTTATGTGTTTCAATATTTATTCCCCAGCTATTGGTCCTATTTGGGAAGATTGTGGAACTTTTAGGAGGTAGAACTTCACTAGAAGTATGTCATTGGGGGTGGCCTTGAGGTTTCTTTATTATTTGAGAAAGAGAGACAGAGAGAGAGAGAGAGAGAGAGAGAGAGAGAGAGCACGCAAGAGAGAAGTAGACAGAGAATGGGCATGCCAAGGCCTCTAGCCATGGCCAACAAACTCCAGATGCATGTGCTATCTTGTGCATCTGGCTTATGTAGGTCCTAGGGAATTGAACCTGGGTCCTTTGGCTTTGCAGGCAAGCACCTTGACCACTAAGCAATCATCTCTCCAGCCTGGGGCTTTGACGCATTACAGTCCATCCCCACTTGCTATTTACTCTCTCTACTTCTTCATGCTGATGTGACAATGTGATGCTGGCTTTGCTCCTGCTCCTGCCATGATGTACTCTACTCTCTGAAACTGTAAGCTGAAATAAGCTCTTTCCTTCCCTAAACTGCTTCTGGTAGGGAGCTTTGTCCCAACAATGAGAAAGCAACTGACTAACCTCTCAGTGGCTTTGATAAAGCAACTTCTTTCTTCTTTTCTCCCTATAGGATCATTCTCTCTCCAAGTCCCACTTTACCCTTTCTCTGATAATCTTCTTGTTGGCTTTCTACAGTTACACATTGAACTTTCCTACAATGCAATCTTAGATGTCATTCTCTTTTATCTCCATACTCACTCCCTAAAGGGTCCCATGGATGCTCTCTGCTTTCAATATTGTTTGTCCTTTCCTTTTTTTCTTTTGCAGTACTGGGAATTGAATCTAGGGCCCTGCACATGCTACGCAAGTGATCTACTACTGAGCTACATCTTTGGTGCTCTTTTCACTTTTTATTTTGATAATTTTGATATAAATTCTCATTAAGTTGTTTAATCTGGTCTTGAACTTACTCTGTAGCTCAGACAGGCTTTGAACTTTCAATCCTTCTGGGTAGCTGTGATTACAGGACTGGCTGTTTTTGATGTCTTCCAATTTTCTCTGTCCAGTTTACATTTCTAATGAACTCCAGACTTAAGTATCCAAATGCCCAAGTTAACTCAGAATTTGTTATCAGTAATTACTATCTTAAAATTCTATGTGTTTTAACTACTTACTCCATTTCCCCCTCTTTGTAAACAACCTCACCATTCAGCTCTTTGCCCAGTCTAGGAAGGGCTTCCTGATTTTTGCTCCTCCTTTAAACCTCAGGTCTTACAAGCCCTACCTCCTTCCTTTTTCTAAATGCACTTCTATTCCCTGCTCTTTCCACTTGAACCATGGGTCCAGCAATATCAAATCTTGCCAGATTACTGCAGCCACACTTCTTAACCAGTGTTCTTTCTGCTCTTGCTCCCCTCCACATTTGTGTGTGTGTGTGTGCATGGATGTGTGTGTGTGTGTGTGTGTGTGTGTGTGTGTGTGTGTGTATAAGCGTGTGGGTGCACATGGAGGAATGAGGTTAAATTTCGGTGTTTTAATCAATTGCTCTCTACTTCATTTACTGCAGGGTTTCTCAGTGGAACCCAGAGCTTGGTAATTGACCTAGCATAGGTATCCAGTTTGCCCAAGGGATCTCCTTTCTCTGCCTCCCAAGTGGTAGGATTACAGATGGGTGGCCATTTCCACTGGGTATTTACCTATGTGCTGGGTATTCATAATCTGGACTTGAAGCTTGTATGGTAAGCACTTTATCCACTCAGCTATCTCCCCAGTCCCCAAATCCTTAAAAATATGAACATTTTCATAGTACTCTGTGTATTAAAGATCAATGAATGGCTTTGTATTGTCTTAGAACAAAAGGTATCTCCTTTCTGGATTTGCCCCTGCCTGCATCCAGGCATGGAGCCTCTATTCTCCTTGTGTCCCTGTGGTGACAAGTGTTGGATTACTCTTATTCCTGTTTCAGGGTCCCTGCATGTCCAGTGTCTTGCCTGAGCCCGGAGCAGCCTTGCCTTCACTTGTCCTGACTAGCTCCTTCCTCTGCAAATGTTCTTTAAACATCACACCTCAGTAGCTGCCCAATTTTATTGTCACTTCACCCTGTTGGTTTCCATCATGGCACTTATTTATCTTGTTCCTTGTGTACTCTGTGCCTCCCTCAGTGAAGTGTGTGAGTCAGGGCTGGGACCACATTAGCTTTAGTCATTGCTAGGCACCTGTTCCAATATGCGCTTGTTGAACCATTAATAATAGATAAGGCCAAGCTGAGAGGTCTGCGTCTAGCCTGGGTTTGTTGTGTCCTTGGCAGTCACTGTGGAGATGGAGAGTTTGGTTGTTTAGCACCTGTTCCTCTTATGTAGTCTGGGAACACACCCAGATGGGAGGACATGAAGCATGCTGAACAAATTTAGTTGTCCATGGCCTTGGCCACAGTAGAGGCTCACTTCAGCCAACCTGAGTGCTGCTCTTCCAAGTCCAAGGAACTGGGTCTGGCCGAAGACTTCCGTTCCTCACTAAGTGTGAGGCAGCAAAGAGAATAGCTTGGAGGTCCCCAGGCAGCTGGTCTGAAAGAACAGAGAGGCAGAGATGCCAGGCAGAGGGACATGGGGATGGTGACGGGGTCCCTGGGTTCTGGATCAAGTGCTTCTAGGGCTCACCTCCCCTACCCTTCCTGGTTCTGCCTGTCAATGCATTCTCCTTTGTGGGATTGGTTTTCTTCACTTATGGAAACAATATATAGTGTACTAGAGCAATTCACTTCATCTCTTAAAGTTTCAGTTCTCTCTTTTGTTCAATCAGGTTGATGATTTAACTCACTTTAAATTCTAATAAGGCTCAAAGGAGAGAGGGCTTACAGAACACTTCTACCTCCCTCCCTTCTTCTCTTCTTTTCTTCTCTCCCTCCCTCCGTTTTCCTCCCTCCCTCCCTCCCTCCCTTCCTTCCTTCTTCTCTTTCCTAGTGATAGTGGGGATTGAATCCAGGGCCTTGGGCATGCTAGACAATTCTCTACCACTGAGCTATAACCATAGCCCTATCTCCTTTCTTTCTTTCTCTCTCTCTTTCTTTCTTTTCTTTTCTTTTCTTTTTTTTTTTTTTTTTGAGGTAGGGTTTCACTCTAGTCCAGGCTGACCTGGAATTCACTATGTAGCCTCAGGGTGGCCTCAAGCTCACAGTGATCCTCCTATCTCTGCCTCTCAAGTGCTGGGATTAAAGGCGTGCGTCACCACATCTGGCTCTTTATTTTTTTTTTATTGACAACTTCCATAATTATAGATAATTAACCATGATAATTCCCTCCCCTCCCCTACTTTTTCCTTCACAAATCCACTCTCCATCATATCCTCTCCTCCTCACAATCAGTCTCTCTTTTCTTTTTATGTCATATATTTTCCTTCTATTACGAGCATCTTGTATAGGTAGTGCCAGGCATTGAGAGATCATGGGTACCCAGGCCATTATGTGTCAGTAAACCTCCAGTCAACTAGTGAATTGTTGGTTTCCTTTCTTTCCTGTTTTTTTTTGGGGGGGGGGCAGAGTTTTGCTGTATAGCCCAGGCCTGTCTCAAACTTGCAATCCTCCTGCCTCTGCCCCTTGAGTGATGGGATTACAGGTGTGTGCCACCACATCCAGCTCAGAGCTTCTCTGAGGCCCATCTTGGTGATTGTAGGGACTTAGACTTTGCATCCAATTATGGGAATATACAGTTTGCCCCTTCCCTTCCTCAGGGAGGACTTTTGGACTCAGCATGACCAGTTTAGCTGTGTAATTTAGAAGACTGTTATTTTCGGTCTGAAGGCCATGGTCCCTGTCATGGCCAGCTCACTGAGCATGCTCATTACCCCTGACATTTCCTGTCCTTGACACACTTGCTCACCGAGGATGTGAATATCGAGGGGCAAGCCTCTTTTGGCTGAGTGTCAAAATGTTTTCTTTTCATTATATGATTTTTTTCTTTGAGCTGCCGGGAGACTTTCTTCTTCATTAGTGGTGTCACACAGAGAGCTTGTATGCCGCAGGCTTTCATCTGAGACTGTTTAAAGGGAAAGCAGCTGCCTTCGCTGAGCAGCCTCACTCCCAGGTCCCCTGAGAACACAATTGGCTCATGAATGCAAACAGTGTGACCAGGGCTCTGCTGGTAGAGAAGCCTTGCTTTCCTCAGCAAATATGGGGCCACTGAAAGCCTGGCTCCTTCTGGCATCTCCAAATTGTCTTCATCTCCAGCTCTCCTCCTAGCAGCCATTCCAAACATCCAAGTCCTGAAATGTCCACATGAACTTGAATCTCTCCCTTGCTGTTACAATATACTTAAGCCACCACTGCCATTTCATTGCCTTATGGTGTCCACTGCAGTCTCAGTGGCTTAAAAATGCCTGGTGCCTTCCAGCCACTGGTGACTGCTGAGTCACTTATATCCCTGAGTTCTGGGTCTACATTCTCCCTAAGCTGTCATTGAGCCCCAGCAGCTTCCAGCTACCTGGCACATTAGCAAAGTAAAAGGCTGCCACCTTTGCAGTTCCTTGTCTAGCTACTTTCACATCCTTTGACCCTGTCCTTTTTCTTGGATCCCAGGCTCTGACCTGCAGACTCATCTTGACCCTTCTCTTTATCTTGCTTTAAGGAGCCAGGCAGTGGCCCATCCTGGCAATTTGTTAAATAATTTTTTTTTCATGCAACCAAATTACCCAGGGCTCTCTGTCAGGTCCTGTGTAGACACAAGGGAGACAGAAAACAGAGCTGCTGTCTCGGTCTAGTGCCTGGACCACAGAGGCAGAGAATTTATACCCCTGTCCCAAGGACAGACATATGCTCCTCAAAGGGTCATTTTCTTGGGGTGGGTGCAATTCATTTCTCTGGAAAAAATCCACTGTGGCTCTCTAAATGTCAATAGAATGAAATCTGACTTGAGTTAAAAGATTTTTAAGATGGTAGCCACCAACCATGTGTGGCTATGGAACACCTGAATATGGTCATTGTGAACTGAGTTAAGTGATAATTTCAAAGGCTGAACACAAAAAAAGGATATACCTCAGTAGGTTTAAAAACTCTTACGGATTTGGGCTGGAGAGATGACCTGGATTCGGTTCCCCAGGACCCACGTAAAGCCAGATGCACAAAGTGGTGCATGTGTCTGGAGTTTACTTGCAGTGGCTAGAGGTCCTGGCATACTTTCCTCTTACATGCACACTGTCTTTCTCTCTGTCTCTCTTCATTCTGCTGGCAAATAAAATAAATACATTTTATTTATTTATTTGATGTATGTATCTTTGTGTTTGTCAGTGTGGGCGCACATGTGAAGCCTGCCATAGCTTCTGGCTTTTGACGTGGAGTCTGAGCATCTGAACTCAGACACTCAGAGTTGGAATTCAGCCCCTCAGGAGGTTTTTAACTAGTTGGCAAAAATTTGGGGTGCTGCAAAGATGGCTCTGGATAAAGTGCTTGCTGAGAAAGCGTGAAGATTGGAGTTTGAACCCTCAGCACCCACTTCAGTGTGTGGTGGGCATGGTGGCCCACCTGTCACCCCAGCCAGCACTCAAGAGACAGAGACAGGGGATCAAGCTGGCTAGCACGATTAGCTGAGTCAGCAAGCTCGGGGTTCAAGTGAGATACCTTGTCTCAGTGACATGGAGAGTGACTGAGGAAGACACCCCATGTCAACCTCTGGCCTCCAACCACATGTGCACTGTTGCAGTCAGGTTCTCACAGCTAGTGGGGAAAAAGTGGTTATAGTGGCTTATAGGCTTGAGGGGGGAAGCTCCACGATGACAAGAGAAATGATGGCATGAGAAGAGGGTGGACATCACCCCCTGGCCAACATAAGGTGGACAATAGCAATAAGAGAGTGTGCCAAACACTGGCATGGGGAAACTGGCTATAACACCCATAAGTCCGTTCCCAACAATACACCACCTCCAAGAGGTGTTAATTCCCAAATCTCCATCAGCTGGGGAACTGAGCATTCGGAAAATCTAAGTTCATGGGGGACACCTGAGTCAAACCACCAACAGGCGCATGACATGCAAGTGTACCCCCACACACATGCACCCACACATATACACAACACACACCCACAAGAGATATATTTGATTAAATACAATACTATTAAAATTAATATTGGCATAGTGTATAAGACTTTTCTTGAAGAACAGAATCAACAAGATAGACACAGATATATTAGGGATTTATTTTGCAATCGGCTCCCATGATTATGAAGACAGAGAAGCCCCATCCTGCTTTGTTTGCACACTGGAGAATTCCATGGAGAATTTAGTGGAGTGATTCAGTCAGTGGCCAAAGGCCTGGAAACCTTGCAGTCACCAGTCTAAATCCCAGAGTCAGAAAGACTGAAACCATGGAGGTCTGATGTCTGAGGATAGAAGACAGATTCCCAGTTCCAGAAGAGAGGGGATCCTTCCTTTCTTCACCGTGTTTGTCCTGTCTGGTTCACAGTGGATTGCATGATGCCCTTCTCCACACTGATGAAGAGGATCCAAATGTATTGTTTCAGCCGCTAATCTCTTCCAGAAACATCCTCAGAGACACACCTAAAAATAATAATGTGTTACTAGTTATCTAGGTGTCTCTTAATCAAGTTGCCATAGATAATGAACTACCACATGTGACTCTTAAAACATTTTATTTATTTATTTATTTATTTGAGAGAGAGAAAGAGGGAGAGAGGTAGAGAGAAGAGGAGAGAAAGAGAGGGGGAGAATGGGTTTTCCAGGCCCTCCAGCCATTGAAAACAAGCTCCAGACATGGTGTGCCATCTGGGGAATCAAACCTGGCCCTTTGGCTTTGCGGGCCAGTGCCTTGACTACTAAGCCATCTCCCCAGCTCATACATGGCTTTTAGAAAAGCAAGAATTACACTTGAAGCTTATATTTTGAGTCTGTTATAAGCAGAGACTTATAAAAAAAAAGAGACTTTCCATGGTCCTACTCCTAACAACATCTATTAGCTCATGTCACTTTCAGAGCAGGAAGATGCAATTCGAATGGACTCAGAGAGGCATGAGAGTGGAGGCGAAGGTCAGTACCAAGGAGACATGCCTGAGGGACAAGCCTCAGCACAGCCCTGCATAGCAGCGTATCAGCCATTGCCTTGTCTTCCCCTTTCCAGCATTCCTCATTGGATCTGACACAGGAAGGGGCCACTAAAGCCACAAAGCCATAATAGTTTTCCAGGCATGATCATAGAGAAGGATGGCTGTCTAGAATCTTCTGTGGAATCACAGGTCAGGCATGAGCAGTCTACTTCAGAGATGCCCACTGTGGGTTCTAGTTAGTGGGCCTCCCACATAAGACAATTAAAGAAAATAGTCAGCAGTGGACCCCGTCAAAGGGAAGAAGGAACCAGGTATGATGAATTGGGTTTTCCCCCTCGCGCTATGCTTGGGGCTGGCATGTGCTCGGTGGGCTCGGGCAGGACAGCTGGGGTGCGGCCAGTACCTGACCGCTTCCTTCTCAGCGAACACAGTGCAGCTCCTGGGAATGAAGACCAACTCTGGGCAGTGTTTGGAGCTGGTAGGGTGAGAGAAGATAGTATAGGGCACCCATGTAGCATCCGGTTTCTCCATAGGATTCCGCAGGGGATGTGGGTTTCTTGAGCTTGAAATACCCATAATTGTCTGTTGAGATTCTGGGAATGGACAGAAATGGGCTTTGCAGTGACCTTGCTTGTGGCTGATGGAGACTGGAAGTCGTGGGAAAATTTCTGCTTCTCATTCAGCAAGGTCCCTCCAGGAGCTCCTGAGAGAGCCTTTCCCGGCCTTTCACTTTCTCTTTGTCCACAGAGCTCCTCTCAGTATTGAGAGGTGATGTGTATTTGTTTAACAAATCACCTGCTCAGAATTAATCCTTGCATTTGACTCACCTTGGAGGCGGTGTCTGCTCTGCTGGGGTCAGTCGCTCTGCAGTACTCTTTCCCTGTCTCTGGGGTGGGTGGTTGTTCTCTGCCCCCCTGGGCCTTGTTCTCTTCTTTTATTAATAAACCCTTTCCCTTACTAAAGGTCAGTTTTTTTCTTTAAAGGAAAAGGTCCTCTGGCTGGTCAATACACTCTAGCATCTTTAATCTCAAGTGACTTCAACTCACAAGCACATTCTCTTCCCCCATGGAGGATCCTATCTCCCTAACACTAACTCATCAATCCAGCTGCCATGATTGGGCACAATATTATTTTAGTGTTAGTTTGAGTCAAGAAGTTGAGAAAAGGGCTGGAGGGATGGCTTAGTGCTTAAGGCATTTGCCTGCAAAGCCAAAGGACCTAGGTTCGATTCCCTAGGACCCATGTAAGCCAGATGCACAAGGGGCCGCACATGTCTGGAGTTCCTAGCAGCGGCTGGAAGCCCTGGTGCTCCCATTCTCTCTCTCTCCTCTACTTCTTTGTTTAAATAAATAAATAAAATATTAAAAAAAGAAGTTGAGAACATAGGATTTTTTTTTTTTTTTTTAATGTAGGGTCTCACTCGAGCCCAGGCTGACCTAAATTCACTACAAAGTCTCAGGTGGTCTCAGGGTGATCCTCTTACCTCTGCCTCCCCAGTGCTGGGATTAAAGGCATACACCACCACACTGGCTGGATTTTTAAAAAGTTTTTATAGTCTTTTTTTTAAAATTTTTATTAACATTTTCCATGATTATAAAATATATCCCATGGTAATTCCCTCCCTCCCCACCCCCACACTTTCCCATTTGAAATTCCATTCTCCATCATATTACCTCCCCATTACAATCATTGTAGTTACATATATACAATATCAACCTATTAAGTATCCTCTTCCCTTCCTTTCTCTACCCTTTATGTCTCCTTTTTACCTTACTGGCCTCTGCTACTAAGTATTTTCCTTTTATATTGACAACTTTCATAATTGTAAACAATATCCCATGGTAATTCCCACCCTCTCCCTACTTTCCCCTTTGAAACTCCACTTTTCATCATATACCCTCCCCCTCTCAATCAGTCTCTCTTTTATTCTGATGTCATGGTCTTTTCCTCCTATTATGATGGTCTTGTGTAGGTAGTGTCAGGCACTGTGAGGTCATGGATATCCAGGCCATTTTGTTTCTGGAGGAGCATGTTGTAAGGAGTCCTGCCCTTTCTTTGGCTCTTACATTCTTTCTGTCATAGGATTTTAAGTCATACATTCAGCATTATGCTAAGAATAAGGTTTATACTCCCTATATTTATCATATATCTTTATTAAATCTGACTAGCTCATTTGTAAGCTGATTTTAGTGACTCACAATTTTCACATTTTGATGATTTGAAACAATTTATAAAACATCTAAGTGGGACCATTTAGTTGGATAACACTATCACGGTATCTCCATTTACAAACTCCACATTACTGCTGTGCTTCATAACAGCTTCCTCGAGATGTGATACACAAATCATGCAGTTCACTCATTTAAAGTACGCAGTTTCATGATTTGTAGTGTATCCACAGTTTTGTGCAATCCACAGTCAAGTTTAGATCATCTTCCTTCCCACATAGTGAAGCCTTATAGCTATTAGCAGTATCTTTCCATTTCCCCAGGCCCCACCTGCTGGCAACCATTAATGCATATTCTGCCCTGACAAACTTGCCTGTTCTGGAAATTCCATATAAGTGAACTATATAATATGTGGTGTTTTGTGATTGGCTTTTTTCACTTAGCTTAATGTGTTCAAGGTTCCTTGACTGATCAGTATGCATGGACACTTGGTTTCTTCTTCCTACCCATGCTATTTCATTATATGGCCATATCTCATTTATGTGTCCACTCTCCAGTTGGTGAAAGTTTGGTTTCACATTTGGCTGCTATGAATAATGCTGATATGAACATTTGTGGTCTTTTTTTTTTATTGAGGTAGGGTCTCACTCTAGTCCAGACTAGCCTGGAATTCATTATGCAGTCTCAGGGTGGCCTAAAACTCATCACAATTTTCCTACCTTGTTCCCAAGTGCTGAGATTAAAGGCATGCACCACCACGGCTGGCTTTTAGTTTTCATTTGAGACAGTCTCACTACGTTGTTCAGACGGCTTGGAGCTCTTGATCCTCCTGCCTGAGCCTGCGGAGCTGGGAATCTACATGCATGCTTCCATGTGGAGCTGGGTGTTTGTAGGAACCCCTTTCAGGCCTCTGATATATGTATACCTAGGAAAAGGTATGCTGATCAGAGGAAAGCAGGCCTCTTCGAGGATCTGCCAGACTGCTTTCCACAGTGGCTGTGCTATTTTGCATTCCCACCGGCGGCATCTGTGTGGTGTTTCCACATCCTTGTCAATAGTTGCTATCATTTGCCTTTTTCATTTTTATCCCCTTGGTGGGAGAGAAGTGATTATCTCATTGTGAACTGGATCTTATTTCCCTGATGGCTAACAATGTCAAACACGTTTTCTTGTATTTATTTGCTATTGGTATATCTTCTTTGAGGCACTATCTGTTCAGCTCCTTTGCCCATTTCATTTTATTTTTTTACTTTGTTATATTTTTTTTTTTTGAGGCAGGGCCTCACTAGCTCTGGCTGATCTGGAATTCACTCTGCAGGGCAGCTTGGCTGGCCTCAAACACAGAGTGATGCTCCTACCACAGAGTGCAGGGATTCAAGGTGTGCACCACCACACCCTACTTGTTTTTGCCCATTTTTAAAATTGAGTTGTCCTAGTTGCTGGTGTGTGTGTGTGTGTGTGTGTGTGTGTGTGTGTGTGTGTGCGCTCGTGTGTGTGTGTGTGTGCTTGCATGTGTGCCTGTGAGCATGTACACACTATGACGTGTGTGTAGAGGCGAGAGGACATCTCAGGCACTGGTCCTCACCCTCCACCTTATTTGAGGCAGGGTTTCCAGTTGTTCACCACTGCGTTCACCAAACTCCCTGGCTCATGGGGTCCTGAGAAATGCTACCATTGGTCTCCCATCCGGCCATCAATGAGCTGGATTAGAGATGTGATTTGCAAAGACTCTGGGCATCTGAACTCAAGCATTCATGCTTTAGCAGTAAGTGTTTGATTGACTGAGCCAGCTCTGTAGTACTGTTGCTGAATTTTAAGAGTATATATGTGGGCTGGAGAGATGGCTTAGCGGTTAAGCGCTTGCCTGTGAAGCTTAAGGACCCCGGTTCGAGGCTCGGTTCCCCAGGTCCCACGTTAGCCAGATGCATAAGGGGGCGCAAGTGTCTGGAGTTCGTTTGCAGAGGCTGGAAGCCCTGGCGCGCCCATTCTCTCTCTCTCCCTCTACCTGTCTTTCTCTCTGTGTCTGTCGCTCTCAAATAAATAAATAAATAAAAAAAAAAAGAGTATATATGTACGCACATTTTATATAAATGCATATTTGAGTGCATATGTTAACTCTTAAAATATAATCTAAAAATTCAACAACACAAATGACCCAGTATATATATTTTAGATATAAAATTATGCCTAAGTTATGTGTAGTATATGTATCTGTGAATTATCTATCTATCTTCTACATACTATCATCTATCAGTTACAAGCTTTGTTTCTTATCAGATATATTAATTGTTAAAGGTCTCCTTTCTCTGTAAGTTATTTTCACTTTTTATAGTGTTACTTGAAGTGTTCTTAAAAGTTTTTTTTTTTTTTTGTTTGTTTTGTTTTCTGAGGTAGGGTCTCAAACTAGCTCAGGCTGACCTGGAATTCACTATGTAGTCTCAGGGTGGCCTCGAACTCTTGCCGATCCTCCTACCTCTGCCTCCTGAGTGATGGGATTAAAGGTGTGCACTACCCCGTCTGACTGCTTAAAAGTCTTAAATTTTGATGACATTCTTCTTATCCTTGTTGTTGTGCTCTCAGTGTCTTATAAAAGATACCAGTGCCCAAACCTAGTAGTTCATGCCTTTGCTTTCTTCTTTGACCTTAATAGCTTTAGTTTTTACATTGAAGCCTGGTGTATGGGGTTAATTTTTGTATATTTTGAGAGTAGATGTCAAAAAGAACTGGGGGGGGGGGGCTGGAGAGATGGCTTAGTGGTTAAGGTACATGACTGTGAAGCCTAAGGACCCAGGTTCAGTTCTCCAGGTCCTATGTAAGCCAGATGCACATGGTGGCACATGCATTTGGAGTTCATTTGCAGTGGTTAGAGGCCCTGGAGTGCTCATTCTCACACACACTCTCTCTGTCTCTTTCTCTCTCCCTCTCTCTGTTATAAATAAATAAATAAATAAATAAATAAATAAATAAATAAAGTCTTTAAAAAACAAGTGTCCTGAGAATATTTTTAAAAAACTAACTTTTGAATTTGTTCTTAACATTTACACATTTATATTTATGTTTAGGCTTATCTTTAATTTTAATATTTTATTTGTTTACTTATTGTGTGTGCATATGTGCGCATATGTATATATATAAAAGAGAAAGAGAAGAGAGGGAGAGGGAGAGAGTGAATGACTATATGGGTATGCCAGGGCCTCATGACACTGTAAATGGACTTCAGTTTCATGTTCAACTTTGTGCATCTGGCTCTATGTGGGCATCAGTGAATCAAACCAGGCCAGCAGGCTTTGTATAGGTTCTGGTGAATTGAACCTAGCCTGGCAGGCTTTGCAAATAAAAGCATTTAAACACTGAACCATCTCCCCAGCATCACCATTTTAATTCTTGTTTGTTTATTTTTTGAGGCAGGGTCTTGCTCTAGCCCAGGATGACCTGGAATGTGGTCTCAGGCTGGCCTCGATCTCAAAGCAATCCTCTTACTTCTGCTTCCCAAGTACTGGGATGAAAGGTGTGCACCGTCATGCCTGGAGTTAAAGATTTTTGTTTGTTACCATTTTAAGGTTTAAAATATTTTATTTTTATTTGTTTATTTGAGAGAGAGAGAGAGAGAGAGAGAGAGAGAGAGAGAGAGAGAGAGAGAGAATGGGTGTGTCAGGGCCTCCAGCCACTGCAGATAAACTTCAGACGCATGCGTCCCCTTGTGCATCTGGCTAATGTGGGTCCTGAGGAATTGAACCTGGGTCCTTTGGCTTTGCAAGAAAATGCCTTAACCGCTAAGCCATCCCTCCAGCCCAGCTTTCTAAGTTAAATTTTTTTTTCCAACAAAATCTCATGTAGCTAAGGTTAGACTCACTGTGTTGCTGAGTGTGACCTTGAGCTTTTGACCCATCTTGCTGTATCTCCCCAGGGCCCCAGTGCTGCAATTAAAGGCATGTGCCATCATGTCTGGTGTTATGCTAAGCTAGGGATTGAACCCAGGGCCTTGTGCATGTGAAGCAGGTACTCTACCAACTGTGCTATATCCCCAGTATCTTGGTTTTTTTTTTTTTTTTTTGGTGTGTGTATGTGGTGTATGCACGTGTTGGCAGATGAGTGTGCCCCGTATGCATGAATGCAGAGACTAGAGGAGGACATGGGTACACCCCTCTGTCCCTCGTCCATGATATTTCTTTGGGATAGAGTCTCTAATTGAACCTGTAGCTGCCATATTTTGGTCAGACCTGCTGACCAGTGAACTCCAGTAGTTCTCCTGTTCCCCTTTTCCCTCAGCCCTGGGGGTGTAGGTGGGTGCGGGGACCTGGTCCTTATGCTTGTGCAAATGCTCTCACCACTGAACTGTCTCCCTAGCACTCCTCCAGAAACCTTTTGCTTTCTGTAATTGTGTTTTTCATTTTTAAATTACTTACATGAGGTGCATAATTTGTATCTATTTAAAATATTTCTATTTGCATTTATTTATTTGAGATAGAGAGATGGTGGGGGCCATGCCAGGGCCTCCGGCTGCTGAAAATGAACTCCAGACACATGAGCTACCTTGTGCCTCTGGTTTATGTGGGTTCTGGGGAGTCGAACCTGGATCCTTTGGCTTTTCAGGCATGCACCTTAAATGCTAAGCCATCTCTCCAGCCCAATTTATATATTTTGATTTTAATCTGATGATTTGTCAAACATATTGTTTGAATAATGATTTAACTATTTGATTATTCCTAGAACCATTTTAGTTCTAAACTCCAGGTACTAAAACATAAAGATTTTAAAACATTTTATTCTCTAGATTCTGAAAAATCAGTTTTATTCCTTCTTGGGACTAGGCATTAAGAGTTGAAAAAATTTTAATCTTAATCTACGTTCTGATTTGGTTATTGATTTTTTAGTTTTAGCATATTAAGATCAGATAATATTAACTCTTCATTTATTCTCTAATTGGATGGGTGTTGCAGCTTTGTTCCTTTGGCTGTTGCAGCTGTAATTTTTGTAATTTAATAAAGGAGATTAGCCCTTTCATTCTTTTCAATTTCATTCTGGTCTCTTTTCTTTATACCCTTTTGCTATCTCTTCTGTGATATATAATCTACCTTATATATTTTCCAATGTCTCCATCTTTCTGATCATATTTGTGTTTTTGTCAACTATTTTCTAAAGTTGTGCTAGTTCATAGTTAATTTCCTGGTATTTTCTTGCTATAGCTTTTTTGGTATTTCTATTTTATTTTATTGTTTTACAGCTTCTTTGTTACTAAAAAAATCATGGTGAAAAGTATATGTATAATCCTTTTATAGCGACATTGTTAATGACAGTTACTCATTTATGGAAAATTATGTAACTTTTTCCAAAATTTTACCTTATATTTTGTGTTTGTGCTATGCTGGTTCAACTGAAAAGAAAGAGAAGATACTTTCTAGAGGGAGGTTACGGTGGGAGTGGAAAGTTTAAGCTGGGATGGGGGATGGTTGGGGAGATGGAAGAGAGAAAGAGCGGTGGGAGCATGAATCAAATCTAGGGACAAGCGTGCCTGGTCTTCTTTTGACAGATGGTAGTGAAACTGGGGAGACCCAAGACTTGCCAAGGCGATGAGAAGAAGTGACAATTGAGTGGTCAGCACTGACGGAGACATCTCTGTCACATTGCCAAGGATCAGGGGCACTTGCAAAGGAGGTGACAGACAGAATATTAGGGCTGCTACTCAACAGAGAAGTTTCTTTTTGGAGATAGCTATAGATAGTGGGGAGTCGCAAAACTCATCAAAATGCTAAAAACAAGAGGCTCTTGAAAGTTCAAGCTACAAGTGACATCTCTATGACACTGTCCAGGGCTCAGTGAACATTGAGGAAGAGAGGCAGAAAGAATATAAAAGCCAGCTGGGTGTGGTGGTGCACACTTTTAATCCCAGCGCTGGAGAGACTGAGGTAGGAGGATTGATGTAAGTTCGAGGCCAGCCTGAGACTACATAGTGAATTCCAGGTCAGCCTACATTAGAGTGAGATCCTACCTTGAAAAACAAAACCAAACAAACAAAACCAAAAACTGTGAGAGCCAGAAGGTGGGGGACAAATGCTTTGGGACATTATCTCCCGACATGAAGGGACTGGGACATCATGATCTCACAGTGCAGGGCAGCGCAGTCTTGAGCCCACTGACATTTTGGCAGTTGATGGAAGAGGGGGAGGAGAATGAGGCATCAAGGTAGAAGACGGACTACATGGCAATTGGAAGGGGGCTAGAGAGATGGCTTAGAGGTTAAGGCACTTGCCTATGAAGCCCAGTTTGATTCCCCAGTGCCCACATGAGCCAGATGTGCAAGGTGGCACATATGTCTGGAGTTTGCAGGGGCTAGAGCCCCAACATGACCATTCTCTCTCTGTGGCTATTTCTCTTAAATAAGATTTTTTTTTTTTTGGTTTTTCGAGGTAGGGTCTCACTCTGGTCCGGGCTGACCTGGAATTAACTCTGTAGTCTCAGGGTGGCCTTGAACTCACAGCTATCCTCCTACCTCTGCCTCCCGAGTGCTGGGATTAAAGGTGTGCGCCACCACGCCCGGCTTTAAATAAGATATTTTTTAAAAAGGAGGGGGATTACTGGAATTGGGGTGGAAGAGGAGAACTCATGAGGATAAGAGGAAGGGATTATGATCAAATTACTTCATGTTCATGTATTAAAATCCCCCCCCAAACTGAGGACAAAGGGAAACTTCCTTAACTTTTGCATATGGAAATTCAAAATATAAATTTAGAAAAGTGCTTGAATGAAGGCCTCCTAAATGAGTGGGTAAAGCTGCTCACAGAAGCCACGGATTATTAATAAAAAATTCCAGTGCCAGGGGTGATATAGCTCCCAATGAATTGTTGGCCAGGAAGGCTACAGAAGCCCCTAAAATAACATGGGCTATTACTGTTACTCTTGGCTGCATACTAAAACTATTGATGGAGATACCACTAGCTTGGTTGCAGGACACTGTGAAATCATGGTGTAAGTGAGCTGGAAACTTCCTCCATGCCGGCCGGCTAGCTTTCTTCACAATGGAAGCTGCTATGTGAGCTTCTTGGGGACAATAGTCAGACCCTGGGTGGATCCTGTGTGCTCCAAAACTGACCTGCTAGGCAAGATGGAGGCTCTAGGGGGAAGTCTACTGCTATTGCTATGTTAAATGATTAAGATGTCAGACAGACTGCCTTCTAAATCCTTGTATTTGCTTTATGTACTAGCACAACCACTGGTAGGAGCCATATGTTGTGATTCCCCACTCATGCCCACTTAGGCAACTCTAGTTAAACTCAGTGGGCTATGTCATACCCCCACACACAAGAAGAAAAGGCATCAGGAGAGAACAGGAACTAATTGAGAAGGGGCCAGTGGAAGGGGAATGAGAAAGGGAGTTAAGAGAAAGTAATGGGAGGGGATTATGATCAAAATACATTGTATAAATGCATAAAATTTTAGTAAATAAACATGAAATGATAATAAAAACATATATGTTTGTTGTCATAGATTAGTGCTTCTCATAGTATTGATCATAGAAGTTTCTTCCTGTAGTGGGCAGAGGTTAATGCGGAGATGGCAAAATTGATGGTAATAAGTGATTCGTGTGTGTGTTCATCCCTAAACAGGACATCTAGATCCCCTCCCTCAAGGTTCATGGAACCTCATGGAGGAGGGAATGGAAAGAATGTAAATGCAAGGGGATGGGGAGGAGGTCTCGTGGAATGCAGTTGTCTGGATATGACATGGCTGCTGAATTTATGAAATGATAGCATCTCTGGTTTCCTGCACAAGATTGAGCCTGCCAATATTCCATCATGGATGAGGAAGGGCTCATAAGACCCCATACCTCCCAGAGTATTGAATGGCAGCTGTGAGGAGTTAAGTTCTTCAGTGGTGTACAATGGTAATTTGTACAACTCTAGCAAATTACCTCCTTCCCACCCATGTTCGTGCAAGCTACCCTAGTTTTAACTCAGTGGGTCAATAAAATAACAGCAAGATATTAAAATAGGATAGGGATTAACTAGGAATAGGAAGGGGTTTATTGAAAAGGGTTTTAAGAGGTTAATTGGGAGGGGAGGAGATAAGATCAAAATACATTATATACATGTATGAAAGTGTCAAAAATAAAAGTTAAAAAAACCCACTTTCATTAACTTGTTGAATTTTCAGTTCCCATTATCTACATATAATTGTTTTCACTTCCTTATAGCATCTTTAATTTTGAATGGCCCTCCTCCCAACCGCTCCTCTCCTCTATCCTACATATGATTTTAATGGAACACTCCACAACCGATAGCATTCTCTTTTCCTTCTTTGCAGATAGGCTAATGGCTGGGAATAAGGTTTGTCTGTGTCATTCTTTGGGACATCTTTCCTCCTCTGTTTCTTGGAACTCTAGGGACCTCCATCCATGAGTTTTGACCCCCCTGTGCATCTTGCTTCAAAAATGCTTATGTACTTTACAAACTTCTAGGTAAGGCCTGATCTTCAGGAGCTCTCCTGCGCTGGAACGTCCCAGGCCATCACAGTGCCATTATAGTTCAGTCTTCCTCTTTCCCCTCATGAGGTTTCTGTCTGATGTCAGCTGTGTTTGTCAGCCTTTTGTCAAGCCCTGTTTCGGAGGCTGCCGATTGTATTTGGTTCCTATCTTCACTGAATATGAGGCCTGTGGGTTTCTTTGCCATTTTCCTTGTTCTTTTCATGTGATTATTTTATGGAGAAGATAGAGATATAAGGTGATAAATGAAGCTGCATTTCTACCAGAAGCCCCCAAATTGACCAGAATGTTATTTACCTTTGTGGAGCTTTCCTGCTGGGAACAACTGAAGAAGTGAGATTTGAGAGTCTGCAGAAGAGTGTTCTTCACTTAATAATAAAGGAAATTGTCAATCAGACAAACGACTTCATATGGTTGATTTTTGGTTAGTTAAATCTTCACACTGGGGCTAGAGAGTTGGCTTAGTGGTTAAGGTGCTTGCCTAAGGACCAAGGTTCGATTCTTCAGGTCCCATGTTAGCCAGATGCACATTGTGGCACATGCATCTAGAGTTTGTTTGTACTGGCTAGAGGCCTTGATGTGCCCATTCTCCCTCCCTCTCTCCCTCTGTATCTAATAAATAAATAAATAAAACAATAAAACCCACATTATTTAAAAAAATCTTCACACTAAACTTTGCCATTTTGAAAAGAAAAATTTCCCAATACTAACAGTTATTGCTCTCTATGTCAATGACTGGAGACTAGAGGTTATTATGACTATCATAATAAATGTGACTATTCAGCTAAAGGAGTAGAGGATGTTTACATGTTCACATTCTCTTCTATCTGAGGAAATTCCAAATATTGCAAGATTTTTTTTTTTATTTTTGGTCACATTTAGTATTTTTACCTTTTTTATGAGTAGATTTTCTTTAAGTGCCTTTTTTTTTTCCATAGCCTGTGCTTGTCTGTCAAGTCTTCTTATTTTAGTGTAGGTTTAGAATTCAGATATAGATGACTGAGATTATGTATAAAGTAAAAACAGATATGATTTATGAATGCATATGAGGCCATCTCACAGACAAAGCAACATCTGGTACACAGGCCTTATGCTTTTGCCGAAAGTGAATTTTGTTTTTTGGATCTCAGCAACACTCACATCAGGAAAAATATTGAATTTCTTGCCCATCAGGTTTTTCTAAAGTTTTTATTTTATAGATGCTAAATAATTATGATAATATCATCTTAATTGTACCATTGAGACTATAACTTAAAATACCTGCACAGTGTAATCTCCTTTGAATAAGAATAGCATGGAAAGTCTGAAGAGAGCCTTTGCCATAGTCTCCCATTGTCTTGCAGGGAAGGGTGTCTGTTCTCAGTGCCCAGTCATCCTGGCATCTAGGGGAGGCACAGATGCTTGCTATGCAGGTGGAGTAAGTCTGGAAGGTTCTAAAGTTGTTAAGTGCAAGCTGCAAGATTCTAAGATTAATTGTGCCTCACTCTCCAGTGAGATTAGTGTATTATAAATCATAGAGGCATATCCCATCAATCTGGTGCCTGGATGCAGAGAACATGATAACCCCTAGCTCAGCAGAAATGCACCTTCCATCCATTACAGCATCTCTCCTGGAATAAACCACATGCTCCTCAGAGCCAGAGCAATGGACAGCATTTTAAAGACATCTTTGAGATAACATGGCTTCTCTTACATCAGGGAAACTGTTTCTATGGTTCCTTATTTTTTCATCTGTAATAATAAATTTAGCCAAGTCAGGTTCAGTGAAGTGTCTTCTTGGCACATAGCATCTGATTATCTTTAAGATACATTCTCTGGGGGAGGGTACAAAAGAAAGAAAATATATGATTCCTATTCTCAATACGCTTACCATTTAATCAGGGAGAAAAAGTGTACTAATCTCAACAGCAGCTATTGTGTATCTAGTGCTTCATATATACATGCCTACCAATATAATGTACCGAGTGAATACATTCATAGAATATCATTCAAAATAAACACAGGAGGATCAGCCAAGGAAGAGGTAAGTGCTAGGTGGGAGGTGCCTGCAGAAGACAAATCTGCACTGGTTCTCACTGGTGGGAATGCATTAGAGAGGTGAGACAGGGTAGGTGTAGATCACAGGTGAGCTACGAGGTGAGATGGGCAGTGGGTAAATACAAGAACAAAGGCTGGAAGCAGCTAACAGAATTACAGCACAGGCAAGCATCTCTTGCCTTACACCTTTGCTTGTGCCCTGTGTTATCAGCCAGTTTCCTTGCTATTGTGGAGCGCCCTGCCAAGCAGAAGATAATTCCCATAGAAACTCCTCATTGAAATGGAAGGCAGGAATCAAACAGCACAACACAGGTAGGCCCTGTAGGCCACACTCCACTGAGAAAGTCATTCGACTATATTGTGCCGACTAGGTTGTGTATGCATATGTTGCCAGGGCCAAAATTAGTGGGCCAACTTTTGGTGGGGAGGTGAAATAAATGACTCTTCTTCATTCCTTTTCCCCTTTATTATTATGAAGTATTACTGTCCCATCTCTACTCTGCTTAATCCAAGACTCCTTTAGTTATGGCTTTGTGGCCACACATTGCTCATTTGGTTTCATTTGTTTATTCATTCAATAGGGATCTACTGAGGATTCCTTTTGTATGTTAAGACAACATGCACTTTTATAAAAAAGACAATCAAGAAACAGCTACAAGGGAAATGACAAGTACCCTGAATTGAGAAATATAGAATGACATGGGTACACAGATCAAAGCAGAAGGGATGGCTTGAATATGACATGTCTCCCATAAACCCACATGTTAAAGCTTAGGCCTCTAGCTGATATCATAATTTTGCGAACTTCTAGAAACTTTAGGAAGGGGGGACTAGCTGTAGGAAGCAGGTCATAAAGGGTGAAACCCTTGGGGGTTGTCTCATCTCTGGCCCCTTCCTATCTCTCCCTCTGCTTTGTGTCTGCCACAAGGTAAAAGCCTCCTCTGCCACATGCTCATCTCATCATAATATTCTGTCCAAGCTTCCATTTTAACAACTTTAGAACATTCCAGACTACTCTAACAACACCTCAAGCATCTGTGCCTCTCCTAGATGCCAGGATGAGTGGGCACTGAGAACAGACACCCTTCCCTGCAAGACAATGGGAGACTGTGGCAAAAGTTGTCTTTAGATTGACTTTTCTGAAACCGTGAACCAAAATAATTGTTTTCTTATGTTGTTTTTCTTATTTTTAAAAAATGTTTTTTGTGGTACTGGGGTATAGTAGATAGCTTCATGTCACTGGGATTAACTTCCAGACAGTTATGAGAGGAAGGGATTTATTAAAGCAGGGGAAGTTTCATAATGGCTGAAGTTGTTTCCCACTTTTACAGCACCAAGGAGTGAGAGGGAGAGACAGAAATCATTAGCCAAAACCAAAAAGTTACACCACACAGCACACCTAGGAACTCCAGGCAAAGCTCAAGCACTTTGCATATCTTTAGACTGGCATTCCAAATCCATTCCCACACCTTAGCATTAGACCCAAGGATCTGCCTAGTGACACACCTCTTTCAGCCCGGTAGCTGCAGATCTAAATTCAAGCTTCTAATAAACTTCTGAATCAATTGGGGGTCACCCATTCAAACCACCACACAGGGTTTGAACCCAGGACTTTGTGCACAGAAGGCAAGCACTTTACCACTGAGCTAAAGCCCCTTAGTGATTTTTATCAGATATTTGGTGACAGTGTTTCAAAAGAAACTAATATAGATACTTAATTTCAGTGAGTTGAGAAAGTGTTAAAAGAAGAGACACAGAAGATGAAACCTAAAGGTGTGAGTGGAGGTGTTCCAAACCCTCTCCAAGCTGGGGATGGTCCCTTGTCAGATCTAGGGAGCCCCAAGGCACTTTCTCGCTCTTGGTTGCTTTTGACTGCGACAACTCTCATAGACAGGAAATGGCTAAAAATAGTGGGCTAACTTTTGGAAGGAAGGTGAAATAAACATCTTTCCTTTTTTCCTTTCTCCCTTTCTTATTATAAAGTTCAATAATAACCATCCCATCCCTGCTCCTTTTAGTTCATGCTCCCTTAATCTCAGATTGGTGGCCACACATTGCTCACTCAGCTTCATAAGGTTACCTATTTAATCAGCAAACATATATTGAGAGGTTATGTGATCAAAACAGAGTTCTGGACTGTGGGGCTTACGCAGTGAACTAATGGAAACAATGCCTGTTTTCATGGAACTTCCATGTTAGTAAAGGGCAGCCAGCAATGAATATACAAACACAACAGAGACCATGTTGTGTGCTCTAAGAAGTGAAGCAGAACTAGGTGAGAGAGCATGTGTTTTTGTTTATGCGTGCTGGAGTGCACTGTTTAAAATACTGTGCCCTGGGCCTGTCTGCTAAGGTGATAGTTGAGCAAGGACTGAAGGAGCCATGGGCTGTTGTGGGTCAAGGGCTGTGCTCTGGACAGAGAAGGCAAGCAGAGCAGAGCCAAGGCTTTCTGAGGAGAGATGCTAGGTGCATTCAAGGGACTGTAGAAAGGCCAAGTGGCTAGAGCTCAAGGGGAGAGCATAGTGGGTGAGGTTGTATAGGGAGGCATCTGTGCTCTGCTAATGTCAGGCCTTGTCTCCATGTCCGATTCCCATTTATGAACATCTCTTTGGCTGCTGTGGAGATCTGTCCCTAGAGGGGTAAGAATGGAAGCAGTTGTGAGAATAACACTGTGGTCCAGGTAGGAGGTGCTGGGATAGAAGAAGGAAAAGTGCTTGGAATCTGGTCATGCTTAAAGAAGATGAGCGTGTGTTCTGTGTGGTTAACTGGGTTGTGAGAGAAGAAAGGCTTCATGGTGCCTTTCAGGGTTTTGGTCTGCGGACCTTGGAAAGCTGATTTGAAGTTCGTCCTCAGTGAATGGATTTCAAGGAGCGTTCAGGGTTCAAGGAGTTACTTCAGGCACAAGGCAGGTTGTGATCAAGTCCAGAGAGAGAAGAGATCTGAAAGATGAACCTCAGAGCTTCTTTTACTTAAGGGTTGGCAGGTGAGGAGGATTGTGCATAGGAGGCTGAGAGTGCGCCTCAGAGAGGCAGAAAAACAGTGTGTGCTTTCCTGGATGCCAGGGAAGTGTTGCAATAAGGAGACAATATACTTCTGTCACATGCTTCCCTGCGGATAGTGGAAGTGAAGACCAGGGGCCTTGAGGACTTGCAGAGGTGGGTTTGACAGAGGGGTAGGGAAGGGCCTGGTGGAGTGGACTTGAGAGGATGAGAAGAGCAAAGTGGAGACAGCTTTGGTAGTCATTTCAGCCCTTGAGTTTTACCACAGAGAAGGGCAGAGAAAAGAGGCTAAGGTGGGTAGGCAAAGTATAGTCAAGGGAGGATATTTTTAGAATGAGAAAAGCAACCTGTTTCAACCCATTTGTAAGACTGATCCAATAAGAAAGGAAATAATGATGCGGAAGAGAGGAGCAACTATGTGGGGAAGTGGCCTCCAGAAGACAAAAGGTTATGACCAAGGGGTGCAACAGGGACCTCTTGTCTACAACAGGATGGCAGGCAGGTAGGTCTCCTGGGGCTGCATGGTGCAGAAACTCTTCTTACAGCTTCAAATTTCAGATTGAAGTGTGAAATTGGGTCTTCAGCTGAATGTGAAGAATGTGAAGCTGGAAGAGGAATGGGAGGAATGGAGAAGGGGCAGGTGGATGTTGCAGTCAGGTTCGCATTGCTGGTGGACATCAGACTCAGAGAATGGGAGAGATACGTAATAGTCGGGAGTGGGGGATGTGAGGCAGAAGCATCAAGCAAAATGAAGGGAAGTACATTTAAAAACAGTCCATTAAAAATGTATCAGGATAGGGCTGGAGAGATAGCTTAGAAGTTAAGGACTTTCCTGTGAAGCCTAAGGACCCTGGTTCAAGGCTCGATTCCCCAGGACCCATGTTAGCCAGATGCACAAGGGGTCGCACGTGTCTGGAGTTCATTTGCAGTGGCTGGAGGCCCTGGTACACCCATTCTCTCTCTCTCTCTCTTCCTCTCTCTCTCTTTCTCTTTCTGCCTCTTTGTCTGTCTGTCTCTCTCAAATAAATAAAATAAAAATAACCAAAAAAGATTTAACAAATGTATTAGGATAGCACGGATCTGGGTGTCAGTCTCATGTACTGTACTGAAAGTAGGGCTCTACCTCCAGCAGATAACCTCTGGCCATAGTTCTGCAAGCCAAGCATGGGCACAGAGGGCCACATATGGATGTGCAGGAGCCCATGGTCACCACAGATTCACCCTCTCCTTCCTTTAGCTATTAGTGGAGACCCACTGCCAGGTTACAGGAAAGATACATATACATTGGGAAAATTTAAAGGTCAACATATAAGGACTGTGGCAGATTGAGCTGTCTGACAGCCAAAGCCCCTCAGCACATAGGAAGCAGCCAAGCCAAGAGTAGAGGAGACACCTGTGTGGACAATGGCATTGCAGCAGCCTGGAGGGATGGACATGGTGGGGGCTGGAAGGTATTTGGAAGTGCTGGCTAGAAGACTGTGTTAGTACTTTTTTCATTTCTGTGACAAAGTACATGACAAAAACAACTTAAGGAAGGGTTTCTTATGGCTCACAGTTTGAGGATGCAGTCCAACATGGTGGAGAAGGCATGTGGCAGGAGTGTGAAAAGAATGACCACATTGTATCTTCAATCATGATGCAGAAAGAGATGAATGCTGGTGCTCAGCTATCTTTCTCCTTCGTATTCAGTCTAGTTTCCAACCCATGGAATGGAGCCATTCACAGTTATGGTGGGTCTTCTACTCCAGTTAATCCAATATAGAAATTCCCTCATAGACATGCCCAGAGGTTTGTCTCCTAGGTGACACCAGGTCTTTTAGACTCTAGGTCAATTTCATAACCAATATCAACCATTATACAGCTACTGTGGGCACCTGTGCTTCTCACTGTCCCTGCTCTGCCATGCTTACATTAGCCTCTATGCCTTTAATCATGCTGGCTTTCTTGCAAAGAAAGCCTTCCATTTCTGAGTCACTAGATCACACAATTCCAGAGAGTGCTCTTTCATTGTATTTTATGCTTCAATATTGAGTCAGTTTAAGTTCTGTCTGTCCTGTGACAGCCTTTTTCTGCTTTAAACCACACTTATCATTCCTGTCTGCTGATGTTACACATGACCAGCTCTGCTCCCACTCCTGCTGCTATGTCTTCTCTTCTTATGGCTTATGATAAAACATCACCTTGAAATTGTAATCCCCCAAAAAGAAAAAGAAAAACCCTTTCCTTCCTTAAATTGCTTCTGGTCAAGTTAGTTAGTTCACAGCAATGAGAAAGTAACAGATACAGAAAAGTAGTATCAGGAGTGGGATCATTGCTATGATAAGCCTGGCCTTATGGGTATAGGCTATTGAAACTGGTTTTCATCAGGAATATGTAAGAATTTGCAACTTTGGGCTTGAGAAGCCCTAGAATGCTGTAAGCAGGGCTAATGGGACATTATAGTGGCTGTTTAGAAGACCAGAATGCCAAGAAAAACACAGAGAGCAGATGCATGGCTCATGGGGTTTCAGAGGATTATATCATGAACAGGGTAAGAAACAGCTCATGAGATATTCTGGCAAAAAATCTGGCTGTGTTCTGCCTATGAGAGAGGCTGAATTTTAAAGTAATGGTGAAGCTAATATTCTTGGTGGAGAAAATTTCCAAGTAACATTGTGTGTATGGTATGGTTTCTTTTAGCTGTTCTCATTCATATCTACAGTGAAAGAGGACAAAATACAGAAGAGAAAGATGAAAAATGGGAAGTTTGACAAGGAAAGAAATTTCCCAAGTTTAAATTCAGAGAGAAAACAGCTGTAATTGTTAAGGAAGATTAGTAGCATTAGAGAAGCCTACTGCTCTGCATTGGGACAATAGAAAAGATGCTCTGAGGCCAAAATCCAATCTTTATAAGGCTCTAGTGCCTTTGAAAAGACAAGGCTTGAAGGGAGAATGATGAAGGAGTTTCCTATTCCAGAAGGTCAACCAACTGAGGCTACAACAATTCTATACAGAGCTGGCAACAGAATGTGGAAGTGTGACCTACTGGTTTTAGAGTCATAAAAAAAATGCAAGGTTGAGGGAGTCATAGAATATTTTACTACAGTTTCAAAGAGCTTCTGAGGCCAGATAATGTATGTTGGGATTGGATTTCTAGAAAGAGACTTTGAGAGACAGACCATTGTGTGAAGGTGAGCTCTGCAATAGAGATCCCAGGATGCTGGAGATGCTAGAACCATGGAATATCTTCCAACAAGCTATAGGCCCAGAGTGATCCTGCCCATGTGACAGATGATGTGTGTGGTAGGCAGCAAAGCTGGAGGGGTGGAGCTACCTAAGTTTTTTGAAGCCCAGAAGATTTTATCATGAGTCCAAGATACCAGACCTGGAGCTACATGATTTGGCATTTACCTTGTTAGATTTTTAGCCTTGGTCCCATCTTTACTTGTTATGATGCCATTCCTCCCTTTTGGAATGGGAATGTTTATTTTGTGCCATTATACTTTGGAAGTGTATAACTTAGTTTTTGATTTTATAGGACTCACACTTAAGAGACTTGCTTGAGACTCAGATGGGACTGAACGTTTGAACAATGTGGAGACTATTAAAGACTATGGGGACTTTTAAAGTTGGACTGAATTCATTTTGCATCATGAGGCTATGGAACCTATAGGGGATGGAGTATTACAATTTGGATGTGAAATGTCCTCCATAAGATCATGTTTTTAAACACTTGGTCTCCAGTTGGTGGTGTTGCTTGCAAAGATTGTGGAGCCTTTTGGAGGTGGAGCCTTGCTAGAGGAAGTGGGTCACTCTGGTGGCAGGTCTGAAGGTTTTGTGGCCCAGCCACCTCTCCTGATTATCCTCTGCTTCCTACATGCTGACATGAGGTGTGATGGCTCTGCACCTCTCCAAGCTGACCATGTCCTGCCATGAGGAAGCTTACCCTCAAAACTGTGAGGCTAAAATAAACTCTTTTCTAAGTTGTGTCTTTTCAAGTATTTGTTCACAACAATGGAAAAATAACTGATGCAAGGACCTAGTTAAATATTACCAACTAGAGTTGATAAGATGCAAGGTCCTAATTAAAGGTGACAATCATTCATTCAGTAGGCCTTTCTGTAGAAGGAACATGTGTAGGGCTGGAGAGATGGCTCAATGGCTAAGGCACTTGTCTGCAAAGCCTAACACCCCAGGTTCAAATCCCCAGTATCTGCATCAAGTCAGATGCACAAGATGGCAAATGCATCTGGAGTTCATTTGCAGTGACTAGAGGCTCTGGTGTGTTCTCTCTCTCTCTCTTTCCTCTGTCTCTCTCTGCTTACAAATAAGTAAATAAAAATATTTTTTTTTAAAAGAAGGGACATGTGTAGCCCTCTGATGGGCAGAAGGAGAATGAATGTTGCCCTAAGGGGAGGCCTGCCCTTGCGCACCACAGGCAGATGAAACCTGTGTTTTGGCCTTCAGCCAAACAGAATCATGGAAAAAGTACTGCAGATGTTTCAGCTTGGTTAGACTCTAGAGCTGTGCAATCACAGCAGAGTAAAATGCCATCTTAACTTCAGTGTGCATGAAACTTTTATGATGCATTTCCCTTAATACTGTGATTTTCAACTTCAGTAATGTGTGGGGATAGAGGCATCATTATCTTTCTAATCTAAAATCTAATCTAAAAGTCATTATTACAATTCATCTGTCCATGAGGTGTGTGCCACCTGCTATTAATGCTTTCATCATCATCACTTCCAATAGCCTTGACTAGAGTGACAACTGCACAGGCAGAGGAAGAGAGAGGATGATACGGTGGGAAGAACATTCACTCTCATTGTGTGATCCTGGGAGGCTATGCAAAAGGACCAACGAGATGGCTGGAGTTAGAATGTGAATAAAGCTTGGAACTTAGCAAAGTCTGGGTAAGTGTCAGATGACAAAATTTAAAATTTACCTTTGGTTGTTTGCTGTAGTTGATGGATGCAGTCTCACTCTGGGAGCACAGAGGAGGGAGCAGCCAAGAGAGGGGTGAGTATTCTTGCCTGTCTTTGTGTCGACTCCTCACCGCCTGTCAGACGCCAGTGCTCTTCAAGCACTTGCTGGTGGGTCTATTAATACCACTCCCAGCCTAAAAATGTAGTGATTTTTATGGACAATGTTTCCCCAAGGTTAGAGTTTCAGGGAACTCTCCATGCCAACCATTTCACCATTTTTAGTTTGTTTGTCAAGTCTAAGGCAAATGCATTTAATTTAGAATAGCTGAGGCAAACTATATAAATGTCCTGGAGATGAGAGAAAACCGAGAACTCATCTACCAATTTGTGTCTTAGTCTACATTAATACTCGGGGTAAGAATAAAAGCCACCATTGATTGTACATTTAACAAGTGACCCAGTTCATTTAACCACTTGATACATATGACCTCACTGAATTCTCAAACATTTCTGAGAGCTCAGTGTTATTAGCCCTACACTAAACACCAGGAAGTAGAAGTATAAAGTGGTAATGTGGAAAAGTGCCCACATTCTAAATAGTAATTAGTCAGTCCTGGATTCAAGGTTAAGACTGCCAGATTTTCAAGTTCATGCTGAAAATGAATCAATGTATTTCTTGATGAGAGAAGTTAGCAGAGAAGAGCAGAGAAGGGGCATGACGTGGCCCATTGGCTTATTCAAGTGTGCGAGCTGTACAGATGTGAAGTTCAAGGCCTGCCCTCAATAACTGCTTTACAGAGGGGCTCTTAAAGCATTCGTGTAACAGAAAGGAGGTAAATCAATGGTGTCAAAGAATGTAGAGACAGTACCACAGACGAGGTGACATTTTGCAGAATTGTGCAGACTAAGAGAAACATGCTTATTTAGGTCTTACTAAATTTTTAACAAGCTCTATGTAAGATTTTCAATTAATATCACTTTGCTACCATTATAAAAGTAATAAGGCAACATTAAATAATATTGAGGTTCTGCTGGGTACAGAGCCCCATGTTAGACTAGTTGCTTAGAGAGAGGGTTATCTTCTTGATGGCATCTGATTTCCATTATACATGTAAGAAAATCTAGGCTCAAAGTGGTTGTAACTTGCTGAAAGTAGAAAGGCATCATTTATTCATCACATTCGCTCTTCTGTTTATTAATTCAAGAGATTACCGAGCCTCTATCTTTATTAGACAAAGTACTCGGTGCCTAATAACCAAGCACGTACAAATTGCCTTGAATCCCGACAGGGAACTGTGGTGGTTCATGTCTATTGTCCACTTGATCAGATCAGGGATCAAGTAAGAGACATGCCTCTTGAAAAGTTCTATCAGGGTATTTCCAGAAGCATTAATTGAAGGAGGAAGGTCTTCCTCTAGGGTGGGCAGCCCTTCCAGGGGCAGACTATATATAAAGAGGTTCCAGGAAGAAGCAGGTCCCTTTGCATCAGGCTGCTCTTGCCCCTTGATGGTACATCCACCAGCCTTCACTGACAATAGAGTTCTTAGCCTTAGTGTCTTAACTTTCCAACTGAACAAGATTGGCTCTCTAGGAATCCTCCAGGCCTTCAGTGCCAGATTGAGATTGCTGGAGCATCCAGTATTGTGGACTGAGGAACTAATGGGTTATCAGCCTCTTCATTGTGCAGAGAAGACAGCCATTGTTTGACTGCCAAGCCATATCATGTAAGCTGATCACATACATACCTATGTGCATACATACATACAATACATATATATGCATGTATGTGGTCAGTTTACATGATATATCTATATCTATATATTCATTCTATCAATCTGTTCTGTTAGAGAACCCTGACTCATACTGGAACCAATGAGAAACAGATATGCTCCATAGTGTCTACCCCATAGAGCTTACCATTCAGTGAGGGAGATGAATGTATTGGTGGTGGGGATAGGTAGGTTGTAAAATAATCCATCTTTAGCTAAAAGATTTTTTAAAAAATGAAGCTGGCTGTGGCGGGACATACCTTTAATCCTAGCACTTGAGAGGCAGAAGTAGGAGAATTGCTGTGAGTTCGAGGCCACCCTGAGACTATAGAGTGAGTTCAAGGTCAGCCTGGGCTATAGCAAGACCCTACCTTGAAAATACAAAAAAAAAAAAAATAGAAATGAGTGAGAGGATGGGGGCATGCTAGGGCTTCTTGGCAACACATATTCCAGATGCATGTGCCACTTGTGCATCTTTCTTATGTGGGTACTAGGGATTTGAACCCAGTACAGTAGGCTATGCAAGCAAGTGCCTTTAACCACTGGGCAATCTTTTAGACTGGAACAAAGACAAGTTTATTTAGTGCATAAGACAATGGTGCATGGTGGTCTCCATTTGACAGTAGTTCTGGTTAGGGTAGAGTGATCCACTATGCATGCAATTCCTGCTGTGCATATAAGGGCAGGTTTGATTGGTTGATGTTTGGTGCTGGTCAAAGGCTGTATTCACAGGGTTTTGCCTCTGTTGTGTTGGGTTGTGGTTAAATCTGACTGGCCACGTGCAGTCACATCATTCACAGTTTTGGTTTTCTGTTTGGGGGAAACTTTTAGACTAGGATTGAATTGGAGAACATTCTATTTCTTGTCTGTCCATGACAGCCTTCTCCCACCAAGTCTACATACATACACATACATGTATGTATAAGTTACACTCATGTACATGGACAATAAAAATAGCGCTGAGAACTCATAGCTCGGGGTGTGGGAAACACCCTAGGATCTGTCACTTGGATTGTTCTCTGTCCTCTCTGCAGCAGGCCTGTGCCCAGATTACATGGGGAGCTCCAAGGCAGCTCTGCTGAACGTGCTGTAGTGATGCACCGTGGGTCTAGAGGAGCACTGCTGGGAAGCAGAGTAGAGAGGAGCAACATGGTGGACTCAAGAGTGACCGCGAAGAGCACACTGTGAAGGAAGGACAGCGTGCCCTCAGGTCCGTGCGGGACAAAGTCTAAGCCGAGATGCGCAGCGTGGTGTGCTCACTCTTTGGAGTTTACGAGGGTTGATGTGAGGAGAATGCAGGCTTCCAGGCCACGGGGTCCCAGAGTGATGCGGAAGCCTCCCTTGTGGCAGAAGGTGGTTCTGGTTGGTTTAGAGCACAGTGGCCTCTTCTGGGAGCAAGGTGAGCGTCCTGGCATCAAGATGGCTCATGGATTCGTTTCCTAAGGTCAAGCTGAGAGAGGTTCATCCCAGAAGTTTGGATCATAGCCTCCCAAATAGATCTTATCTAGTGTACCCAATTTAAAGAGGCATCTCAGCTCACTAAAGTACAAGCATTGAGTGTTTTATTTCCTCCACTATCCCCTGACTTTAATGTGTGTACAGTCACCAGGAGGTCTTGCAGACACACATCCAGCAGGTCTGACAGAGGTGTTTATTTTTTTTCTTTTTTTTCTTGACAACTTCCATAATTGTAAACAAGATCCCATGGTAATTCCTTCCCTCCCCCCACTTTTCCCACTTTCCCCTTTGAAACTCCACTCTCCATCATATCCCCTCCCCGTCTCTTCTGCTTTCTTGACAAGCCAAAGCTCCCGGTCTGAAGACCAAACTTGGACTGGTGAGGACATCCACTTATAGGACTCCCCTTCACCAGTATCTTACCCTGAAAACACAGTCCTTTGTCTACTCTGTAACTTTCTTACACTTGAAAGTTCTACTCATTCAAAAAGTTCCAGCTTGTTTTTGATGATTATTGTTAAAGATCCAGTCTCAAATCTTTTGGGCAATCTTTTTACTGTAGTGCCAGTTAGAGCTATGGTCTCATTTCTTAGACTGATAAGGGGTGAGTTGTCTAGTTCCAAGGAAATTTCCATACCCATTTCCCCAAGTTCACTGCATTAAGGGTTTTGGGGCAGTGTAGTGGTTTGAATGTAAAGTGGCCTCCAGAGCTTCAAATGTTTGTGGCTAAGCCTCCTACTTAATCCCCAGCTAGTAGAACTTTTAGGAAATAGAGTCTTGGAGGAAGTATGTTACTGGGGGGTATTCTTGGGACTTTATAGTCCAGCTCCCTACTAGCTAGCTCACTCTTGCCCCTCTCTGCTGATATGTGATAATATAAGCTAGCTTCCTTCTCATGCCCTGCTTTTCTAATCATGATGAAACTTATCTTTGAAATTGTAAGCTTAAATAAATCCTCTTTCTTAAGCTGCATTTGGTTGGGCGTTTTGTCTTAGCAATGAGAAGGTTGGTCCTACAGACAGGAAGAGAGAAATGAGGAGGTGAAGGTTTTCTTCTTAGTCTCTTGCACAGAGCCTATGGAAAATGTCACTGACTCCATTCTCCTACCGGAGGGCTCCTTTGCTTGAGGCTGTTGCTGGCATTCTCCATAAGATGCTGTGCAGAGCTTTGGGGCAGTGTTCACTGAGACCCCATCCATCTTTTAGAACTTGTCAGATGAGCAGCTGTAGCTACCCATTTTGTTTTTGAAAGTATATCCAGACAGAGTATCCTGTCTGGAACTGTACCTGTGGCATCCATCTTCCTTTTAGTGCTAGATACTGGCTGTGGGGATTCCTACTTCTCCCATTCATGCAGAAATCCTTCCAAGGAGAAGTGCAAGGCTTGGGACATTGTTCTAGGGCAATGGGCATCAACTTCAGCCTTCTAGAGCTAAGTAGGAGGAATTTTGGAGAGCCTTCACGAAGCTCTCTTCATCTGTTCCTCTCAATCTTTGGATTCCAGGTTTTGGAATTCACCCTAGACTTCAGCAGCCAGGGAGCAGCTAATCAAGGGAGGCATTTTTGACATCCTGGTGGTTTTATTTGGGTTGTCAGCTGCTCTCCTACAGGATCTGATATTATGCTTGTCACCTTGGTCCCTCAATTGGAAACCCTCAAATATTTATCTGGAGAGGCCAAAACCCCCAAGCTATTAGAAAGCAGACAGATCTTTGTATTTGTGAAATCTCACAATTAATATTTCATGGAGAAAGGATTAATAAAACATCATGCAATTAGCTGCTTCCCTCCAGCATCACATCTCATTAAGAGTGGTAGGAGGCAGCCAACATGCCTGAGCAAGCCCATGCAGGAGAGGTGACTGGTTTAGGGCATGAAAGCTCCCATCCTGCCTTATTTGGTGAAGTATTTTCTCCTGTAAATGGTACGATAAATGGGGCCAGGTCTCACTAGGATAACTTGTGGAAGCCAAGCTTTTATCTACATCTAGTGTTTTATGTTTATTTATTTATTCCTTTATGTTGCCTTTGTATGTAGGTGCTGTGCTAAGTGACAGGAAATGAGAAGCGAACAGTATCTACACCTCTAAAGCCCTTGCTGGCTCTATCAAAGATGTCTATTTTCCCTCAGAGCTGCTGGCCTCTGCTTCTACACCCTTAATACAGCAAGCCTCTCCTCAGTGACTCTCCCCCCAACCCCATAGCCATCCCTTCTTGTGCCTAAAAGCTGTACTAACAGAACCCCCTTTTTCCTCTATCCTTTGTGAAGAATAACGTGTTAAAGGCAGGGTGGATCCATTAAGGACATTTCAAGGCTTTCCCAGTTGAGCTAAGAACTTCTTCTTTTTTTAAACATTTTATTGAATGTTCCATAAATATATACCCTGGTCATAATCCCCTCCTACTCCCTCCTTTGTCCCCTCTGATCCACTGAACCCCTGCTTATTTCCAGCTAATCCTTCTTTTATTTTGATATCATCATTTGTTTTTGTCATCTTCTTATGCAGGTCTTGTGCAGGTGACAGCCACTGTGAGGTCATAGATGCAACTGCCACTTTGTTTCTGGAGGACAGTGTTCCAGGGCACTCCTCCTCATCCTCGGGCTCTTGCGCGATGGTCCCTGAGCCTTGGAGGGAGTGAGGAAGATGTTTCCTTTCGTGCTGAGTATTCTACTATCACTTCTCAGCATATTGATGAGTTTTGGGTCTCCCGGTGGTCACCACTGTCTGGAGAGAGAAGCTTCTCTAACCAAAAGTGGGAGCAGCATTAATATATGAGCATAAACATAAATATTTAAGGGTAACTTAGTGGGCATGATATGTCCATTTAGCTCCACAATTGTAGCGACTTTCCTCCTAGAGCTTATGACCTTCCCAGCCATAGGCTTTTGACTAGGTTTTTACTATCAAGCAGGAATTCCCACCCATGAACTTAGTCTTTCTCACAAAAGCCTTTCTGTTTCTTCTTCTGTCATGCACTTTATTTTCTCCAGAGTTTACTGGTTAGGGGAGAAAAATACGTTTGTATTTAAATTTCAGACCCTGTGTAGGCTAGCAGGTAGCCTTGGACAAAGGGCCTCACCTCAAATTCCATACTTCTGTCCTGTGATCCAGAACATCAGAAACTGTGGCTTAATATGGAATATACACTTACAGACATGTTATGAAAGGGAAGCTGTGCTTGTGACAATTTGGGCACTGCTGTGTGATACCTGACACCAGAGGTGACCCCTGAGTGACTCCTAGGAAATAGCTCTTTCCTGCGCATGGGAGGCATAGGCAGTTTTCTGTGCAGCATGCTGTCGTCCGCTGAGTGGTGTTCTTGTCCGATACCATCTCTTTGCAGTCTGATGTTCTTGTGTGAGGCTGTGGCTTGGTCTGTGATCAGGATGTTGACATGGTCCCAAGGTCCCCAGAGACAGAACTGACAGTGCCCTGTGAGTTCCATCAGGTTACAGTAACTCCCTCTCTCCTGGGAAGGCTGTGATCTTGATGAAGCCACATTAGACATGTGGGATGAACAAGTCCTGGGCTGGGCTGTCATTTCTGGCAGCCTGACAATCTGCCCACATCACAGGCCACTTTCCCTGAGCCCCTTGAGGATGGAGGGAAGAAAGAGAGGGGCAGCATCCTCAGAGCCAAAGGGACAGATGTGGGGATGTTCTTGTTATTTTTATCTGATCACTCCATACAGGTAATCTGGATCATCTGGTTCTGCTATTCTAAAATAAATGGATTAATTATAAAGAGTGATAACCTGGTAGATTACTTCTCTTCACTTATCTACCTCATGTCCATGGACCACAGAAAGAGGGAGACAGAGAATGAGGAAGAACCAGGAACACATTAGGAACATGGATTTTATTGGGATCAGATTGCGGTGGTGGTCTTGCATGAAAAGGGAGAGTTTGAGCTATGTACCACCTACCTCAGCTCACTGACAGTTTTAATCAAAGACATGATTCAATTAGGTATATGAGTTTTTTTTTTAAGAAAGTACTGTGATTTTTATTCAATTTGAATTTATGATTAAAATCAAGTCAAATCAGTGAGGATGAGCTTTATAAACATTACAAAATGATATCATTGACATAGCTTTTATGTTGATTGGATGCAGGAGAAAAAAATGACCTTAGAATTATGATAGTAACAAACAACATGTGCCAACCAGGAACAATCCCTGACACAGTCCTTGGTGCAAAGCTGTTTTGGTTAGGTGATGCTATTGCTGTATGCAGTTCTCATTGCTTTGAAGGCTAATCTATGAATGTTATCTTTCATTAAAAAAATCCCTCACTGAGTTTGGGCAGAAGTATCTTGTTGAGGTGGATAATGTACCCAAAAGCCATAGATTGTTATTAGAAGAATTTAAGTGCCAGAGGTCGGATACCTTCCAGCAAGTTTTTGGTCAGGGAGGCTTCCAATAACTGTCAAACTTGACTGGCTATTCTCAAGGCTTTTAGTTGCCCAAGATGGTAAGATGCTATTGCTGAAGATTCCCCATGCTTGGGCTACAGGCCACTGAAAAATCAAGCTGGAGTTGAGCTGGAAGCCTTTTCTCTATTGACTAGCTGTCAACATACTGGAAGGACCTATGTAGCTTGTTGGGGGGAAAAGTCATCAATGATCTTAACCAGTAGTGGACCCTGAAAGCTTGATGGCTGAACAGCTGGGCCAGTTTTGCCAGATGGTGCAATGATAGCATGTCTGTTATGGGGGAAACCAACTGCTCTGATTGGACTAGAGGCCCACTCCATGGGAAGGAATTCATGCCTGGTACTTCAAACTAATGATAAGTCTATGGCTTGGGAGGTTATATACTCTAGGAGGAAAATCACTACTGTTGTCTATTTAAGTACATACATTATGCCTACCAAATTGCTTTCTAAATACTTATGTTTATGCTCCTATATTAGTGCTACTCTCCCTTTGGTTAGAGAGGCTTCTCTTTCCAGATGGTGGTGACCACAAGGGTGACTCAAAACTCACCACAGTGCTGAGAAGAAGTGGCAGTGGAGTGTTCAGTACTTAATGAGACATCTGTGTCACATCCTTCAAGGCTCAAAGACCATTGTGGAAGAGATGGTAGAAAGAATATAAGAGCCAAAAGAAGGGGATGCGTGCTTACAATACTGTGTTTTAGACACAATGTGGCTTCCGTATTCACGACCTCACAGTGTCTGCCACTACCACTAGAAGACCTGCATAATAGGAGGGAGAAATGACGACATCAATACAGAAGAGAGACTAGGTAGAAAGAAGAAGGGATTCAGTTGAGGGGAATTTGGAAGGGAAAGGAGAGATTGTGATCATGGCATATTGTTTGTGTTTATGGAAGTTGTCAATAAATATGTTAAAAAAATCCCTCACAGGGCTGGAAAGATGGCTTAGCAGTTAAAGCACTTACCTGTGAAGCCTGAGGACCCGTGTTCAGCTTCCCAGATCCCACGTAAGCTAGGCACACAAGGTGACACATTCACAATGTAACGTGTACACAAGGTGGCCTACTTGTCTTGAGTCTGATTGCAATGGATGGAGACCATGGTGTGCCAATTTGTTTTTTTTCTTTTTCTCTCATGCCCCCTCTCCCAGAAAGTTCCCCTCACTGGGCTACAATGGCCAGAAGCATCTTTACTTATGCCACTTGTGTCCAGGCTCTTCTGAGTGAACATCTGTTTTGTTTGTGCAAGGTCAATATTACTTGGCATGGCCAGGGTGGCATCTTCCATGGCAGCACCTTTCATGGAATAATAGAGCCACCCTGCAAAGAAGGAAGGGCAGTTTAGGGCACATTGCAAGATAGTCTTTGAACTACTTTCAACATATGCAGAAAACTCATGGCTGACACTGCTTAGCAGATTTTGATTTGCCATCCTGAAATAAGTCTCCATGGTCGCTTTCAGCCAAGGAAAACTTCTTGTGGAAAGAATCTTGTTAAAACAAGATCAATCTGGCCCTGGCCTCCCCTCACCAGCTTGATGGTATGCAGAGAGCATCTTCCTGAGCTATTTGGTGGTTTATACTCTGGTATTTATCACAATTACTCTGGCACATGGATACAAGTAGACATTAAAAAGGCCCTGAGGTATCTGATCTAATAATATCTTTTTCAAGGTCTTATCCTCATTCTGACTGATAACATCTGACAACTTCTTGAATCTTTTGATTTGCTTTTTGTGCACAAAATCCCAATCAAGACATGTTTCTGAGTTCTTGCTGCTTGTGCTGCATTCTGTAAACTCCATAGAAGCTTCTGTAAACATAGAAGGCATGAATAGTGCAAGAATCAGTTCTTCCATATTTCTTCTCATCTCTGACTTGAGATCGTTAAATAAATCCTTGCCATACATGCTCTTAAAAACTGCTTTAATTTTTTTTTTGTCTCTCAACATTGGCCACAACATCCATAACTGCCTGCTCATCTGTCCCAAATCCCTCATTTATTTATGGGGAATTACTGCACAGTGTCAAAGATGGCAGCTGGTTGGACGGCACCTTGAGTTCTTTGTGTCATGGCCGCAGGCCATCTAACATATGGTCCTTGTTCTTCAGGATGCTGAAAAGGCATCTGTCCCCTAGGAAACCATCAGGGACAGGGAGCTGGGATGATGCATCACCCTAAGATTGTGAAAATGACTATGGATACCCAGAGAAGTCTGTTCTACCAGGTAGGATTCCAAATCCTTTGCCTGGAGGAACTCCAGGCTGTACAATGGATCTTCTCCTGGTTGTGGGGCACCAGGATGGCTTCTGAGGACTGGATCACGTCCAGGGTCAGGGTATCTTTCAGGACCTGGGTAGGTGCCACTCAGGGCTGGTACATAGGCACCTTCTCCCATTTAAAGAGAGTCACTAGAATAATGATCCTGAGCTGGAAGGCATAAAGATGACTCCTGATTCACAGGAGTATATACAGGGAAGGGTGGATAGCCTGTGGTACAGAGGCTGGGTATGACATTCTGACCTGGACAGCAGTGTCATAACCCAAGTGGCCAGGGCAGGCCAGAGGCCAGGTATGAGTGGAGCCTTGCTGGAGGAGGTGTGTTGTTAGGGGTGGACCTTGGAATAATATAGACCAGCTGTAAACCCAGTACTCAGACTACTTCCTTTCTGCTGCTCTGGAGGTGGGATGCCCTGCTGGCTCTCTTCTGCCATGCTTTCTTCGCCATGATGAACTTCCTCTTGAAACCGTAAGCCAAATAAACTCTTTCCATAAACTGCTAATCTGGTGCTTTATCCCAGGAAGAAGAAGGTAACAGCTACCGTGGGGTTTCTAGTGAATCTGACCTCAGGCAGTGATTTGTGTGTGAGAACTTAATGTGGGGGAAAGGGGTGTGGTCAGGAGGCTCTGTAATATCTCAAGTATAAGTTGATCAGGTTTTGGGAAGATACAGTGAGATGAGAAATGAAGAGAGTGGTACTAGAGACAGCTGGATGGAAGACCTACCAGGATATCAGAATGAGAAGATCTGACACCTGGATGGATGAGGAGGTAGGGGGAACATATATTCCATTGTTCAAGTCAAAGTGATACCTCTGGTTGAAGGTTAAGGAGGACACTTCACTTATTTCTTTTCTGTCTCTGCCAGCAGTAGCCACCTTTGACCAGTGCTGTCCTTTTGGGCCTGTACCTGCCACTCTGCTCTTGCTGGGCTCATAGTCTGGACCCTATCTGACTATCTCTATTCCATGTTCACTTTGTCCTCTGAACAGATGGTGATTTCAGTGTAGTCAAAGACTGTGCTATGTTATTTTCTATGGTGGTCTTCATGTGTATCTTTTATGTGTGAAGGGAATTAGATGGTGTTTGTCGATTTATTAGTAGACTGACCCTCAAAACTTTCTAAAGACACTCATGATCCGTTACAAGTCCTGCAAGTTTGCTACAGACTTCACAGGTAATGATGTCATTTCATATAGATCTTGATTTCTAGACCATTTTCTTATTTCTTATAAACTTTATTGAGAAATTATTTATATAAGATAAATCATATTCATTTGAAATGCACAATTCAACTAGTTTTGTTGGTTTTTTTTTTAAACCTGTAAAATTATCTTCACAATCAAGACACAAACAATTCTCATCACCTTCGTGACTTATATTCTTACCCAGGGCCCTGCACAACCACTGACCTATTCTGTTTTCACCATACTTCTTGTTTCATAAAATTTAAACTAAAATATGTTGTATTTATAAATATGGAACCATACAACATGTATATTTTGTGTTTCACTTCTTTTATTCAACATAATGATTTTGAGATTCTTTTGTAGTCCATTCTTATTTTTACATTTAAATTTTGACATAATTGCTGATTTACATGTAACTTGGAGAAATAATACAGGCTGCAACTGTGTACATTGTACCCATTTTCCCCCAATGGTAACTTCTTGCAAAATATAATACATGTTTAAACTCAAAGCATTGACAATGATTGAATCTCCATAAAGAAGAATTAGAATCACTTATGCTGCCTCTGTGAAGGCATACCCATTTTCATCATATCTGTAGTATCATTTAAAAATTAATTAATTTGAGATTGAAAAGGAGAACAGGCATACCAGGGCCTCTAGCTACTGAAAATAAGTTCCAGATGCATGCACCACCTTGTGCAACTGGCTTTATGTGTTTACTGGGAATCAAACCTGGGTCCTTTGGCTTTGCTGGCAAGTGTTTTAACCACTAAGCAATCTCTACAGCCCCATAGCCTCTTTTTAAGGCTTTGCTGGCAAGTGTTTTAACCACTAAGCAATCTCTACAGCCCCATAGCCTCTTTTTAAATTTTTTATTTGTAAATAGGAGAGAGAGAGAAAGAGAGAGGGAGAGAGAGAGTGAAAATGGGCATACTTGCAAATGAACACCTGATGCATGTGCCATTTTTTTCATCTGGCTTTGCAAGAAAGCACCTAAGCTGCTGAGCTACCTCTCCAGCCCATAGCCTCTTTTTAAAGCAGTTTTAGATTCATAACAAAACTGAGTGGAAGCCATAGAATTTCAATGTATGTCTTGCCTACCCATACACATTACCAACATCCTCTGCTAGTGTTATATGTCTACACCAAAGTCCTTATCACCAAGGTCCACCATTTTTATACTGACATTAAGATATACTTGGACTTTAACTACTATGGGTCTAGACAAGCACAGTGATATGTGTCCACCATTACAGTGGCATGAAAAGTAGTTTCACTGCCTTTAATTCCTCTGGGCTCTGCCTAGTCATCCTTCTCTCTCCCTCCCCACTGACAACCATGATCTTTTTATTGCCTCCATAATTTTCCTTTTTCCAGAATAATATGTAACACTGGACTTATATAGTATGCAGCCATTTGAGATTGGATTATTTTACTTAGAAATGAGTTTAAAATTCCCTTGTATCTTTGCATGGCCAGATAATTCATTTATTTTTAGAGCTAAATAATGTTCCATTGTTGGGAAGCACCACAGTTGTTTATCCATTCACCAGTTGCTTCAAAGTTTTGACAATTATACAGAGAGCTGCTATAACCATCTGTGTATAGGGTTTTGTGGGGCCATTTGGGTAAATTCCAAGGAGCTTGATTGCTGCATCATATGGTATTCATTAACTTTTGTCAGATACTGCCAAATTGTCTTTCAAAATGGTTGTACCAACTTTCATTCCTACCAGCAAGGAGTGAGAGCTCCTGTTGCTTCAAATCTTGACCAACATTTGGTTTTTGGTATTCTGGATTTGGCCAGTTGAATAGGCATGAACAAGTATCTCATTGTTTGTATTTCATTTTCAAAGTTATATATGAGAAGCCTCTTTTCATCGACTTAATTGCCATCCGTGATATTTGAATAGGTGGCCCCCAATATATTCAGTGTTTTAATAGTTTGTAGTTTGCATCTGCAGCCACCTGGCTGGAGGTGGTTTCACTGGGCAGATCTTAAGGTATGGTGGTGGTTTTGAGATTTCAATCTAAAGATATGCAAAATATGCCTTGCTGGCCTTTTAGGCTTGTGCTTCTCTTTCTCTGCTTAGACCTGTGAAGGCAGACTGGCTTCTTCCATTATGGAATTTATCCTGGATCTGTAAGCTTCAATAAATATCCCTTCCTCCATAACTGTGCCTGTCCTGGAAGTTCATCTCAGCGAACTGAAGCTATCTCCTACAGAAGCTGGTACTGAAGAATGGGCTGAGATGAACCTGACCATGTGGATGTTGGTTATTTTGGAACTTTTGTTTTGGAGGAATGGGCATTGCCTTCAGAATGCCTTCAGGAATGGTAAGCCAAGTTCTATGGACTATGCTGATGAACTGTGGATGTCACCATTCCATGGGTTAAAGTCCTAAAGTAAGTAGAAAGGAGAAAATAACTGAGTGTCAGCATTCGTTGCTCTCTGCATCTTGGTTGTGGATGCAATGTGACCAGCTTTGCTTCACACTCCTGCTGCCATGACTTTGCTGCCATGATGTGCTATAACCTCAAATTGTAAGTTGAAATAAATTTAGTACTGTATGCTACTCTTGTCAGGTATTTGGTCACAGCAATAAGACAACTAATTAATGCAACATGGTATCCAGTATCAGAGGCTTGCAGAGTAGGGCAACAGACACATTTTACTTCTTCTGCTTGGTCTTACTTTAGTCCTATCACAGTCAGTTTTTTCTTCTAAATTTAATGTCTTTTGTATTTATTATATTAAACAATTCACTGTTTATATTCCTGTACATAGTACTGTATTACATAAGTAAATTTTCATGCAAGTATATACATTACAGTGAACCTATTCACACACCCTACCTTCCCTCTGTTAGTCCACATTTGTCCCCCTAGACTATTCTATTTCTAATTTCATGCCGTGTGTGTGTGTGTGTGTGTGTGTGTGTGTGTGTGTGTGTATATATATATATATATATATATATATATATATGATTTTATACATCTGTATAAACCACAAATAGAGAAAATATAAGATATTTGTCTGTATTTACTTCCTTCCTTCATTTTTTTCTTTCTTTCTTTCTTTCTTTCTTTCTTTCTTTCTTTCTTTCTTTCTTTCTTTCTTCTTCTTCTGTTTTTTGTTTTGTTTTTTTTTTTTTTTGAGGAAGCATCTCGCTATAATCCAGGCTGACCTGGAAATTACTCTGTAGCTCAGGCTGGCTTCAAACACATGAAGATCACCTTCTTACCTCAGTTTCCCAAGTGCTAGGAGTAAAGGTGTGAGACACCACTCCTGATAAGATATTATCTTTCTGAGAATGGATTAATTTACTTAATGTGATTATCTCTCAGAGGCATGAAAGCAGCTGGTCACATTATAGCACAGTCAGAAAGCAGAGAGAAAACAGAAAGTGGTTTGGCTTTTAAAACCACAAGATCTGCTCCCAGTGACTCAGTTCTTCCAACAAGGCTATCCCTCTTAAAGGTTCCCCAACCTCCCCCACAGGGCCACCAGCTTCAGACCAAATGTTCAAGCACATAAGCCTATTGGGGACATTTTCCATTTAAACCACAACATTCTATCCCTGGCCCCAATAGTCTGCAGGGCCATTTCATGATGCAAGATTGATTCAGTGCAATTTCAAAAGTCCTCTTAGTGTTTAATAGTTTTAATACTGTTCAAAAGTCTAATTCTCTGTCAAATTCTTGCTATAAAAAGAGAAACACAAATTATATATCTCCAACATATAATGCCTGCCAAGTCTTGGGATTAAAAGCATGTGCCACCATGTTTGGCACTTTTGTGGCTTTTATTGACTACAAATGAAATAAATAAAAATAAAATTTATTTTTATTTTAAGTGCTAATGATTGAGCTAACTGCTGAGCCATTTCTCCAACCCTAATTACAGTTTTTAACCTTTAAAATTTTTATTTTTCTACTTGATAGAGACAGAGAGACACACAAACACACACACCCAGAGGTCATCACAATCTGAAAGGAGAAATTTCTCTAACCAAAATTGAGAGTAGCATTAATAAATGGGTATGAGCATTAAGAAAAGTGCTTATTGGGCAGTTTGGTAAGTATATTATAAGCATTTAGCCAGAAAACAGCAGACATTACATCCCTAGGGTTCATGACCTTCTCATTATAGGTTCTCATTATAGGCATGTATTCCCCTGTGTGGAGCTGGCCTCCAGTCCAGTTAGAAAGCAGTTGGTTTACCCCATAGTAGACATACCATTATTGCACCTGCTCATTTGGCCTGGCTGTCCCAGCTTAAGGCTTTCAGTGTGTCCACTGTTGTCTATCTCTACTAACCTCTCTCTCCCATGGAGCTTCATGCAGGGTAGCTTTTTCCAGCTTTCAGTCAGCTGGTGTACATGAAGGAGGTTTTCAGCTCAGCTCCAGCAAGATTTCTCAGTGACCTTGCAGCCCAGGCATGTGGAGTCTTTAGCAAAATGATCTTACCATCTATTTCTGGTGGGAAACCAAGAGCCTCAGCAATGGCCTGTAATGTTTTAGGGGCATCAGGGACCTCCCTGGCCAACAACTTTTTAGAAAGTATCACATCCCTGGCACTGAAAATTTTCTAGTGACAATGTATGGCTTTTACATGCACCATTGTCCACAGAAGCAGATTTACATATAACTTGTTTCCTCCTAGATTTTGATTAACCCTCCCCTCACCCTTCCTTTAGTCAATATCTTTTCCTGACCTCACTTAGACCTTTCCACCCCCCAGTAATATGTTCTACTTACATTAAATCCTCCTCCTTCTTCCTTCCCTTACAGCCTCTTTCTAGCTTACTGGCCTCTGTACTGAGTCTTATTCCAATTCACATACAAGTCCAAACATTTGTAGCTAGGATATACATATGCAGTACTTGGATTTCTGGGCCTGGGTCACCTCCAGTGAGACTGATTTAGAGGAAAAACCTGAGAAAGATTTCAAAATAATGATTATAAATATGTCCAAAGAAATAAAAGAGGAATTCAAAGGAATGAAAGAGGAAATCAAAGGAATCAGAGAAGACACAGGAAACCAGTTTAATTAAATAAGGAGGTTAATACAAGACATAAATAAATAAATAGAAATAATAGAGAAAAACCAGTCAGAATTACTAGCAATGAAGAACACAGTCAATGAAATAAAAAACTGTAAAAATCTCACCAATAGAATGGATGAAGGAGAGGACAGAAGATCTAAACTAGAAGACCAAGTGGCAGATCTAATACAGTCCAACAAAGATAAAGACAAACTAATAGGAAACTATGAATGAGAATTTCAAGGTATTTGGGACACTATGAAAAGTTCAAACATAAGAATTCAGGGTATAGTAGAAGGAGAAGAATTTCACTTCAAAGGTATAGTAGGCATTTTCAACAAAATCATAGATGAAAACTTCCCCCCGAAATTGGGAAAAAGATGCCAATGCAGATACAGGAAGCCTTTAGAACACCAAACAGATAAAAACCTTGAGAGAACCTTTCCTTGCCATATTATAATTAAACTACCAAAAATAGAAACCAAAGCAAAAATATTGAAAGCAGTTAGAGAGAAAAATCAAGTCAAATACAAAGGCAAGCCCATCAGGATCACAGCAGATTACTCAACACAAACTTTAAAATCCAGAGGGCTTGGAATTATGTATTCCAATTTCTGAAAGATAACAACTGTCAAAAAAGGTTACTTTATCCTGAAAAGCTATCCATTCAAATAGATGGAAAAATAAGGACATTCTACAACATAAGCAGGCTAAAGGAATACTTAAGACAAAACCAACTCTACAGAAAATATTTGAAAGGATCCTCCATGCTGAAGAGAAAGAAAAGCATACATATAAGGAACCTGGAAGAAACAAACCATACTCAAATACTAGTTAATACAAGAGAGCAAAGGTAAAACCAGAAGAAATACAAAACAAGAGAAATGGCAAAAATAAATACACACCTTTCAATAATAGCTCTTAATATCAATGGCTTCAATGCCCCAACCAAAAGATATAGGTTTGCAGACTGGGTTAAAAAGCAGGACCTTTAAATTTGTTGCTCCAAGAAACTCACCTTTCTACAAAGGATGGACACTATCTTAGGGTGAAAGGTTAGAAAACAGTGTTTCAAGCAGATGGGACTAGAAAAAAAACAGGAGTTGCTATCCTAACATCTGACAAGGTAGACTTCAGTCTAACATTAGTTAGGAAAGATAAGGAAGGTCACTTTATATTGATTAAAGGCACCCTCCAACCGGAGGACATTACAATCCTAAATATATATGCACCTAGCATGGGGGTTCCCAACTTCAAACACTATTAGAATGGAGGTCACAGACAACACCAAACACAATTGTAATGGGTGACTTCAACACCCCATTCTCAACCATTGTCAGGTCAACCTGGCAAAAAATGAACAGAGATGCATCTGGATTAAATGAGGTCATAGAACAAATGGACCTAACAGATATATACAGCACATTTCATCCAAATGCTACAGAATATACATTCTTGTTAGCATCACATGGAACATTCTCTAAAATAGACCACATATTAGTACACAAAACAAATCTTAACACATACAGGAAAATTGAAATAATTCCTTGTACTCTATATGATCACAATGGGATCAAACCACAAATCAATAGTAAGAAAAGTTATAGAACATACACAAAATCATGGAAACTAAACAATACACTACTAAATGATGAGCGGGTCAATGAATAAATCAGAAGGAAATAAAAAAAAATTCATAGAGTCAAATGAAATGAGAACACAACATGCCAAATCCTTTAGGACACAATGAAGGCAGTCCTAAGAGGGAAATTTATAGCTTTAAGTGTCTATATTAAGAAATTAGAAAGGTTATAAGTAAACAACTTAATGCTTCACCTTAAAGCCTTGGAAAAAGAACAAGGCAAACCAAAATTCAGTAGATGGGAAGTAATAATAAAGATTAGGGAAGAAATTCATGAAATAGAAACCAAAAATATCATTCAAAGAATCAATGAAAGAAAAAGTTGGTTCTTTGAAAGCATAAACAAGATTGATAAACCTTTAGCAAATCTGACCAAAAGAAAGAGAGAAGAGACACAAATTAATAAAATTAGAGAAGAAAAAAGCACCATCACAACAGATACCAGAGAAATTAAAAAAATCAAAAGATACATACTAGAAGAAACTAAGTTTTAAAATATGAAAGAAATGATTTCTTTGATTCATATGACCTACCTAAATTAAATCAAGATGAGATTAACCACTTAAATAGACCTATAACAAGTATGGAGATCCAAGCAGTTATCAAAACCTCCCAACTAAAAACTGTCCAGGCCCAGATGGATTCACTAGTGAATTTTTACCAGACCTTCATGGAAGAACTAGAACCAATGCTTCTTAAATTTTCTATAAGATAGAAAAAGAAGGAATCCTACCAAACTCCTATGAACCCAACATCACCCTGATACCAAAACCAGGCAAAGACACAACAAAAAAAGAAAGTTACAAACCAGTCTTCTTCATGAATATAGATACAAAAATTCTCAACAAAATATTGGCAAACAGAATACAAAAATATATCAGAAAGATCATTCACCCTGACTAAGTAGGCTTTATTCCAGAGATGCAGGGATGGTTCAACATATGCAAATCAATAAATGTCATACATTATATAAATGGGTTGAAGGACAAAAATCACATGATCATCTTATTAGATGCAGAAAAAGCATTTGACAAAAGCCAACATCCCTTCATGATAAAAGTCCTACAGAGACTGGGACTAGAAGGAATGTATCTCAGCATAATAAAGGCTGTTTATGACAAGCCTACAGCCAACATAATACTAAATGGAGAACTTGAAGCTTTTCCACTAGAATCAGGAACAAGACAAGGGTGTCCACTGTCCCCACTTTTATTTAATATAGTAGTGAAAGTCTTAGCCATAGCAATAAGGCAAGGGACATACATAAAAAAGATAGAAATTGGAAAGGAAAAGATCAAGTTATCATTATTTGCTGATGGCATGATTCAATATATATAAAGGACCCTAAAAATTCTACCAGTAAACTTTTAGAGCTGATAAACACCTATAGCCATATAGCAGGATACAAAATAAACACACAGGGGCTGGAGAGATTGCTTAGTGGTTAAGCACTTGCATGTGAAGCCTAATGACCCCAGTTTGAGGCTCAATTCCCCAGGTCCCACATAAGCCAGATGCACAAGGCGGCACATGGGTCTGGAGTTTGTTTGCAGTGGCTGGAGGCCCTGGAATGCCCATTCTTTATCTATCTGCCTCTTTCTCTTTCTGTCTGTCAGTTGCTCTCAAATAAATAAATAAAAATTAAAAAAATTAACACACAGAAATCAGTAGCCTTTCTATATGCTAACAACAAACACACAGAGGATGAAGTCAGAGAATCACTCATATTCACAATTGCATAAAAAAATAAAAAACCTTGGAATAAACCTAACTAAGGAAGTGAAGGATCTCTACAAGGAAAACTTTAAAACAATCAAGTGAGAAATTGCAGAAGAAACTGGGAAATGGAAAGACATCCCTTGTTCTTGAATTGAAAGAATCAATATTGTGAAAATGTCAATATAATATTTGAGTTAACTTTTATATAAACTGTGAGATTAAAATTAAGGCATTTGTGTTTGCTATAGTTACCAAAATTTTTGGATAACATTTGCTAAAACAACTATTCTTTGTCTGATGAATTGCTTCAGTTCTCTCTCTCTCTCTAAATAAACACACACACACACACACACACACACACACACACACACACGTAATTCCCCCCATCCTCCCTTTAGACATCTTTGCTAATAGTCCTCTTTCTATTTTAACTATCTATCTGTCCACAGTTTATCTATAACCTATCTATCCATCTATACATAATCTAAATTTTACAATTTTAGCTTATTTGTATATGTGTGTGTGTGCGTGCATGTGTGTGCATGCACCAGGGCTTCTTCCTGCTGCATATGAACATCAGATGCTTGTGAGTTTTTGGATCCAGCTTATATAGGTAGCTTGGGAATTGAACCCAGGGTGATAGGCTTTTTAATCAAGTGCCTTCAGTCCTTGAGACATCTTCCCAGTACCCTAATCATCTAAATTTAAATATAGATTCTGCACATGGGAAAAAACATAATATTTGTGTTTCCGAGTCTGTCATTTCTCTTATATAATGATCTCCAGCTTCACTATTTCTGTGAATGTCAAAATTTTGTTCTTTTTACAGCTGGATAAAATTCCATTGTGAATATGTACCACATTTATTAAATTTTAAACTTTTTTTAAAAAAGTTTTTTTTTAATAAAAAGGTTTCACACACAGACCCCCCCTCCCCACCCCAATTCTGCTGGGGGTCTTTGGTGGGGTTATTGGTATTCACTGTGGGGACCAATAGGCCTCAGCCAGTCTCTGCAGGGATGGGGGAGACATGGTGTTTCAAGCTATTCCTACCCACCCTGAGGCTCTTACCATCTTTCTGCCCCCCTTTCCACGATATTCCCTGAGCCTTGGTGGACAAGATAGGGATCTGGCTGAGTTTAGTGGTGCTTTGTCAGGAGACTGTGGATCTCTGTTTTAATGAGGTTTGAGTGACCACAGTGTCTGTCACCATTTCCCTGATACTAGCTTTTAGGCTAGCCTTGAGAATAGTTTCATGTCACCACTTCCCTTGTAATGACTTCTGGGCCTGGAAAGATGAAGTGGCGGTGACCCATCTCCCGGTAGACAGTCGGTGCTCTCATTTTGATGAATCCTTGTTCTCCCCAGTATTCTCCTCCATCTGTAAGATAGAATGGGTTCTCAAACCAAAAGTGAGAACAGTTTGAAGAAAAGGGGACAAGCATTGTCAGTAGAAGGATATATTGATGTGTATATCCATTCTTCTTAGCCAGAGAGCAGTGATGTTCTCTCTGGAGATTATCGGTTTCCTGTTCTAGGCACTCTGGCTTGGTTCCCAGAGCCAGACATGAGTTCTACTCCAGTGAACAGGTCTCATAGCCAATCCATCAGCAGCTGGTTACCTTCATTGGCTGTGTGTCACTATTGCTGGTTGATTTTGTAACGGGTAGGGTCTGCTGATTAGTCAGTCTTTCTCCAGCCACTCTCATAGTACTTTCCTGCACTATGAAGGCTGGCTGGGAGGGAACTGGATTCCATCTCAGTTCAGACATGATCACTTGATATTCTGTGGCTGTGGGCTGTGGTGTCTTTAGCAATGGGGACTTTTTAGCTTTTGTAGGTAACCAAGTATTTTGGCATGTCTCCCTGACCTATAATAGCTCACTATGGGGGTTATGCTTTCTCTACATTTTATTGAGATGTTCTGTTGAGGTCTCCCTACCCTTATTGAGGGTAATGACTTGTCGAATGGCATCCAGGAAGAAGGTTTCTATAGAATTGATTCATGTTCCCAGCCCCTTCCTCTCCCCCCTAGGCCTTTCCATACCATTCTTTGTACTGAGCATGGACTTGTTGTTTAGCAACACTTCTGCTCTTCCCTCCCTATTTACCCTTTGTTCTATCTTCATTCTAGTACCATGTCCATATGGTTGATATTTTTGCAACTTACAATTGACTGACGCTAGACCAGGTTAGAAACAGCGTATGAGAGAGGTCATATGGCATTTGTCTTTCTGAGCCTGTGTGACTTCACTCAGCATGATTTTTTTCCCCCAAATCCCTTCATTTTCCCAGAAAATTTGATTGTTTCATTTTTTCCTTACTGCTGAGTAGAATTCCATTTTGTACATATACCACATCTTCACTGACCATTCATTCATTGATGGGCATCTGGGCTGATTCCAGTTACGTGAATAGAGCAGCAATAAAAATGGTTGGGCAAATGTCTCTGTGGTATATTGCAGAGTATTTAGGGTATGTGCCCCAAATAGGTATATCTCGGTCTGATGGTAGTTCTATTTTCAGCATTTTGAGGCATCTCCATACTGATTTCTGTAGTGGCTGTACAAGATTGTCCTCCCACCAGCAAGCGGATGAGGGTTCCACTTTTCCCATGGGCCAGCAGGTACTGTTATTTGATTTTTTTTAAATTTCATTTATTACTTTTCTTTTCATCATATACAGGCAGTTTGGTACCATTGTTTAGGCTCATCTATGATCTACCCCCTCCCATTAGACCCTCCTTGTTGATGTAAAAGGGTCGTGCATTGTGGAGTTAGTCCCCAGTTATTGGTATGATAAATGTCTCTGCAAATCATGACCCAACATGTGACTCTGACATTCTTTCCACCCCCTCTTCCGCAAAAGTTCCCTGAGCCATATTGGGTTCATTTTTGGTCTGCTTCAGTGCTGAGGTGTTGGGGGCCTCTGAGGCTCTGGCTTTCTAATTTGGTAGGAGTTGATTTTTCTCTGCGTTGGTCTCCTTCCCCTTTGTGCTGGTATCTGGTTCACAAGAAAACATCACCCTTTGCTTGTTTCACCAATTGTCCTTAGTTTCAGTTGGGCCCCTTTTGAGGTATGTTGGGGCACTCTCTCCATAGGATCTGCATCTATCTGAAAAAGAGAAGCAGATTCTCCAACGGAGAGTAAGTTAGCACCCAGAAAATTGAAATAACACTTTTTTGATAGACAGTTTGATAGGTGTAGGCCCTCTTGTACCCCATGATTGATGATAGCTTGATATTGTAGAGTGGGCTTGTGTTTGGGTATGGTTCTGACTTGTTTCCCAGCTCCAGCTATGGGTCTAGTACCACTGAGTGGATCAGTTAGCCAAATCAAGAGTAGTTGGTTCCTCACCATGGCTGTGTGCCACTATTGCACTTGTGTGGGCATCACATCAGGTTATTTGTTGCTAATTAGATTAGACAATGAGTTGCTTGGACAGATATTGGTCATTTCCCCCAGTCGCCCATGTAGCGCCTTCTGGCACTAGACATGCTGACTGTCTGGGGACTGACTCTCTCCTGGCTTCCAGCCATGCCATTCGATTTTGCATATCAGCTGCATTTGGAGTCTTCAGCAATAGGGTCTTACCACTGGCCTTTGGTGGGTCATCAAGTACTCTGACAGAAGTCTGTCATTGTTTTGGGAAACCTTGTAGGTTTCTCTGATCAAAAGCTCATTGTGGATGGTAGGCCCAAGCTGGAAGTGGGGGTTACAGGTCAGTGTCCACTAAGAAATTGAGGAAAAAGATAACTAATATACAAGAGTTAGAGAGGAGAGAGATAGAGGGGAGAGGGGGAGAGGGAGGGAGGGAAGATGTAGAAGATTTAGGTTAGTCTTGATCCTACCCTCTCCAGTGTCTTGTGGTTCAGGTGTTTCCTGTAAAGGTCTAGTGAAGGTTCAGCCATTTGGTCTGACTTTTAGAAAGTACAATTTTATGGTACCAATGCCGTTTGGGTCCAGATTACTGTTTTCCACCCTTCGATGCCCTCCCCGCCCTCCCTTCCATCCTATTGTCTAGTCCATGAGGTGCTTGCTGAGTATGTAAGGTATCTTGGGTAGATTCAGGTTAGGTGTTGCAGATGAGTGAGACTATGTGTCAATTTTTTTTCTGTGATTGGGTAAGTTCACTGAGAATGATCTGTTCCAGGTTCAACCATTTTTCCTCAAATTTCTTTGTGTAGTTTTTTCTTACTGCTGTATAGAATTCCATTGTGTAGATATACCACATCTTTGTTATCCATTCTTCTAATGATGGACATCTGGGTTGATTCTAGCTTTTAGCTATTACGAATTGAGCTGTTACAAACATGGTTGAACAAATCTCTCTGGCCTTTGGTTTGAAGGTTTTAGGGTAGATGCCCAGTAAGGGTATAACTGGGTCTGTTGGTATTTCTATAGTCAGCTTTTTTAGGAGTCTCCATATTGCTTTCCAGTGTGGTTGTACCATCCTGCATTCCCACCAACAGTGAATGAGTGTCCCTGCTTCTCCACATCCTCGCCAGCATTTATTTTCATTTGACTTTTTGATGTTGGCTATTCTTATTGGGGTAAGGTGGAATCTCATAGTTGTTTTAATTTGCATTTCTCTGATGATTAGGGATGATGAACATTTTCTTAAGTGTGTGTTTGCCATTTGTATTTCTTCCTCTGTGAATTGCCTGTTTAACTCTGCACCTCATTTTGTGAGTGAGGTATTTGTCTTCTTATTGTTTAGACTTTTGAGTTCTTTGTAAATTCTAGAAATAAGGCCTCTATCAGTTAGATAACCTGCAAATATTTTCTCCCATTCTGTGGGTATTCTATTGGCTTTGCTTATTATATGCTTGTCTGTAAAGAAAATCTTCAGTTTCATATGATCCCATTGGTTGAGTGACTGTTTAAGAACTTGAGCCACTGGGGTTTTGTTCAGGAGGTCTTTTTCCATTCCTATATCATGGAAAGTACTTCCTAAATTTTCTTCCAGTAGTATTCGAGTTTCTGGTCTTATGTTGAGGTCTTTGATCCATTTGGATTTGAGTGTAGTGCATGGTGAAATGTGTGGATCAAGTTTTAGTTTCCTGCATGTGGTTATCCAGTTTGTCCAGCACCATTTGTTGAAGTTGCTATCTTTCTTCCAGCCTATATTGTTTGGGCCTTTGTTGAATATCAAGTAGCTATAGTTGCTGGACCCAAAATCTGGGTCCTCAAGACTATTCCATTGGTCTATACTCCTGTTTTTATGCCAGTACCATGCTGTTTTTATTACTATGGCTTTGTAGTATAGCTTTAGATCAGGTATGGTGATGCCACCAGAGGTATTTCTTTTGCTGAGGATATGTTTGGATATGTGAGGCCTTCTGCCTTTCCATATGAAATTTGAGATCATTTTCTCTATCTCTGTGAAGAACACTGTAGGGATTTTAATTGGAATTGCATTAAATCTATATATTGCCTTTGGTAGGATTGCCATCTTCACAATGTTAATTCTGCCTATCCAGGAGCATGGGAGGTCTTTCAATTTTCTCAAGTCCTCCTCAATTTCTTTTTTGAGAGTTTTTATATTTTCATTGTATAGATCTTTTACTTCCTTGGTTAACGTTATTCCAAGGTATTTTATTTTTTTTTGTTGGTATTGAAAATGGGACTATGTCCTTTATTTCTTTTTCTGTGTCTTTGTCATTTGCATACAGAAATGCTACTGATTTTTGTGCATTGATTTTGTATCCTGCTACTTTGCTATAGGAGTTAATCACCTTCAGGAGTTTTGGGACAGAGTGTCTCGGGTCTCTTACATATACAATCATGTCATCAGTGAATAGAGCTAACTTAACTTCTTCCTTTCCAAATTGTATCCCTTTTATTTCCTTCTCCTGCCTTATTGCTTGGGCTAGGACTTCCAGAACTATATTGAAAAGCAGAGGTGAGAGAGGAAATCCCTGTCTTGTTCCTGATCTCAATGGAAATTCCTCCAGTCTCTCTCCATTAAGTATTATTTGGGCCTTTGGAGCTTTGTATATTGCCTTTATTATGTTAAGATGTGGACTGGCCATGCCGATTCTCTCCAATGTTTTGATCATGAAGTGATGTTGTATCTTGTCAAAAGCCTTTTCTGCATCTATCAAAATGATCATGTGGTTTTTATGTTTAAGCTTGTTTATGTGGTGAATTACATTGACAGATTTTCATATGTTGAACCACCCTTGTGTTCCTGGGATAAATCCCACTTGGTCAAGGTGGATAATGCTTTTGACGTGTTGTTGGATTCGGTTTGCGAGTATTTTGTTGAGGATCTTTGCATCTATGTTCATTAGGGAAATAGGCCGGTAGTTTTCTTTTCTTGTGGCATCTCTGCCTGGTTTTGGGATTAGGGTGATACTAGCTTCATAGAAGGAGTTGGGTAGCTTTCCCTGTTCTTCAATGGTGTGGCACAGTTTTAGAAAGATTGGTTTGAGTTCTTCCATGAAGGTTTGATAAAATTCAGCTGGGAATCCATCTGTTCCTGGACTCTTCTTTTTTGGGAGGTTTTTTTTATTACTTTTTCAATCTCCGTGAGTGTGATGGGTTCATTGAGGTGATTAATCTGCTCTGAGTTTAGCTTTGGTAGATGATATGCATCCAGGAATTTATCCATCTCCTCCACATTTTCCAGTTTTGTGGAGTAGAGGTTTTTGAAATAAGTCCTGATTATTCTGCCGATTTCACTTATGTCTGTTGTGATCTCTCCTTTTTCATTTTGAATTTTGTTAATTTGGAGTCTCTCCTTTTTTTGCTTGATCAAATTGGCCAGAGGTTTGTCAATCTTGTTTATTTTTTCAAAGAACCAGCTCTTTGTTTTGTCAATTGCCTTAATTGTTTCCTTGGTTTCCAATTCATTAATTTCTGCTCTGATTTTAATTATTTCTTTCCTTCTGGAGCTCTTTGGGTTGGATTTTTCTTGTTTTTCCAATGCCTTTAGGTGGATGGTTAGGCTATTGATTTGGGATCTTTCTGTCTTTTTTATGAAGGCATTGAATGCTATGAATTTTCCCTTGAGGACTGCCTTCATTGTGTCCCATAAGTTTTGGTATGATGTGTTCTCATTGTCATTCAATTCCAGGAATTTTGCAATTTCCTTTTTTATTTCATCCACTATCCATTTATTGTTTAAGAGTGTGCTATTCAGTTTCCAGTTGCCGTTGGGGTTCTTGTTGGTTTTTTTGTTGTTGATTTCTAGGAATATAGCATTATGATCTGATATCATGCAGGGAATTATATCAATTTTCCTAAATATGTGGAGGCAGTCTTTGTGACCCAGTATATGGTCTATTTTAGAGAATGTTCCATGGGCCTCTGAGAAGAATGTGTAGTCTGTGGATTTGGGGTGGAAAGTTCTGTAGATGTCTGTTAGTTCTAAGTGCTCTATGGTTTTGTTGAGCTCTCTTACTTCCCTGTTGAGCTTCTGTTTGGATGATCTGTCTACTACTGATAATGGTGTGTTAAAGTCCCCAGCTATGATGGTGTTGGTGGTTATTTCTGTTTTATTGTCAAGTAGGTTTTGTTTTATGAACTGTGGTGCCCCTGTGTTTGGTGCATACAGACTTATGATTGTAATATCCTCTTGATGGATTGTTCCCTTTATAAGTAGGAAGTAGCCTTCTTTGTCTTTTTTGATTGTTTTTTGGTTTGAAGTCAATTTTATCTGATATTAATATAGCTACACCTGCTTGTTTATTATTTCCATTTACTTGGAATATTGTTTTCCACCCTTTCCCCTGAGGAGGTTTCTGTCTTTAGTGGTAAGATGGGTTTCTTGAAAGCAGCAGATTGAGGGGTCTAATTTTTTGATCCACCCTGTTAGCTTGTGTCTGTTGATGGGTGAATTAAGGCCATTAATATTTAGGGGTTTGACTGTGAGATTTGATTTGATCCCTGCCATGTTGTGGTGGTAGAGGTGTGTTGGCATTTCCATGGAGTTTAGCATTTTCTCTGTCTACTCTGGGTTTGGTTGCTGTGATCTGCTTCTTGTAGGCATTTGTGTTTGGTTATTTGTTTCTTCTCTGTGGAGAATTTCCTGGAATACTTTTTGTAGGTTTGGTTTTATGTTCATATAATTGTAAAGCTGAGTTTTGTCATGGAAAGTTTTCCTTTCACCATCTATTACAAGGGAGACTTTTGCTGGGTAGAGTAGTTTAGGTTGGAAGCCATAGTTTCTTAGAGTTTTGGAGTTTCATTCCAGGCCCTTCTAGCTTTCAGGGTTTCTATTGAGAAGTTTGAAGTAATTCTGATGGGGTTTCCTTTGAAAGTGATGTGCTGTTTTTCCCTAGCTGCTTTTAGGATTTTCTCTTTGGTGTCAGTGTTTAACGTCTTAATGATAATATGTCTTGGTGAGTTTCTCTTTGGGTCTAGTCTGTTAGGAGTTCTGTTTGCTTCTTGTATCTTGATTGACCTTTCTTTTAAGAGACAGGGTACGTTTTCTTCAATTATTGTGTTAAATTAGTTCTCCATGCCTTTGGTCTGAAATTCTTCTCCTTCTGGTATTCCAGTGATTCTGATATTAGGACGTTTAAGTGTATCCCACAATTCTCTCATGTTCTGTTCACAGGAACTTTTGAATTTACTGAAAATTTTGGACTCTCGAACTGTTTCTTCCATCCTGTCTTCCAGATCAGAGTTTCTATCTTCCACTTCACTGACTCTATTCTTGAGGGCCTCTAGCGAGTTTTGGACTTGTTCAATTAAGTTTGCATTTTCTACTACTTTCCTATGTATCACTTCCATCGCTCTGTCCAGCTCCCTTTTTGCCTCATTTTCTGATTTTCTTGATGATTCTTGGAAATCATCTTTGCATTTCTTTATCTTTTCATTTAGTGTGGCCAGCTGATTTTTAAGGTCCTCTTTTTTTTTTCACTCTCCCTCAACTCTCTTAGCTCTCTTTGAATTACTTCCAGTGTCTTATCACATTGCTCTAGCTTAGTGATGGTAGCATCCACACGATTATCTGTCCTTTGTAGCTTTCCTGCCAGTTCTAGCAGTAGGTTGGTCAGGGTTGCATTGTTCATAGCTTCTACTTGATGTTCTGATCCTAAACACTCTTCTGTTTTTTGGTTAGATGTAATCCTTGTTGGACTGGGTGATCTGTCTGGATTTTCTTGCATTTTATTTTTCATGTTATTTCTTTTGCGCTGTGATCTACCCATGTCAGTGTATGGGCAGGTCAGAGCACAAAGGCGGAGATCCCCACGCGTCAGCACAGTGGGCTGGCAGGTGTGCGATGGGCTGGCGGTCACACGAACAGAGCACAGCAGCGTGGCGCGGGGCGCAGTGGCTGTATGTGTGGGGGTAGACTACCCACTTGAGGGGGAATGCGTGCTTCCCTGTTTTTCTCCACTCTCTGCCCTGCCACTGGCAAAAAGACCCTGATAACCCTTAATTTCTTGCCTTTCTTTGCCCGGGGAGTGCGGGGAGTGCAGGGCGCATGGGTGGCGCGGGGAGCGCTGGGGCCGGGGCCGGGGTGCGCGGGCCGGGGAGCGCCGGGTCGCGCCGGGGGGCATTGGGTGCGGGGCGTGGCAGGGCGCGGGGATGTGTGCTTCCCTGTTTTTCTCCACTCTGTGCCCTCCCACTGGCGAAAAGACCCTGTTAGCCCTTAATTTCTTGCCTTTTTCTCCCTGGTATCTGGAGTGCAGCTAGGCGGTCGCCATCTTGGCCGGAAGATGAATCTGACTTTTTTTTTTTTTTTGATGGTTGCCATTCTGACTGGCATGGGATGTAATCTCATAGTCATTTCAGCTTGCACTTCCCTAATGAGTAGAGATGGTGAACATGTCCTTAGGTGTTTAGTGGCCATTTGTATTTCTTCATTCAAGGACTTTCTGTTCAAGTCCCTGCACCATTTTAAGTAGGGTACTTGGGTTTTTGTTGTTTAGGTTTTTGAGTTCTTTGTAGATTCTAGATATTAAGCCTTTGTTGGAGGAATAGCTGGTGAAGATTTTATCCCATTTAGTAGGTTGTCTATTGACTCTGTTTATGTTTTGCTTATCTGTACAACAGCTTTTTATTTTTTAAATTTTTTTATTTTTGGTTCATTTTTTATTTATTTATTTGAGAGCGACAGACATAGAGAGAAAGACACATAGAGGGAAAGAGAGAGAATGGGCACACCAGGGCTTCCAGCCACTGCAAACGAACTCCAGATGCATGCGCCCCCTTGTGCATCTGGCTAACGTGGGACCTGGGGAACCGAGCCTCGAACTGGGGTCCTTAGGCTTCACAGGCAAGTGCTTAACCACTAAGCCATCTCTTCAGCCCAGTACAACAGGTTTTTATTTTCATGAGGTGCCAGTACTTGAGTGCTTGCCTAATTCCCTGGGCCACTGGGGTCTTGTTCAGAAACTCTTTACTCCTATATCTTGAAGTGTTCTTACTTTCTCTTGTAGTCAATTTAGAGTTTCAGGTCTTATATTAATGTTCTTGATCCATTTTGAGTTGATTTCAGTGCAGTGCAAAGTGAGAGAAGGAAGGGGGGTACAACTTCAATCTTCTACATGTGGCTACCCAGTTTCTCCAGCACCATTTGTTGAAGATGCTGTCTTTGCTCCAGTGAGTGGTTTTATTTTGTCCGTTTGTCAAAGATCAGGTAGCTGCAGATACTCAATCTCATCCCTGATCCTCAATATTATTGCTTTGATCTATACGCCTGTTTTTATGCCAGTCCCATGCTGTTTTACTCTGGCCATATAGTGTGACTTAAAGTCAGGTATGGCGATACCACTACAGGTGTTGCTTTTGTCTGAGTACACTTTTGGCTATCTGAGGCCTGTTGTGCTTTGATATAAGTTTCGAGACTGTTTTATCTAACTCTGTGAAGAATGTGTCTGGGGTTTTGATTGGAGTTGCATTGAATATGTATATTATTTTGGTAGAATAGCCATTCTAAAAGTTTTTTTTATTATTATTAACCACATATTTTGTATGGTTAATCATGTGATGGTACCCTCTTTTCCCTTGTCCCTGTCCCCATTCCACTGGGGACCCTCCTAAGTGAGGTTGCAGGTATTCCCCATGGTGCTGTGGGTTATGGGTTGTGAGAGCATCTGTCAGATTTTTGGGTGAGGCAATGCCTCTGGGCATGATGTCTCAACCTGTGGCTCTTACAATCTTTCCACCCCCTTTTCTCCAAAATTCTCTGAGCTGTGTTTTAAGTCTACTTCAGTGATGAGCTCTTAGGAGCCTCTGGATCTCTGCTTTGGTAGGTGTTGAGTGTCCTCAGTGCCTGACTCCTTCACCCTGGCGCTGACAGTCAGGTTCACTGAGGAAGCAGCAATTTTGCTCATCTCCCCATTTCCTCTGTGGTTTCACTTTGGCTTGGCTGAAGTATGAGAGGTCGTGCGTCTCCTTGGGTCTTCCTGCCTTTTCCAAAAGAAAAACAGATGGGCCGGAGAGATGGCTTAGTGTTTAAAATGCTTTCCCGAGAAGGAACTCATCCATTTCTTTCAGATTTTCATACTTTGTGGAGTATATGCTTTTATATATGTCCCTATGATTTTTTGAATTTCTCTGGCATCTGTTGTGATGTTACCTTTTTCATCTCTAATTTTATTACTTTGTGTCTCCTCTCTCTTTCTTTTGGTCACATTTGCTAAGGGTTTATCAATCTTGTTTATCCTTTCAAAGAACCAACTCTTTGTTTCATTAATTCTTTGGATTTTTTTATTTCTATTTCATTAATTTCTTCCCTAACCTTTATTATTTCTTCCCATCTACTGATTTTTGGTTTGCCTTGTTCTTCTTTTTCCAAGGCTTTAAGGTGAAGTATTAGGTCATTTACTTGTGATGTTTCTAATTTCTTAATATAGGCACTTAAAGCTATACGTTTACCTCTTAGAACTGCCTTCATTGTGTCCCAGAGATTTTGGTATGTTGTGTTCTCATTATTGTTTGACTCTATAAATTTTTTGATTTCCTTCTTGATTTCTTCATTGACCCATTCATCATTTAGTAGTGCATTGTTTAGTTTCCATGATTTTGTGTATGCTCTATAGCCTTTCTTGCTATTGATTTGTAGTTTGATTCCATTGTGGTCAGATAGAATGCAAGGAATTATCTCAATTTTCCTGTATTTGTTAAGATTTGCTGTGTGTCCTAATATATGGTCTATTTTAGAGAATGTTCCATGTGCTGCTGAAAAGAATGTATATTCTGCAGCATTTGGATGAAATGTCCTGTAGATATCTGTTAGGTCCATTCCTTCTATGACCTCATTTAGTCCAGATGCCTCTCTGTTTATTTTTTCCCAGGATGACCTGTCAATTGATGAGAGTGGGGTGTTAAAGTCACCCACCACCACTGTGTTTGGTGTTATCTGTGACCTAAGTTCTAATAGTGTTTGTTTGACGAATTTGGGAGCCCCCATGTTAGGTGCATATATGTTTAGGATTGTAATGTCCCCCTGTTGGAGTGTGCCCTTAATCATTATAAGGTGACCTGCCTTATCTTTCTTGTCTAACATTGGACTGAAGTCTACCTTGTCAGATATTAGGATAGCAACCCCTGCTTGTTTTCTAGGCCCATTTGCTTGAAACAATGTTTTCCAACCTTTCACCCTAATCACTAATTTTTTTTCTATGTATATTTATCCTTTGCATGTAGACAGAATACTGATTTTTGTGTGTTGATTTTGCATCCTGCAGGTTTACTGAAGGAATTAATCACCTTTAGAAGTTTTGGGATGGAGACTTTTAAGTCTCTTATATATAGGACCATGCCATCTGCAGATAGGGATAACTTGACTTCTACCTTTCAAATGTGTATTTCTTTCTCCTGTCTTATTGCTTGGGCTAGGACTTCTAGTACTATATTTAAGATCAGTGGTGATAGTGGGCACCTGTCTTGTTCCCAATCTCAATGGGAATTCCTTAAGTCTTTCCCTATTAAGTATTATTTGGACTCTAGGTGCTTTATATATAGCTTTTATTGTGATGAGCTGTAATCCATCCATTCCTATTGTCTTCAGCTTTTTTGTTTGTTTGTTTGTTTATTTTGATGTAGGGTCTCACTCTAGCTCAGGCTGACCTGGAATTCACTATGTAGTCTCACAGTGGCCTCAAACTCATAGTGATACTCCTACCTCTGTCTCTCAAGTGCTGGGATTCAAGGTGTGTGCCAGCATTTTGAGCATGAAGTTGTATTGTATTTTGTCAAAGACCTTCTCTGCATCAATTGAGATGATCATGTGGTTCCTTTTTTTTTTAAAAAAAAATATTTTTATCTATTTAAGAGAGAGAGAGAAAATGGCAGAGAGATAGAGATGGGGAGAAAGGGAGAGAGAGGAAGAGAGAGAAAAAATGGTCATGCCAGGTCATCCAGCCACTGCAAACAAACTGCAGATGCATGCACCACTTGGAATAGCTGGCTTATGTGTGTGCTGGGGAATTGAACCTGGTTCCTTTGTCTTTGCAGGCAAGTGCCTTAACTGCTAAGCCATCTCTCCATCCTTCATGTGGTCCTTGTGATTAATATTATTTATATGATGTATTATGTTGACTGATTTCCACATGTTGAACCATCCCTGCATCATTGGGATGAAGCCTACTTGATGAAGGTGGACAATACTTTGGATGTGTTGTTGAATTCAGTTTGGGAGGACTTTGTCACGATCATTGTGTCTCAGTTCATCAGGGATATAGGCCTATAGTCTTCTTTTCTTGTTTTATCTCTGACTGATTTTGGTATTAGGGTGATGCTTATTTCATAAAAGGAGTTGGGAAAGATTCCTGGTCTCTGATTATGTGGAACAGTTTGAGAAAAATTGGTTTCAGTTCTTCAATGAAGGTTTGATAGAATTTGGCCAAGGAGCCATTTGGTCCTGGACATTTCTTTTTAGTGAGCTTTTTTATTACCTTTTCAATCCTGATGGTTGTGATAAGTTTGTTAAGGAGATCAATCTGCTCTGAGTTTAGTTTTGGTAGGTGGTATATGGCTAGGAATTCACCCATTTCTTTCAGATTATCCAATTTTGTGGAGTAGAGGTTTTGGAAGTATGCCCTGATGATTCTTTCAATTTTATTGATTTCTCTTGTGACCTCTCCTTTTTCATTTCTGATTTTGTTAATTTGAGACTTTCTTTCTTTCTTTCTTTTTTTTTTTTTTTTTTTTTTTTTTGCTTGATCAAATTGGCCAGGGGTTTATCAATCCTGTTTATAATTTCAAAGAAACAGCTCTTCATTTCATTGATTTTATTTATTGTTTTCTTAGTTTCTAGATCATTAATTTCTGCTCTGATCTTCATTATTTATTTCTCTATGGAGCTCTTACAGTTGAATTCTTGTTTTTCCAATATCTTTAGGTTGACAGTTAGGTTATTAATTTGGGATCTCTCTGTCTGTTTTGAAGGCATTTAATGCTATGAACTTTCTCCTTAGGATTGCCTTCATTGTGACCCATAAGTTTTGGTAGGTTGTGTTTTAATTATCATTCAATTCTAGGAATTTTATAATTTCTTTTTTGATTTCTTCCACAACTTGTTCATTGTTTAAAAGTGTATTTTTCAGTTTCCAGGAGCTGGTGGAGTTTTTGATGTGTCTCTTGTTAATTTTTAGCTTTAAAGCATTGTGATCTGATATAATGCAGGGAGTTACTTCAATTACTCTGAATTTATAGAGGCAACTTTACGTATAATCATGTTCTATTTTGGAGAAGTTTCCATGGACTACTGAGAAGATGTGTATTCTGTAGAATTTGAGTGGAAAATTCTGTAGATACACATTAGGTCTAGTTGATCCATAGTGTTGTTGAGCTCTATTATTTCCCTGATGGTTTTCTGCTTGGATGATCTGTCTATTGATGATAGTGGAGTACTGAAGTCCCCAAGTATGATGATGTTGGTGTTTATTTCTGTTTAGTTGTCAAGTAGGTTTTGTTTTATAAACTGTGGTGTACCTGTGTTTGGTGCATATAGATTTATAACTGTGATGTCCTCATGTTGAATCATTCTGTTAATGAGTAAAAAGTTGCATTCTTTGTCCTTTTTGATTACTTTTATATTGAAGTCTATTTTTTTTTTGTTGTTGTTTTTCAAGGTAGGTTATCAATCTGTCCCAGGCTGACCTGGAATCCATTATGTAGTCTCAGGGTGGCCTCAAACTCATGGTGATCCTCCTACCTCTGCCTCCTGAGTGTGGGATTAAAGGTATGTGCCACCACACCCGGCTCTTGAAGTCTATTTGGTCAGATATTAATATAAGAACACCTGATTGTTTCTTATTTCCATTTGCTTGTAACATCATTTTCCATCCTTTCACCCAGAGGTGTCTGTCTTTAGTGGTAAGGTGGGTTTCTTAAAGACAGCAGATAGAAGGCTCCATTTTTCTGATCCACCCTATTAAGTTGTGTCTTTTGATGGGTGAGTGAAGAATATTAATATTTAAGGTTATAACAGTGAGGTTTGATTTAATTCCTGCATGATGGGGTGCTTTATGGGGTTTTGTGCTTTGTACTTTTTTAAAAGTCTTTTCTAGTTTTGGTTATTTTGATCTTCTTGTAGGCTTTTGAGATTGGTTGTTTGACTTTTCTGTGTGGAGTATTCCCTGAAGTATTCTCTGTAGATTTGGCTCTGTGTTCATATAATCATAGAGTTAACTATTTTTTTTTTTTGAGATATGGTCTTGTTCTAGCCCAGGCTGACCTGGAATTCACTAAGTAGTCTCAGGCTGGCCTTGAGCTCATGGTGATCATCCTACCCCTGCCTCCCAAGTGCTGGGATAAAAATCCTGCACTACCATGTCTGGCCTCTGAGTTGACTTTTTTTCATGGAAAGTTTTCCTTTTACCATCTATTATGAGGGGGACTTTCACTGGGTACAATAGTTTGGGTTGGAAGCCATAGTTTTTTAGACTTTGAAGTGTTCCATTCTAGGTACTTCTGGCTCAGGGTTTCTATTGAGAAATCTGAGGTAATTCTGATGGGATTGCTTTTGTATGTAGTGAGTTGTTTCTCTCGTGCTACTTTTAACAGTCTCTCTTTGTTTTCATTGCTAAGAGTTTTAACTATGAAGTGCTTTGGAGAGTTTCTTCATTGGTTTTGTCTGTTTGGTGTTCTGAGAACTTCTTGAATCTGGATGGGCCTTTCTTTTGAGAGATTGGAAAAATTTTCTTCAATAATTTTGTTGAACATGGGCTCTATGCCTCTGGCCTGGATTTCCTTTCCTTCTGGTATACCCATAATCCAGATGTTTGATCATTGTAGGGTATCCCACAGTTCCCTCGTATTCTGTTTGCATGATTTTTTGAACTTAGCAAAGCTTTTGGACTTCTGATTGATTTCTTCTGTCTTGTCTTCCAGCTCACAGGTCCTGTCTTCCATATGAGTGACTCTGTTCATGAAGGATTCTATTAAGGTTTTCAAAAGCTCTGTTTATTTTTATCTTCTGTTGTATTATTTTGCATTATGTCCTTCTCTTTTTTGGGTAAGACTTCAGTTCAAGGTCAGATTTTCTTTATACTTCCTAGAATTCATTCTTGCACTTGATCATGTCTTCATTAAGCTTAATCAGCTGGTTATTGAGATCTTCTATTTGTTGACTCACCTTCAATTCATTTATATCTTTTTTCAGGCTTCTCTAGTTTTATTCAATTAAGTTAAGCCTAGTGACAAAAACTGAGTGCTCTAAGAGATGATTCTGCTAAATTTTGTTTATACGATTGTTGGTTTTTTGATCATTTGCTTTCAGTTCAGCAATTATTTTGATCAGGGTCACATAGGTTGTTGTGTTTTCATTTTGGGATTCAATTTCTGTTGTTTTCTGTATGATTTCATTTTAGGCTTCTACTGTGGGACTAGGTATCCTTGGCAGAGATCTCTGTTTTCTGACTTTTTTTTTGCATTGTGGTCTACCCATCTTGGGGAAGTTTTATTTTATTGAGGGGGAATCAATATTTGTCCTTGTAGGATCTTCAGTTAGTATCCTATTTTAAATGTGAATCTGATTGGGTTATGATGGGGTTAGAACCACAGATGCACATATTGTGGAGATTGCACACACATAAAAGGTTCCTTGGAGTTCTGTCCTACTCACTCCACTTATGGGTGCTCTTCAGCACAAGGGGACCAGGGATTGAGGAACAAGGATCAGGAAAGCTGGGGAGCTAGGCAAGAGGGGGCAATAAGCCTGCTGCTATAGTGGCCTGTGCACCCTCTAGCTAAGAGGAATAAGGATTCGGGGACCCATGGGCTGGTCAATCAGGAAACCAAAGCAAAACACCTGCTTCTGCAGCCCATATACAGGGACCAGCCAGCCCCATGTGAACAGCAAGGGTACCAGGACCAGAGAACTGGCAGTTGGGGGATAAGCTGAGAACTCTGGCCTACTTGCTCTGTGCATGCACCCTCCAGAGCAGGGAATAGGGATTTGGGGACCCAGGGGCTGGTCAATCAGAAAACCAGAGCAAAAGACCTGCTTCTGCAGCCCATACGCAGGGGCCAGGCCACTCCAACTAGCAGCAGGGGTATCAGTACCAGGGAACAGGCAGGTGAGGGACAAGCTGGAAGCTCTGCCCTACTAACTACCTTCCCACACTCTCCAGAGCAGGGGATCTGGGAGTTGGGGACCCAGGGGCCATTCAATCAGGAAGGCCAGGATGGCCATTTAAACAATATTAATTCTTACAATCCGTGAGCATGGAAGGTTATTCTATCTTCTCATGTTCTTTCTTTAGTGTTCTTATTTTTTCATTGTAAAATCTTTTACTTCCTTGGTTAATGAGATTCCAAGGTATTTGATTTGTGTGTGTGCGTGTTTTGTAAAGAGGACAGCTTCCTGAATTCTTTTTCCATATTGTTGTCATTGATAAAGACAAAAGCTAGTGATTTTTGTACATTGACTTCACCACTTTGCTGAAAGCGTTTATCATTTACAGTTTTTTTGTGAAATTTTTTGGATCTTGTAAGTCTGTGAATAGGGCTGGTTTTACTTTGTCCTTTCCAATTTGTGTCCTTTTAATTCCTTCTCTTCTCTTATTGCTTAAGCTAAGATTTTAAATACAATGTTGAAAAACTGCTGAGAGTGAACACCCCTGCTTAGTTCCAGACTAATGGGAAGTCTTTGATTTTTTTTTCTAATTTAGTATGATATAAGTTTTAAGTGTGTTGTATACTGCCTTTATTATGTTGATACATGATTCCATCATACACACAATGTAACCTGATCATAATCTACATATCCTTTTTTTCCCCTATCTCCCTCCTCTACTGAACCTCTGTTCTTTCCAACTAGTCTCTTTTCTATTTTGTTGTCATCATTTTTTTCTGTCATATTATGCAGGTCTTGTGTAAGTAGTGTTACCCATTGTGAGGTCATGAATGCAGTGGCCACTCTGTGTCTGAAAGATCAATTTCCAAAGCACTCCTTCCCCTTCTTTGGATCTTGCATTCTTCCTTTTACTTGTTCCACAGTCCCCGAGCCTTGGAGGGTGTGGTAGAGATGTCTCTCTGTGCTAAACACTACATTCTTGCTTCTTGTCAGCACTTTGATCAGTTTTGATTTTCCCCAGTAGTCACTAACATCTTTTTTTTATTTTTTTATTTTTTGGTTTTTCGAGGTAGGTTCTCACTCTGGTCCAGGCTGACCTGGAATTAACTCTGTAGTCTCAGGGTGGCCTTGAACTCACGGAGATCCTCCTACCTCTGCCTCCCGAGTGCTGGGATTAAAGGCGTGCGCCACCACGCCCGGCGTCACTAACATCTTAAAAGAGTTTCTCTAACCAAAAGTGAGATTGGCATTAGTATGCATAAACATAAATATTTAGAGGGCAATTTGGTGGGTATGCTATATCTAGTTAGTCAAGCAACATAGTGGCTTTCTTCCCAGGTTGAACAACATTTTCTTTCCCTCTCTTTCTTTCACTCTCTCCCCTTCCTTCCTTCCTTCCTTCCTTCCTTCCTTCCTTCCTTCCTTCCTTCCTTCCTTCCTTCCTTTATTTCTATTTGTTGATAGATAGCTAGACTGATTCCAGAACTTGATTATTGTGAATGGAGCAGCACTAAGTGTGGATGTGGAACTATCTCTGTGGTTAATTGACTTAGAATCCTTTGGTATGGATGCCCATACCCAGGAGTGGTATGACTAGATATTGTGTTAGTTTTTTTTTTTTTTTTTCTTTCTGGTTTTCTAAGGTAGGGTCTCACTCTAGCTCAGGCTGACCTGGAATTCACTATGTATTCTCAGGGTGGCCTCGAACTCTCAGTGATCCTCCTACCTCTGCCTCCCGAGTGCTGGGATTAAAGGCGTGCGCCACCACACCCGGCTTTGTGTTAGTTTTATTTGTAGGTTTTGTTTGTTTGAGAGAGCTCCATACTAATTTCCAAAGTGGCTGTACAAGTTTACACTCCCAGCAACAGTGGATGATGGTTACCCTCTCCTCACACCCTTACCAGGATTTAGTACCATTTTGATTGTGATAAGATGGAATCTCAAAACAGTTTTAATTTGCATTTCCTTGATAGCTGAGTATGTTAATTTTTTTCAATTATTTATGGGATATTCTTTTCTTTGAGAACTGTCTATATAATTCATTAGCCCATTTGTGACTCAGTGATTCACTTCTTTGGCATTAAGTCCCTAGAGTTCTTCATAGACTCTAAACATGGATGTTGGGCATATAATTGCACACTATTTTCTCCTGTTTTTCAGACTGCTCCTTCTTCTATTGTTTCTTGGCTGTGTAAAGGCTTTTAAATTTCATGCTTTTCAACTCTTGGGGGGTATTTCCTATACTATAGAAGTCCTTGCTTACAAAGTCCTTGTCAATACGTATATCTTGAAATGTTTTGCCCATGCTTTCATCTAGCAATTTCAGAGTTTCAGACCTTAGATAGCAATTTCAGAGTTTCAGACCTTAGATTAATGTGTTTGACCCATTTTAAATTGACTTTTGTGTAGGGTGAGAAATATAAGTCTAGTATCATTCTTTTACATGTAGACATCTAATTTCCCAGCACCATGTATGAAAGAAGCTGTCTTTTCCCAATGTATGTTTTTGACAGTGCTGTTAAAGATTAGGTGGACTTAGCTGTATGGGTTTATTTTGGAATCTTCAATTCTACTGATAGATAACCATTGCATTGGTCTACATGTGTGTTTTTGTGACAAGACCAGGCTCTCTTTACTACAGTGGCTGCAGGATAGTTTTGGGTCAGGCAACGTCATGCCTCCTGCACTGCTCTTTCTGATGAAGAGCTTTTTGTTTGTGCTTTCTCATGTTTCCATTTTAATTTTAGGGTTGTTGTTTTTTACTTATATCAGGATAATCTGTGGAGTTTTGATGTGGATTATGTTAAATCTATAGTCACCTTTGGCAATAGAATTATTTTTGCAATATTAATTTTCCAAATCTATCTTCTTGTATCCCTTTAAGTTTTTTTCTTTAGTAACATAAAATTTTCATTATATAGATCCCTTTTCCTCTTTGAATGGGTTTAGTACTGAGTATTTTATTCTTTGAAGCTACTGTGAATGGAACTATTTTCTTGATGTCTTTCTCAGAAAGTTCATCACTGATATGTAAAAGAAGCTACTGATTTTTGTATTCATTTCAGACATGGTCACATGTAGCCCAATTTGGTTATGGACTTGCCATGTAGCTGAGGATGACATTGAACTTGTGATCCTTCTGCCTCCAGGATTATAGGCATGCACCACCAAACCTGGCCTTATTTTTTTTGTGTGTTGATTTTTTTAACTTGACTTTGTGTGTGTGTGTGTGTGTGTGTGTGTGTGTGTGTGTGTACCAGTGCCTTTTGTTGCTACAAACAAACACTGGACACTTGTGCCACCTTTTGTGTCTTACCTACATGGGTGGCTTAGAAATTGAACCCCGGCTAGCAGACTTTATAAGCAATCTTGCCAGCCCCTTGTGGGTTGATTTTGTATCCCACTACTTTGCTGAAAGTTAATTAGACCTGTTTTCTGGTGGAGTAATTTAGGGTATATTAGGTATAGAATCATGTCGTTGACAAGTAGGGTTAATTTTGCTTCTTCCTTCTCCCTTTGTATCCCTTTTAGTTCTTTCTCTTGTCTCTTGTCTGCTTGCTATAGTTGAGACGAAGCACCATATGAACTAGAGTGGAAAGTGTGGGCAGCATTGACTCATTCCTATTTTAAAGTAAAGGCCTTGTTTTTATTCATTTGACATAATGTTAGCTCTTAGTTTGTCTAGACTTTATTATGTTGAGGTATATTCCTCCTTTGTTGCACATGTATGTGTGTATTCCCATGTATGTTTGTTTGAACATATATGCCAGTACATGCATGTATAGGCCAGAGGTTAATGTTAAGCATCTTCCTTTGTGCTTTCCACATTATTCTTTGAGACTGAGTCTGTTATGGAACCTGCAGCTCTTTACTTGGCTGGATTAGCTGGCCTGTACACCTAGGGATTGCCTGTCTCCACCTTCCTAGTGCTGGGATTTTAGCTATGCACCAGCATGCTTGCCATTTTATGTGGGTGCTGGGGATTTGAACTATGGTTCTCATGCTCGCGTGGCAAGCATTTACCCACCGTACTATCTCTCTGCCCCACTGCACTTGTTTCTTGTATTCCTAGTTTCTTCAGGACTTTTATTATGAAGGGATGTGGGACTTTGTAAAAAAACTTTCTTCTGTATCTATTGAGAGGATAACAAGATTTTTGAATTTTTTTCTTCTGATTTTTGTGGGTTTTTTTGAGTCTATTTATGCATTGTGTTAAATTCATGGATTTGTATATGTTTAACCACCTTGCATCCAGGTATGAAACCAACTTGGTCACTGTGTCTGTTCTTCTTAAAATATTTTTGCATATGGATTGCAAGTATTTTATTGCAAACTTTTATGTCTATGTTCATCCAGGATATTTGTCTCTAGTTTCCATCCTTCCTTTCTTTCTTCTTTCTCTCTCTCTTTCTTCTTTCTTTCTTTCTTTTTTTCTTTCTTTTATATCCTTATTTGGTTTTAGTATGAAGAGAATTCTGGACTTGTAGAATGAGTTTGACAATGTTCCCTGCCTCTTTCTATTTTGTGGGACAGAATCAAATGCAAAGCTCTTCTTTTGAGAATTTGGTAGAATTTGGTAGTGAATTCAACTAGTCCTGGCCTTTGCTTCACTGTGAGGCTGTACATTTTATTTTCACTTCTGACATGAAATCTCTTCTACTTTTCAATTCTGATTAGTGCTATTGGCATTTACTTCAGATGTTTCAAGTTCCATGAGAAAATAGATGGTTTAAATTTTGCAATTATTTGACAATTGTTATCTTTTTGTTGCTGTGGGAATATATGACAAAACTTGGTTTAGAGAGAAAGGGTTAATTTCAGGTCATAGTGTATCTCGGTGGGGGAGGCATAGTGCAGGAGGTGGAAGTGTGAGGAAGCAGAAAGTGATGAACGCTCAGTCTCTCCTCTTTCTTTATAAAAAGTGTATTTTCATCGACAATTCTCATACATGTTCCTAATGTGGTTTGATCATAATTGTCTCCTATTATCTTCTCTTATCCCCCATACCACTTCCATTGAACTCCTCCTTCTGCCTAACTAGTCCTCATACTTTTTTCTTTGTTTTCCTTAATCTATATTGATGATTTCATGCATATGCATAATGTATTTTGATAATTTCCCCTTCATTCACCTGCTTTTTTCCTTCTTTCCTTCCAGTGAATCCCTTCTTATCTCATCTTCTTTCCTTCTAACCCCTTTTCTATTTTGATGTCTTTTTTGCCCTCCTCCATCATCCATGATGGGCTGATAAGCCCGGTATCATGTAGACCTTGTGGAGGTGATGACAGTGGTGTGGTCGTAAATGCAATGGCTGCTTCACGTCTGGAAGACTGTTTTCAGTCACTCCTCCCCATCCTCCTGTTGCCACATTCTCCCCTCACACCACTCTTCTACAGTGTGCCCTAAGCCTTGGGGTGGTGATATGGATGTAGGAGGCTATTGCTGCTTCAATTTCATTACTTGTTTTAGATATGTCTAATATATTTATATCCTCTTGATTTAGCTTTGGTAGGAATTTCTCCATTTCTTATAGATCTTTCCAATCTTTTTTATTTTTGAGGTAGGGTCTCACTATAGCACAGGATGACCTGGGATTCATTATGTAATCTAAGGGTGGCCTCGAATTTATGGTGATCTTCCTATCTCTGCCTCCCAAGTGCTGGGATTAAAGGCATGTGCCACCATCCCTGGCTAGATCTTTCCAATTTTAACAACATATGTTTTCTAATTATTCCTTAATACTCTTTTGGATTTTAATAGAATTTCTTCTAATATCTCCCCTTTAGTTTCCAATTTTATTATTCTGTGTCTTCTTAGCTCTATCTCTTTTGGTAAGATTGGCTATAGCTAATATATATTTGTCAATCATGTTTTTCAAAACCAACTCTTTGTATGTAATTTAAAAAATTCTCCAATTCATTAATTTCTGTCCTTGTTTTTATTAATTCTTGCTATCTACTGCTTTGGGGTTTGATTATTCTTGTTTTCTCTGAGAAGTCTAGGTCCGTGATGAGATTGTCTGAGATCTCATTGTTTCCGGTTGGCACTCACAGCTATTAACTTCCTCTTAGGACTGCCCAAGATTCAAAAGGCTCTGGCAAGTTGTGCTTTCATTTTCACTTGATTGTAGAAAAAATTTAATTTTCTCAGTCACCTACTATTTACTCAAATTTGTATTCTTCGGTCTCCAAGTAAGGTGTCTAGTTTATGTAGTTTCTCTTGCTATTGGTTTCTTTTTCTTTCCATTTTCTTCACTTGCTCATCCATATTGCTGATCTTCTTGTCCATTTTTCTGACTTTGTCTTCAGTGTTGATAGCTTTCCTTTCCAGGCCCTGAATTGATTTCGTCATCTATCTGCTTATCTGTATCCTATTTAAGGTTGTTTATTACTTTCAAAATATTTTTTATTTTGATTATAAGAGAAAGAGGTAGACAGAAAAAGGGTGAATACGGGGCACCAGGGGCTCCTGCCACTGCAAATGAACTCTAGACACGTGGGTCACTTTATGCATTTGGCTTTACATGGATACTGGGGAATTAAACCCAGGTCATCAGGCTTTCAGGTTTGGCAAAGCAGCAAGCTCATTTAACTGTTGAGCCATCTCTCTAGTCCAAAATTATTTATCATTTTTGCAAGTAAGGTTTTGAGATCTTCATTTGATGTTTTACCCATTTCGGTATCTTTGAACTCAGTAGACTAGGACTTAGGTTCTTTTGGAATAGTCTTTTTTTTTTCTTTTTTTTTGAGGTAGGGTCTTGTTCTAGCCAAGGCTGACCTGGAACTTACTATGTAGTCTCAGACTAGCCTCGCATTCACAGCAATCCTCCTACCTCAGCCTCCTTAGTGCTGAGATTAGAAGCATGAGCCACCATGCCCAGCACAAAGACAGAGAGTGGGCACATCAGGGTCTCTAGCCACAAATGCACTCCAGATGCATGCACCAGTTTGTGCATCTGATTTTATGTGGGTATTGGGGAATCAAACTTAGGTTAAGCTTTGTAGAAAAGTACCTTAACCATTGAGCCATCTCTCCAGCTCTGGAAGAGTCATCCTAATCTTCTTTTACATTTTTCTTGTGTTTCTTCTGTGATCTTTCAATTTGAATACCTCTTCTGTTTTCATATTGTGATCTTACTAGCCACCTGTTCTTGAGGACTCAATCCCCTGTATCATTTAGAGAAAACAAACTTCTGTAGCAGCAACACCACCAGGCCATATGTGATATAGAAATGCACTAACATCAACCAATGCCCACTACCCTGTTACTGAATTACTATAACACAAAAACGACAAGACTGTTGTAGAGTGGGCTGTGAAGGTAAAAATTATTTAGAGTAAATGTTGAAATAGTAAGTGAATGAGGTAAAGAAAGTGAGAAGGGGCAGGGACAGGAGAAAATAGAGGAGAAGCAAAGTTAAGTAAGTGAAAGTTGAAGTAGAAAGAGGAGGATAGATGAACAGTATGAAGAAGGAGGGAAAAGCGCATTAGAGTACAAAAAGTAAAAATTGAATTTTAATGAGAAAACAAAGAAGAAAGATGTTCAAATAACACAAATGTTTACAACCAAAACTAGATACGTGTATGAAGAGGAATGAAAAATAAAAATAGAAAAGCTTTCAGCAAAAACAAACCCATATGATAAAGTCAAAATACAAAAAAAAAAAAAATAGAGTAGAAAGAAAAAAAATAACACAAGAAACACAGGGGGCAAAAAACAGAAAAAAGAACAATAATGAAGAAAACAATAAAAGATAAAGAAAAAGGAAAGAAAAATCCTAATAAAATAAAAGTAAGTAGGACTGGAGAGATGGCTTACTGGTTAAGCACTTGCCTGTGAAGCCTAAGGACCCCAGTTCAAGGCTTGATTTCCTAGGACCCATGATAGCCAGATGCACAAGGGGGTGCATGCATCTGGAGTTCGTTTGCAGTGGCTGGAGGCCCTGGCGCCCATCCTCTGTCTCTCTCAAATGAATAAATAAAAATTGAAAAAAAAATTAAAAAAGAATTCCTTCAATTATAAAAAATAAGAGTAAATAAATAAAAATAAATAAGTAAATAGAATTAGTAATGTATTGAGGGGAATAGAAAGTAAAAGTAAAGATTTAAAAGTTATGATAATGCGGCAATACTACTAAAGGATAGCAAATACAAAGCAAAAAGGGGAAACAACATGTAGAGTTACCTTCTCACTGCTGGAACAAAGCACCCAGCCAGAGCAGCCATGGAAGCAAAAATTTATTTCAGCTTATAGTCTTGATGGGGAAGCTTCATCCTGGTAGGGGGAAGCATGGCAGAGCAGGAAGCTGGCTCATACCATCATCCATCAGCAGCTGTGAAGTAGCCTGAGTGAGCTAGCTCTGAACACCCAACAGTTTGGACAAATAAATGCCAAGGTCCACCCTCAGTGACAGCTCCCTTTAGCAAGGCTCCAACTCCCAAAGGCTCCACCAGCTGGCAACTAAGTAGGAGGTTTAATCACCAACACTTAACACTACAGAGAACATTTTATATTCAAACCACTACAAAAATGATGCAAAGACCATGGGGCTACAGAGATAGCTCAGTGGTTAAGGTGCTTGCCTGGGAGGCCTAAGGACCCATGTTCAACTTCCAGAACCCACATAAGCCAGACACACGAAAGGTGAAGCAAGCACAAGCTTTCACATGCCCAGTAGGTGGTATAAGCATCTGGAGTTTGAATGTAGTGGCTGAGGCCCAGGTGCACCAACTTTCTCTCTTTTTCTGTCTCTTTCTAAAATAAAAGGGAAAAAAAAGGATACACAGACCAAAGAGCAAAGAAAATAACTTAGAAAAGAGAAAATATTTGGGGCAGTTTCTTTTGTGTTTCCAAGTTGGAGACTGTCAACTAAATGAGGCTGGGAGTAGGTTTAGCAAAACTTGTAGATTCTTGCTTTAGGTATGATTTCTGCTGGTATCAAGCCTGTATTGGGCACATATCTGATGTCCACCTGAGCTGTTTTCACATTAGTAGCTTTCCTTCTATGTATACCAGGGCCTCTGAGGTTGACACTTAGCTTTTCAATCTCTACCCTCCAGAGACTCTCCAGTTCATACTCCCTGGAGTGACTAATTTACTTTCTGGGAATCATCTTCCAACCTGGGGATAGCTTCTTGTCAACCATCTTACCTTAAATATTTGAATTGTTCTATTTCTGGGTTTTAAATTCGGTTCCACTTATCCATATGTTGATTCTGCTGTCAGTGCCAGGCATTTTAAGATACAGTTGCTATATGATGATATGATCACATACACTGATCCATCACACTTTATTTTGTTTTAAATACTTTTATTTATTTGACAGAGAAAGAGAGAGGATGGATGAACCAAAGCCTCTTGCCACTGCAAATAGACTTCTGATGCATGTGCCATTTAGCATCTGGCTTTATGTGGATACCGGGGCATTGAACCTGGGCCAGCAGGCTTTGCATGTGAATGCCTTTAGTCGCTAAGCCATCTCCTTGATTATTTTAACTACTTGATTTACCATATACATTTTAGAATCATCGTGTGTAAACACACACACACATGGGGGAGAAGGGGAAGGAGGGAGATTTGTCAGGATTTTTTTTTATAGGTATTACATCAACCCTATATACCAGTTTGGGAGAACTGGCCTTTACCTCTTATACTGACTATTTTAATTTGTGAACACAGAGTGCCTCTATTTATTTAAATCTGATTTATTTCTTTACTATTTTGTTCATTTAAGTATAAAAACTCTACCCATGTGTTGTTACATTTCCTCCTAAGTAGTTATATTGTTTAGTGGTTGTCAATGGCATTATATGTATACTTTTTGTGTCTGCGTTTTCATTGCTGCTATGTTTGATTTTTATCTTCTTACTTGTATCCCATCTCTTTGCTGAGATTACTTATTAGTTCCACAAGGTTTTTTTCCTTTCTTTTGTTGAAATATTATTTGCAGCAAACAGTATAGACCTGTGACCTGGAATATTCTGGCAGCAGTGAACAAAAGCTCAACTCTGCAATAAAAATTGCCTCCAATAAAATCACCTTGCAAGGCATGGGGAACAAGCAGGATGGAATGTGTCAGCAGTGAGGAGGCCGAGCTGAAGAGCTGTGATGGAAAAGTCCTGGGCTGAGACGTGCTCACGGGAGGGTGCAGAGGGACGGGAAGAGCAAGGCATTTACAGACGCTGACCTTGCTTGAAAAGTTGAAGAAAGTTATGACTTTCTAGAGTTAACTGAGACATTTCCTAACTCTCAAAAAGCTGATGAAGGAAACAATGATCCAAAATATCTTTATCTGCCAGTGAATTGATGTTAGCGCATTGAAGAAGGTAAGAGATGCTGCAAACCAGCTAGAAGCTTTGCTAGAGGTCCTGAATGGGTAATTGGTACTGCGGACTACAGGCGAGCTTTGATGTTTCTCATGAAACAGAAAGATGCAGATGAGGCAGACTTGGTGCAGGCAAAAGAGGGAAATGTGAAGGAAATGTCCTCAAATTGTTACTATTTTTTTTTAATTTTTAAAAATTTTTAAATTTTTTTAATTTTTATTTATTTGAAAGTGAAAGACAGAAAGAGGCAGAGAGAGAGAGAGAGAGAGAGAGAGAGAGAGAGAGAGAGAGAGAGAGAGAGAGAATGGGTGTACCAGGGCCTCTAGCCGCTGCAAATGAACTCCAGACACATGCGCCCCCTTGTGCATCTGGCTAACGTGGGTCCTGGGGAATAGAGCCTTGAACCGGGGTACTTAGGCTTCACAGGCAAGTGCTTAACCACTAAGCCATCTTTCCAGCCCTTATTTTTATTTTTTTATGAAGACAGGCTGTAGCCATTGCCTTCTCAATCCTGGGACAAAATGCCTGAGGAGAAGCAGCTGATGAAAGGGTTTATTTCAGCTTGCAGTCTCGGGGGTGGGGGGGTGGGGGTGGTGGTTCACCGTGGCAGGGAAAGCTTGGCAGAGCAGAGGCTGAGCCTCACTTCCTGTCCTGTCAGCTGGGAGGTAGCAGAAGGAGTGTACTAGTTAATGAGCGCTCAATGGGATAGATTCAAAAACCTAAAGGTCCACCCCTAGTGAGGCACCTCCTCCGGGAGGAAGGCTCCACCTCCTACAGGCTCTTCCAGCTGGGAACTGAGTAGGAGGATTAATCACAGACACGTGAGGCTATCCGGGACATCTCACATTCAAATTACTACAGAGGATAAAAGAATTCTTGCCTGCAAGATGTAGCTCAATAACTGTTTGCTTCAAGATGCATATCTACATGCAACACACATTATATATAATCAGCATTTGATGTTTGTTCTTGGTAAAGTTGTTTTCATATCAGTAGTAACAGTTACACTGAAAAGATTAAAGCTTTTCTGTAGTTGCCATCTTTTTCAGAAAAAAGCATATATTTTTTTTTCTGCGTTAGAAAAAAAGGCTTTCTAAATATTGCATTGGGGGGGGGATTTCCATAGTTGTTACTTAAACAGAGTTTGTTTTTACCTCATGCTGAAGGATCATTCTGGTTTCTTTGGTTTATTTATATGTGTTTTTATATGCACATAAAATATGTGGAAATATTATTTTAAATATTCAACAAAATAAAAGTTATGTGTATTAAGTCCATGTTTCTGAGATGCCATCATTCTGAGCAAACTGTGAAATTAATCACTTCAAGTTAAACCGACAACTTTCCTAAAGCTGTAAGCTTTGAAATTCAATAGATGATTTTGTGGTTAAACAGGTTAAGTTGGGCAACTGAAAGTAGCCTTATGAAATCCATATTTATGTCTTTGATCATGTAAATGCAGCAACTTATTTGCATAATTCCTGTAAAGAAACAAATTTATAAGTACTAATGCCTTCCCCATCCAGATGAGGAAACTAGGCAAATTCTAGTGTTTAGTTAACTAGGCAGGACTCAATTACATTAACATAATGGTTTGTTTAGCATTATAAGAAGTTGAAATCCAGGTCATGATTCATGGAATATCTATGCCCTGGCTCATGGAAACCTAATTAGATGGTTAAGGGGTGTTAGCACTTTCCAATCTGCTGGCATAAATGGAGGAACAAGCTTCTGTAATCTAAATTATTGACTTGAATGTTGTTTCTTCACTCCAAAACACTCCTTTTTTGTGGGTTCAATCTTTTTAGTATTTGAGTCACTAGCTCAGCAAAAGCAGGAAAATAACTTTGTAGCAATCAGAATGTCCTCCAGTTCTATATTGCTTACTGTATTGTAAATACTGGTGGACAGTGTCAATAAATGGCTTAAATTCTATTTATTTATTTGTTTAACAGAGAGAAAGAGTCGGAGAGAAAGACAGAGGAAGAGAATGGGCACACCAGGGCCTCCAGCTACTGCAAACATACTCCAGACACATGTGTCCCCCTGTACATCTGTCTTATGTGGGTCCTGGGGAATCAAACCTGGGTCCTTTAGCTTTGCAGACAAATGCCTTAACCACTAAGTATTCCCTCCATCCTGGTTTTAAATCCTTTTAAAAATATTATTTGGGTAAGCCGGGCGTGGTGGCGCATGCCTTTAATCCCAGCACTGGGAAACAGAGGTAGGAGGATTGCCGTGAGTTCAAGGCCACCCTGAGACTCCATAGTGAATTGCAGGTCAGTGTGGGCTAGAGTGAGACCCTACCTCAAAAAACCAATATATATATATATAAAATTTGGGATTTTCTATATTGACATCCATATCATCTGAAAATATGGACAAATTTTATTTCTTCATTTAAGGTCTGTGTGTCTTATTCTTGCACTGACTGAAACAGCCAGCACTGTGTTGAGTATAAATAATGAGACTAGGCAAACTTGCATTGTTTTGAATCTTGGGGAACGGGGAGAGAAACCACTCAGTTTGTATAAGTGAATATAATGTTAACTATAGTTTTATCTGTAGATGCTTCCTATCAGATTAAGGGTGTTCTTTGTTCACTGTGAAATTTTTATTTTTTAAAATTTTTTTTTGTTCATTTTTTATTTATTTATTTGAGAGTGACAGACAGAGAGAAAGACAGATAGAGGGAGAGAGAGAGAATGGGCGAGCCAGGGCTTCCAGCCTCTGCAAACGAACTCCAGACACGTGCACCCCCTTGTGCATCTGGCTAACGTGGGACCTGGGGAACCGAGCCTCGAACCGGGATCCTTAGGCTTCACAGGCAAGCGCTTTAACCGCTAAGCCATCTCTCCAGCCCAACTGTGAGATTTTTAAAACATGACTATGAACAGTATTGATTTATATCAAATGTGTTTTATGAATCAGTCTATCTGATCATGTGATTTTTGTCTCTAGTTTGTTCAAATGGTGGGTGGTGTTAAGTGATTTTTGAATATCGAGGCAGACTTGAATCCATGGAATGGTTCTATTTGGTTATGTGATATAATTATTTTTATATATTATAAAATATATTTGTTAATATTTGATTTAGAATTTTCATGTCTGTGGTTCTCATAAATTTTGGTCTGTGGTTTCTATTTTTGAATTGTATTTGTCATGGTTTAGGGTTAGGGTGATGCAGCATTGTAAAGGGGATTGGAACATGTTCTCTCCTTTTTTATTTTTTGGAAGAGATTGTGTCATTTTTCTCTTGCTACTTCTGAGACTTTGTCTTTAGTTTTCCAGACCTTAACTGTGGTGAAACTCGTGATATCTTAGGCTTATTCTCTAGGGCTTTCCCATCATTTTCAATCTCTATTTAAAACGTAGGAAGTTTTTTTCATTATTTCTTTGAGCCCTTTCCCAGCCTTACCTCCTTCTGCAGCTCTAATAACATGAATAACATGAGTGTTAGATCTTTTGTCATCATCCCATAGGTTCCTGAAGTACTATATATATCCTTGTTTCATTCTGTTTTCTCTCTGCAACTCTATACAATATCTTCTGTTCTGACTTCCAGTTTCCTAATGTCCTTTCATACTGCTGACACCACCCATTGAGATTTAAAATAATCCAGTTATTGTATTTTTCATTCTAAAACTATCATATGGCTTCTCGTTATCTCTTGACTTCATAGCTGAGATTCTCCATTTTGTCATTGTTTAAAGCATGTTTATAACTGTGTCTTGAAACATTTTTATGGCAGCCTTTCTAAAATCTCTGTGAGGTAATTCTAACATTTCTTAACTAATTTTTAATTGGTTTTGAGGCTTTCTTGGTTCTTCATTTAAGTGCTTTTAAAGTTAAAGTTTAGGCATTATATTATGAAAGTACAGATCTTACTTAGTATTCTGTTTTAAATGACCAGCCTGACATTGTTTTGGCAAAGGGAGGACAGGGCACCATCTTATTACTGGCAGTTGGGATAGAAGTCCAAGTTTCTTACCTGTGTTTTATTGATACCCAATGGTGGGGACTTCTATTGGACAGGGGAGAAAGATTTGAATCCAGACTGTGCCTCCTCTGATACTTCCCCCATTGGGATGAGTAGTAATGCCTCTCTCTGCCCTTCACATGTGCTCTGTCGGTGCAGAAAGAGAACAACACACACACACACACACACACACACACACACACACACACACACACACACGTGAAGAGCAAGGATACAAGTATACATAGCTATTACAGTCCTGTTCCTATGATCAATAACAAGACTCTAGCTGATTTCCTTCTTCCACTATCCACATTTCATTTGCTTTTAGAAATAATTAGATGGTATATGTCCTTTTCCTGGTGTGGAGACTAAACCTTCATTTCTAAAGGACTTGAATCTCAGTGGTCTAGCTTTCTTAAAGACCTCCCATTGTTTACAGTATTTGCTACTGTCTCATTGCTGTGTCCAAACACCTCACAAGAAGCAGCTTACAGGAGGAAGGCTTAATTTCCATGCACACTTCAATGTTGTAGTCCTTTGTGCTGGGGAAGGCATGGTGGCAGGGGCTTGAGGCAGCTGGTCACATGTAATCCACCGTGAGAAAGCAGAATGTGAGAAATGCTGCTCTTCAGTTTCCCCCTTTTTATTCAGTCGGGGACACCAACCCTTACAATGTACCACCCACACTTAAGGTGAGCCTGCTCACCTCAACTAACCTAATCAAGATAATCCCTCATGCCCAGAGGCCAACCTAATCTAGATAAATCCTCACAGGTGAGCCTAGGTCCTGTCAATTGACAGACATTTACTTGCTATGTAGACCAGGCTAGCCTTGAACTTGTGGTCTTCCTGACTTAGTTGTAGGAGTAGATGCATGTGCCATTATGTCTAGTTTCCACCAACTTTTACTGTTAAACATACAAATATTAGGAAATGGTTCAGAAAGTCATCTATATTTTTGACCTAGCCCTCTTTGCTCTAGCTGAATGCCAGTAACCCAATTTCCCCTGAGTGTCTGGGACAATTATATCTTACTAGCACTCTTATATCTCCCTCTTTGTGTGTTGGTTCTCAAATTCCAATTCAACAGAACCATTATTCACTGTTAGAAGCATTCTCCATTCTCTTTTGTTGTTGTTGTTATTTTCAAGGCAATGTCTCACTCTAGCGTAGGATGACCTGGAACTCACTCTGTAGTCCCAGCTGTCCAAACTCACAGTGATCCTCCTATCTGTACCTCCTCAGTGCTGGGATTAAAGGCATCTGCCACTACACCTGGTGGGTGTTGGAAGCATTCTTGTACTTTAGCAACAAAGACTCCCAACAAAGGCCCACAGAACCCAAACTTGTGGGAACAGGATTAGAAGTAATGCTAGTATAGTTTAGGTGCAGTAATGCAAAAGCAAACCTCACTTTCTACCCTTTGAATCCCCATGCCTGTATTCTGGCTGTAGGGGGAAGCAGCACCATCTATTGGTCAAAATGTCAAACTGACAGAACCTGAGTCTTTCCCTGATACTGGCTGTGAAGAAACCATCAGCATCGGCTTCTTCATTTTATCAGATGTTAGAGGAGGTGCACGGTACTGTGGGTGCGAGCCTGTGGATCCACTCAATGTAGCGTGGGGAAGTTCCTTGATCAGAAACAAAGTATGCGGGGTACCATGGTAGTGTTCAAGCATCCTGAATTCCATGGCAGAGGCAGGTAGAGAAGACAAGTTCCCATCCGCAGGATACACCTGGTCCAGTGAGGACCTATTGTTTCCCCCTCAGTGACGAAGTGGATGCAATATAATGAATTTGCTGGCTTGTGATTGGCTACTTCTCCTTAGCAACTCTGCTACTCCATGGCACCTGGCTAGTCTCGGCTGTTGGCAAGCTAGGCATGTGCCAATCGTGTAATAGCAGCAGCTAATGGTCTTGGCAAGAGGAGGGCCATGCTATTAAACCCATGTTAACTTGTATCCCCACCACATGCCCGCTTTGTACATGATCTGTGTGACAAATGTCAGGATGGTTGGTTTCCCTAGAACGTTTCATGCTGTGCTTGCTCTTGCTATGAGCTTCCTTCACAGACTCTACCCACCAGTGAGCAATCACATGGAACCTAAATAACTTGTTATTTTGTGTCATGTGTAGAGGTTTATTCCTATATTTTTCAAAAAAAAACCCAAGATACTTCGGTCATTAGTTCCAAAAAAAAAAATGAAAAAAAATCTCTTTTTGCTTGCAATTTGGGTACTTCATTGTCATAAGTACTAAACTTTTTGGTATTGTGCCACAGGTTCTAGAAGATGCTTTCAGTTTTTGTTCTTTTTTTTTAAAATTTATTTATTTGAGAGTGACAGACATAGAGAGAAAGACAGATAGAGGGAGAGGGAATGGGTGCGCCAGGGCTTCCAGCCACTGCAAACGAACTCCAGACGCGTGCGCCCCCTTGTGCATCTGGCTAACGTGGGACCTGGGGAACCGAGCCTCGAACCGGGGTCCTTAGGCTTCACAGGCAAGCGCTTAACCGCTAAGCCATAAACACTTGTTTCCTTTGATCTTTGATCAGACAATTTCTTGGTTTTTTTTAAGATTTATTTTTATTATTTATTTATTGGGGCTGTAGTGAAAGAATGGGTGTACTAGTGCAAATGAACTCCAGACACTTGTGCCACCTTGTGCATCTGGCTTACATGGGACCTGGAGAATCGAACCTGGGTCCTTAGGCTTTGTGGGCATGTGCCTTAACCACTAAGCAATCTCTCCAGCTATGATCAGACAATTTCTACTGCTCTGTTTTCAAGCTTGCTGATTCCTTTGTTCTGTCACCTCCATGCTGGAAGAGCCAGTCAGTGAATTCACAGTTTACATGTTCATATATATATTTTTAATTTTGTAGTTCTAAACTTTCCATCTTTAAAATACCTTTTACTTTTCTGCCAGGGATGTCTACATTTCCATTCATTTTAAGAATGTTTTCCTTTCCCCCACTAGCATGTTTATAATAGCTCTTTATGTATTTGATAATTCAACATCTGGATCACCTCAGAACTGGCAGCTGTGGAATGTATTTCCCTTGAGAGTTGGTCACACTGTCCCGGTTCTTTATGATTTTTAATTGTATTTTGGACACTTTGAACATTGGGTTATAAATCTTCTGGTCTCATTAAATTCTCTGGAGAATGTTGATTTTTGTCAACCTGAATAGGTTTGATGCCTCTGTTACCGTTTGCAGGAACTAGCTCTAATGTAAGCCTGGCTTTCAAAGCCTTTGTTCTGTTTCAGGTCAGTTCCATGTATGTTGCACTTTAGGACATGGGCAGTGGGTGGATTTTAGTCTTAGCTGTGCAGTGTGGGGCTGTGGCTCTCCTGGGCATGTGAGAGATGATGCTGAAACATAAGACAGAGGAAGGTGATGTTTAGCTTCCTCCTTTCTAAAATTTCCTCCACACTTCAATTCCCAGGGACCTTTCACCAAGGTCGTTGGCCTTATTTTCCCTTAGGATTTCAAGATATTTGTCTTCTGTACAGTCTTGCAGCAGGACAATTGCTGAGTTCAACATAAAAGGTAAAAGAGGGGCTGGAGAGATGGCTTAGCGGTTAAGGCATTTGCCTGAGAAGCCAAAGGACCCAGGTTTGATTCTCCAGTACCAATGTAAGCCAGATGCACAAGGTGGCACATGTGTCTGGAAGTCATTTGCATTGGTTAGATGTCCTGGAGCCCCCACTCTCTCTATCTGCCTCTTTCTCTCTCTCTCTCCCTCTCAAAATATATATATTAAACATATGGGTCTAGTCTCGGCTGTTGGCAAGCTAGGCATGTGCCAATCGTGTAATAGCAGCAGCTAATGGTCTTGGCATATATATATAAAAGGTAAAAGAGCATAAAGCTAGGAAGAAAAGCCTTGGAAATGGATCACTCTGTTGCCTCTTTTCCTCAAAAAGTCATTCATGGGCTGGAGAGATGGCTTAGCAGTTAAGCGCTTGCCTGTGAAGCCTAAGGACCCCAGTTCGAGGCTCAATTCCCTAGGACCCATGTTAGCCAGATGCACAAGGGGGTAGACACATCTGGAGTTCGTTTGCAGTGGCTGGAAGCCCTGGCACGCCCATTCTCTCTCTCTCTATCTGCCTCTTTCTCTCTCTCTCTCTCTCACTCTCAAATAAATAAAAACGAACAAAAAATGTTTTAAAAAAGTTATTCACTTCTACAGCCTGCGAGTCCTTGCTTTTTGTATTTTGTCCAAGTTTTCAATTGTAGCTAATGGAAGAGGGGGTTGAGATGAACTTCCTCCACCTGGGCTAGCATCTGACTCCCCAGATAATGGCATCTCAGTCGTGCCGCCCGGGAACTGAGGCGAGAGGCTGTGCTCCTGTTTTGTACTCGTCGACACAGCGTGCTGGTTACCGGAATTTGCCTGGAGTGTGACATAGAGAAATCCGAGGTTTTGATTTCAAAGTGGTTGGAAGTGCCTTCCTTTATCATCTGTGACCAAATTCTCAATTGTTTTTGGAACACATCATTGTATGCTATTTGCTGCCAGACACTGGAAACATGACATTTTTGCCTAAAACAGGATTTGTGCTGGCCTTTCACTGGTAGTTGGTGCCTTTAGTAGCCAAGTACTGTTGTTGCTATGATATGAGCTGAATGGGGGCTGGAACTCCTGATATAGCCAAATGTTGTTTTTTTTTTCCCTGATGAGAACAATGGCATTCATAATTTAACACTCCCTGTTTTGAAGTAGAATAGGCCAAAATCACTGGGCCCTAGCTTGGAAGGCTAGGTACTTATCACTATGGGGGTGAGGATGGAGCTGTGATCACTCTCATTCTCTTCTTTTTTTTTAAAAAAATATTTATTTACTAGTTATTTATTTGCACACACAGATAGACAGAGGGAAGAGGTAGATAGACACATAAATAGATAGATAGGTATATAGATAGAGAAAATGGGAGTGTCAGGACCTATAGTCACTGCAAACAAATTCCAGATGCATATGCCACTTTGTGCATCTGGATTTATATGGGTTCTAAGGAATTGAACCCGGGTTGCTAGGCTTTGCAGCAGTTGCCTTAACTGCTGAGCCATCTCTCCAGCCCTCATTCCCTTCTTGAGAACCCCTTTGTTTAGCAATCTTGTTGGTCTTATCTTTTGATATGTTTGTTTTTTATATCAAATGGATTTTTTTCTGCAGACTCATAGGTTTGCTCTATAGAAAGAAATAAATCATAGACACATATGTTTATTTGACTCCCAAATAAGGCAAAAGGAAGCTGTAAATTGGAGCTTGCTTTAACCCACAAATTTTAACCAGCAAAACTAAAAAAAAAAAAAAAAAAAAAAAAAGTTATGACATTCAAGCCCCATTTTTTCCCAGTAGAGTTTGTCTGGGCTTTGGGCCTGAGAGACTCAGCTTAAGTTGCTCACAGCTCCTTGCCCAGCGACTTCAGCCACTGGGGAAAAAATGTCAAAATTAAGGTCAATAAATTTTAGATCACTGGCTAGTCTGCCGTTTAGGGATGTGGTTGGGTAGAATGCATGTTATAGCCAGCTTCTCCCTGCATTTGTGTTTGTCAGAATGTGAAGGCATGTGAACCATTTTGACCAGTCTTTGTTACTGAGGGCTTCGAAAACTTTCATTTCATCCTAATTTAAAGCCACTGAAGTATCATTTGGTCCAGATCCAGAAGCGTTAGACATGTGTAACCCTCACAGACTTCTCCTGCCTGCCTTAGGGGTCTTCCCCAGGCAACACTTTATTGTGGTAATCCTCAGAGACCCCAAATGTAAAGAAGAGCCACGATGAGTGTTTGGAGGAGGAAGAAAAGATGTGTTTAAATTTTATTTTTCACTACGCAGCTCACTAATTAGAGTCCCCTGACAGCAGACTCAACCCACACAGCACGGTTTCCTCTATGCCCCCAGGCAGAATGCTAGCTGGCCCAGTACTGGGAGGGGCTTCTTACAGCACTGGAAGGCAGAAAGAACCTGAGATCAGTGTCGGAGTCAAAGTCAAAGCAGCACCTTGACCATGGCACGGAGCGGGGGAGGGGTGGTAGGGCAGTCTGACTGGATAGCACTGAGCCAGACTGAGAATGGGGTAAAGGAAAGAGATTCTGGAGCAGAGTGGCATAGTCTTGGGTGGTTTCTGGCATTGGTCCACATGAAATTTACACACTGGTTAGTGGGGAGTGGGATGGGGTGGGAATGGGGGACTGATATAGACATGTTAGGTGGCTTTAAAGGTATAGGACATAGTCAGCCACTAATGGAGAGATCTTTTTGGTACTTACTTTCCCTTTTAAATTTATTGTGGAAAGAGAGAGAAACAGAAAGAAAGAGAGAGAGAGAGAGAGAGAAAATGAATGCACCAGGACCTCCAGCCACTGCAAATGAACTCCAGATGCATGTGCCACTTTGTGCATCTGGCTTACATGGGTACTGGGGAAGTGACCCTGGGTCCTTATGCTTCGTAAGAAAGTGCCTTAACCGCTAAGCTATCTCTCTAGCCTCTTTCCTTTTATTTTTTCCACAGCTGTGACAATAGAAATGGTTGTAAAGAAACGGTTTTCCATTTGTTAATTCTACGTGTGTGTGCGCGCGTGCGCATATAAAAGCCAGAGAACAGCTTCAGGTATAGTTTCTCAGGTGCCATCTACCTTTTCTGAGACAGAGCTGTCATTGGCCTGGAGCTTGCCAAATTGGCTGGATTGGCAGGGTAGTGAGCCTCAGGGATCCGCCTGTCCACATCCCTAGTGCTGGGTTTATAAATACTCACTACCATGCCTGGCTTTTCTTACAATGTAGGGTTGGGGGCGGAATTCAGGTCCTCATGCTTGCAGAGCCAGTATTCTACTCGCTGAGCTGTCTCCCTGGCCCTAGTAATTCCGCTTTTAAAAAATAGCTACAAGTATTATCTTAAAATATCTTATCAAATATAAGCAAATAGGAAAATTTATTTCACTGTGGGCATGAACAGAAAATGTTCTTGTCCAATGAAGCATTCTAAATTTGCTACAATTTCTTCACTATTGATTATATTTATACACTATTGATCTATAAACATAGATGCTCAAGATAAAGAAGGTGTAAGACCTTTTAAATATTGACACCGCACAAGTTTTGTCAGAACATTTCCTCTGAGCCACATCCCAAGACCAATGAATTCTTCTACTTCCCCTCCTCCTCCTCCTTCTTCTTTTTCTTGATGGGGCTGGAACAGAATCCAGACGGTCAAAGATTCTAAGCACATTTTAATAATAATTTATTGATCTCTTAATTAACATAGGCTTTCACTTTCATAAGTGATTTGATGCCTGCCAGTGTGTGGATGTGGCTGAATGTGCTTTCTATAATTTTTACATATATAGGATCTAAAAAAATATTTTTATAACATTAAACATATTAAATGATAAAAATAAAGAAATACAACTCTAGAGCACACGATGAAGAATTGGGACTCAAGTGCACCTTCCATACGGTGGTAATTTGTCTTCCTGGCATTTTAGAGAGTGTCCAGTCTTCTTTTTTTTTTTTTTTTCCAAAATAAGTAGCATTTTCTCCCTATACTGCTATACTGGCGAATCTAACTTGGGCCAGCAGACTCTGCAAGCAAGCACCTTTATCTGCTGACCCATCTCTCCAGCATCAGGGACCACATTAACACAGCTTTGTCCTCACTTCCTGACTTGTGGATGAAGGTTGTGGTGGGGGGATGGGGCAAGCCTGAACAAAACAAATAAAGTGCACGGCGTGTTAGCTATGAATGCAGGAGAGACAGGTACAGAAGCGACAGGGACCCTTCTTGGTGAGTTCAAGAATTGCCAATTTAGAAACAATCACCAGGGAAGGTCTTACTTACAGAGACATTTGAAAGGATACCCAAGGCAGGGAGGAAGCCATATGTGCATGGTTAGAGGAATAGGGACTGGCAAGTGCAAAGACCCTGAGGTGGGAAGTGTTACGAGGCCCCTGTACTTGGTACAGAGAACGAGGAGAGTTGCAGAAGATGAGATCAAGGCACAAGTGACCAAGTAAAATTGCTTTAGCTTTGCTGTGGGTGTGACAGGAGGTCTGTGGGGCATTTTGCACAGAGGAGGAATATAATTTGACTTTCACGCTAGAATTTCTCTGAGCGGCAGGGTCTGTATGGTGCAAGGAAAGAAGCAGGTAGATCTGATTAGAAGTCATTGTGTTGATGGTGGGGGAGAGGGTGGTAGATTGGTACAGGGAACTGCATGAGAGATGGTGAGAAAGGTCGATTTTAAGGGTTTGCTGATGGGCTGGGCGTAGGATGTGACTGGAAGAGGCGTTCAGAATGGCTCAGGATACTTGGCCTGAAATTGGAGAGATGGACTTTCTTCTGTTTACTAGTAGGTGCAGGGTTTGGGTGAGAAGAGACCAGGGCCTTGATTTTAGATCTGAGGTACTTGGTAGGCTTGTTGTGGTTTGAAAGCAAAATGTTCTTCATGGGTTCATGTGTTTGAACTCTTGGTGCCCAGCTGGCAGCGCTGCTTGAGGTTGTAGACCCTTTAGGAGGTGGTGCGTTGCAGGAGGAGGTAGGTCACTGGCCATGGGCTGTGAGGTTTGATGACCAGGCCCCACTTCCTGTCTGTTCTCTGCTTTTGGCTATAATATGATCAGCTCCCTGCCTTTCCTTCCCTGAAACATCTCCTCGAAACTCTAAACAAATTAACCTTTTCTTTCCTTAAGTTGTTTTCCATCAAGTTTTGCTAACAGCAATGAGAAAGTAACTGAAACAAGCTTCCGGGTGGAGATGCTGAGCAGGCAGTCAGGGCGGCCTGCAGGTTCTGCAAAGTCAAGGCTGGACATACAATTGTGGGAATCAACAGCAGCAGCAGCAGCAGCATGTAGACAGTGAGCAAAGCCAAGGGGTCAGATATAGTCACGGGGGGACTCAGATAGTTAGAGATGAATATAAAGATGCCCAACACTAAGACAGAAGGTCCTGGGCATGAGGAGGTAGCGAAGGATACCATAAGGTAGCAGAGTCCCAAGGACACCTGGTGTCAAAGGAGAAGGGGAAATAAAGTGACCAGCAGCTCCCATGCCTCAGCATGGTCACACGGCACAGCATAGGTACAGGGTATGTAGGAAGAATGAGGATTGTGTGAGATTGTGGGTTTTATTTTTGTAATGAGTGGTGGTTTACACATGAGAAAAAAATATGATTTCTGAAAGACAGAAATATGAAGAGAGAGAGGAAAAACACTTCAAGAAGGAACTGTTTGAAAAAGTCAACAGACTTAAAAATGTTTTCGGTGGAGTAATCTGGGGTATGGCTGGGGAGATGCTAAGAGATGAAGTTCGAAAGTCCTAAGGGGCCTTGAAAGTTCTGCTAAGGAAAAGGCCCAAAGGACCAAAACGATTACTTTTTAAAGATTGACTAATAATTAATGAAATGATTCCAGTTAATTTTCATGATCAAAGAACCAAGCCAGGATTGTTGTTTCTGAGTTATGGCTACTCGGGTGAAGTAAGTTGTGGCGCACCTTCTAACCTCCAGCGGGAGATGGAGCCAGAATCCCGTGTTCATCCGCCTTGCTCAAAGCCTTCAGTGTTTGCTGCTTTCTTCTGAGGGTTGAATGCTGGTGCTTAACTAGAAAGTGATGCCTTCTGGTCAAACCTTTGAGCAGTGCCTGCACAAGTGTGGGCATGGGTTTGGGGCACAGATGGTATTTGAAATCATCTTAACTGGTAAGCACTTGCACTGCCTTCACATGTGAATTTGACCCTGTGAGCTGGCCAGCTGATTCATGCAGGCCAGATGAGCTGCTTCTGCGAGGAGAGCCACACCTTCTGGAACAGGGAGCCCATGCTGCGGTGTTGATTAGAGAAAACTCCAGTCACATTTCAACTCAGAAGATGCACCCTTTTAGGGGTCGAACATTATTTTGTCATGATCTGTGGCATGTTTCATCATGGGAGGCATCTGATTCAAGTTAGCCCAAAGACCCGGGAGAGCAAAGCCCAGAACAATGTAATTAAAGGAAGAAGTTCTGCTTCTCATGCAAGTCTTGGGAGACTCATTTTTAAGTCAGTGTCATTACAGTCACTCAGCGGGGAGCATAGCTTTCCTAGCACCCTTTGGACCAAGACCTTATTATGTTGATAGGTATAAAGACATATCCAGGAGATGTGCACATCGAGGGTAACGAGAACCCCAAACCATGACATGTCCAGTGAACTGTTTAATTGGAAAGGATTTCATCAGAGACGGCGGCTGCCCTAACCCTGCTGGCTTTCTAGCTATGATGGGACGTTATGGAGTGTCGATCATCATCAGCACTGCCCACCGTGCAACGGCAGCATGGAATCATATAAATGCAAATTATGCGGTAATTAAAGAGGAAAGAGGCAAGAAGCAAAAACATTTAGCTGAGTGTGGCCTTCAGAGTCTCCCACTGCCTTTGGGAGTCCAGCAGGATCCAAGGGTTTGTTTTGACACATTGGCATTCCACTGTTGATGAGGGCAAGGGGTTAATGACGGGGAGCTGCAGGGGTGGGTGCCAGGGAGCTTGCCAGTGGAAGACGCGCACAGTGTCCTTGGTGTCAGTGTGATGTGAGGCTGACCTCGCACAGGGGGAAGGGCAGGCTTCTGCTGTCCACTGCTCCTCCCGGAGCTATCGTGTCAGAGATCTGGCCCTAGGGTGCTATTGAGAAGAGAGAACAGGTGATATTTTTCAGGTGGGGAGGCAATGTTAACGTGGCTTTCATTGGCTGTAATCGTGTGTGTGTGTGTGTGTGTGTGTGTGTGTGTGTGTGTGTGTGTGTGCCCTGTCTATGGAGGACGGAGGTTGATGTTGGGTGTCTTCTCTACCACTTTCCACCTTGTTATTTGAGACAGGGTTTCTCACTGAATGTGGAGCTCACTTAGGCAGCTCCACTACCTAGCCAGCAAACCACAGGAATTCTGTCTCCACCTCCCCAGTGCTAGCATTATTGGCATGGACCACCACATCTTATGTTTTTACTTGGGTGCTAGAGATTTGAACTTGGGTCCTTATGCTTGTATGGTAAGCACTTTGCCCAATGAACCATCTTTCCATCTTGTCCCAATTCTCCCTGACCTCCAAACCCACTATAGGGACTATAGTTAGTGCTCTTTATGTAAACCCTTATTTTCCCAATTTAATGTAGAAGGTAACATACTTTATGCAATGTTTTGCTTTTTCTACTCAGTATATAATGAGGTTTTTTTTTTCCATATCAGTATATTTCATCCTATTAAAAAATGTTTTATGGGGCTGGAGAGATAGCTTAGCAGTTAAGGAGCTTGCCTGCAAAGCCTAAGGACTCATGTTCAACTCTCCAGATCCCACATAAACCAGACACACAAGTTGATACAGTGTCCAAGGTTGCACATGCACACATGATGGCGCTCACATCTGGAGATGGATTGCAGTGGCTGGAGCACCAATATTTTCTCTACCCTCCTTTCACTCTCTCATAAAAAATTAGCAAAACAATAAAAAGTATTTATTAGCAAGGAGAGAGAGAGACAGAGACAGAGACAGAGACAAAGAGAATGGGTGCACCAGAGCCTTTAGCCACTGCAAACCAACTCCAGATGCATGTGTCATGTTAAGCATCTGGCTTAACATAGTAAGTACTGGGGAATTGAACCTGGGTCCTTAGCCTTTGCAGGTAAGTGCCTTAACTGCTGAGTCATCTCTCTGCTTCTCTCCTGCCCCCACTGTGCACTCTTGATTCCTGACTTCAGGAGCACGATAAGCTACAAAAGGAAAAGAAGGGAGAAAATAATGGGTTGAACATGATGCCCCTGGGCTGGTATCAGGGTCAGGTAGGGGCTTGCCTGCCATTTTCAGGGGCTCTAGGAAAAGTGAAAGCAGAGGGGAAGGAAGAAAAGATTGGGGTAGAAAGTACGTAAGAGATTAGAACTATATAAATCTTACCTTTTGACTATTTTTCCAAACTGTAGGTGGATATTAGAGTCTTGAGGGCACCTGTTAGAATTCTCAGGTTCTTATGTTCTTAGCAAAGAAGTGGGAAAGAGAGAGGGAGAGTGAGTGGGAGAGGGAGAGAGAGAGAGAGAGAGAGAGAGAGAGAGAGAGAGAGAGAGAGAGAGAGAGAGAGAGAGAGAGAGAAAGGGAGCAAGCTGGGAATGAAAGCTAGAAGCTCCAGGCCACACAGAGTTGTGACCCTTTATGGGTTGTCTGAACAGTGACAGCCTTCTCTTGCATTTGTGTACTGTGGGCTTTTCTTACTCATACTTTGTCTCTTACAGATACATGTCTACGGTTATTGGGTTATTGAATCAGATGTCCTCTATAAACTCATGTGTTTTGAATGCTTGTTCCTAGCTGGTGGCAATTTGGGAGGTGGAGCCTTGCTGGAGGAGGTGTGTCATTAGGGCTGGGCTGAGGGGTGGTATAGCCAGTTCTCCCTTGCCAGAGCTCAGCTCACTCTCTTGTTGCTGTTTTCTCTATCAGATTGTGATCTCTGGCCTCTGCTCATACCATGCTTTCCCCTGACATCATGAAGCTTCTCCTTGAAACTATAAGCAAAACAAACTTTCTTCCCATCAGCTGCTTTTGGCCAGGTGTTTTGTCTCAGCAATGTAAAGGTGACTACAGTTATATTTCTGGGTATGATTTTCCTTGTATTCATGTTGCTCAGAATGTTCTGGATATGGTTTCTTCTCGAGTTTAGAAAATTTCCAGCCAATATTGCTTCAAAAAATTCTTCTTATACAATTTTGCCTTATGTTCTCCACAAATTAAAAATTAAACAGCCAAACTGTTAACAGACCTGCTGAAGCTTTGGGATTGTAGCAGAAGAGGGGGTGAGAAGATTTTAAGATCCACAGGGTGGGTAGAAACATCCTGTGGCACTTCCCCCTCCACAGACTGAGGCCCTAATTACCCCACAGTGAATACCCAGAACCTTAATGAGGAGGACCCTCAGGGATGTGGGGACTAGAGTGAGGGGATGTAAAACAATAGCCTATGTAAAAATTGGATAAAATTAGAAAAAATAAACACAGACCCTAAGAGAGATAATGGACAGTAGGCTTGCACTATACAAAATGCTAAAGGAAGTTCTTTCCATTATTTTAATTATTTTGTATTTTGATATTTTAATACCTGCATATTGCATTTTGATCATATGCACCCCATAGTACCTTCATCACCACCAGTCCCGCTGTTCATTTTCTTTCTACTACTTAGCAGTGGCCATGCCCCAGAAAATAATGACTCACCCCCAGCAACGATTAACCTTCCTTAGGTCCTCACAGAGGGAGGTAGATCATAAGCCCCTCTTCTTTCCATAGGAGAACACTGACTGAACTGACTGGCCCACCATGTGCAAGCATGTCTTGGGCATGTAACCACAGCTGCTGTTCATGAATGAGATGGTCTTGTCCAGATCATGGAGTTCCACAGCAGTCCTCCTCATCCTCTAGCTCTTACATTATTTCCATCCCGTCTTCTGCAATGTTCCCTGAGCTCTGGAATAAATGATATATATGTGTCCTGTGTAGGGTTGAGCACTCATTGGTCACTTATTTTCAGCTCTTTAAACAGTTATGAATCTCCGACTCACCGTCTTACTACTTAGTGGGGGTGGTTGGGGTGGGAGTGGCTTTTCTGGACAGGACTGAGAGTAGAACTAATCTGTGAGTATAAAGATAAATATTTAGGAGGCAGTTTGACAATACATTCATTTAGTAAAACAACCTTAGTAGGTTCTTCCTTATGGCTTATGATCTTCCCCGCCATGGGCTTTTGACCTGGTTTTTGGTACCAGGCATGAATGTTCTCTTGTGGAGAAAGCCTGAAATTCAATCACAGCGTGGTTTATTATGTCCGTGACAGTCCTGCTAGTACTGCGTAAGAGACCACATCATGCCTGGTAGGTCAGTTTGTAAAATGCAGTATTCACCACAGGGAGCTACTGTTGATAACTTTGTTACCATTTGTATTTTTGGAATCTCTTTGTCAAAAATTAAGTGGCTGCTGTTAAATAGACTTGTACTTAAGATCCTCTGTTCAATTCCATTGATCCATGTGTCTGTTTTTGTTACTGTGGTTTGTAATATAACTTGGAGTCATGATGACACTTCCAGAAGTGTTCTTTTTGTTCAGGATTGCTTTGTCTGTGTGAGTTCTTTGAATTTTAAGAGTATTTTTTTCTATTCCTGTGAAGAATCATACTGGAATTTTTATTGGCATTGCATTGAATCTGTACATTGTTTTTGGTAAGGTGGCAATTTTTATGTTAATTCTTCCAATCCATGAGCATAGTAATTTTCTAGTGTCTCCTATAATTTCTTTCTTCTGTGTTTTAAAGTAGTTCTAATTTTAAAAACATATATTCCATCAAATTGGAAAATCTAAGAGAAATGGAAGAGTTTCTAGACACATATAACCTACCAAAGCTAAACCCAGAGGTGATTAATAATTTAAGCAAACCTGTAACAAGCTACGGGATTGAAGTAGTAGTAAAAATAAAACCTCTAGCATCTTCCACAAGTTATTATTTGTTTTAGCATTTTGAAGTTTTCATTGTAGAGGTCTCTTTCACTTTCCTGGTTAGAAAATTATTTACTTTTTTGTGTGTGTGAGTATTGTGAATGGAACTGTTTCCTGAATTTCTTTCTCATTATGATTGTCATTGGTATATAAGGTTACTGATTTTCATATGTTAATTTTATAACATGCTAATTTGCTGAAAGTGTTTATCAGCTTTAAAGAAATTTCTGGTGAAGGCAAGATTTCCTTATGTATAGAATCACATCATCTGTAAACTGGGCGTGGTGGTGCACGCCTTTAATCCCAGCACTCGGGAGGCAGAGGTAGGAGGATCGCCACGAGTTCGAGGCCACCCTGAGAATACAGAGTGAATTCTAGGTCAGCCTGGGCTAGAGTGAAACCCTACCTCAAAAAAAAAAAAAAAAAAAAAAAAAAAGAATCACATCATCTGTAAATAAGGATATTTTGAATCCTTCCTTTTCTTTTTTTTAATATTTATTTATTTAAGAGAGAGAGAGGAAGAGGCAGATAGAGAGAAAGAGAATGGTCATGCCAGGACCTCCAGCCACTGCAAATGAACTTCAGATGTATAAGTTATCTTGTGAATCTAATTTATGTGGGTCCTGGACAATTGAACTTGTGTCTTTTGGCTTTGCAGGCAAGTGCCTTAATCACTAAACTATTTCTCCAGCCTGAATCCTCCTTTTTTTATTTGTATCCTTTTTATTTTTGTCTCTTGTCCTATCACCCTATCTAAGACTTCAAACACTGTATTGAATAGGAGAGGAGAGAGTGGACACCCTTGTCTTGTAGGCCTGAGATGATGACTCTTCTCCATTCCTATTTAAACATCAGGATTTCCCATTATTTCAAGTATCATTGAAGTTTGGTTTTTCAAGATTTCTATTTCTTACTTGAGTTTTATTTTAATACCCTAGTTTGACTTCCTAATTTAATTCAGTTGTTTGTGTTATTTTGGAATTCATTTAAGCATTTATTCATGTCTTCTTTGAGTTGTTTGTATATAGTATGGTGTTTTGAATCAGATGTCCCCATAAACTCATGTATTCATCTTCTTTTTTTGTTTTTTTTTTCAAGATAGGGTCTCAGTCTAACCCAGACTGACCTGGAATTCACTATATAGTCTCAGGCTGGCCTTGATCTCATGGCGATCCTCCTACCTCTGCCTCCTGAGTGCTGCGATTAAAGGTGTATGCCACCACACCCAGCAGATTCATGCATTCTTAATGCTTGACTCCTGGCTGATGGCAGTGTGAGAGACAGAGCTTGTTGGAGGAGGTGTGCTGTTGGGGGTGCACTTACCAGTTTCTCCTTGCTAGAATCCAGCTCAGTTTCTTGCTGCTGTTTTCCACCTGCTGTGACTGGGGTGATGTCCAGCCTCTGCTCATTCCATTCTTTCTCCTGCCATCATGAAGCTTTCCTTTGATACCATAAGCCAAAATACAAATTTTCTTCTCATCAGCTGCTTTTGGTTGGATGGTTTGTCTCAGCAACGAGACAATAACTATAACAATAATGATAATTATTCTTTTTAAATCCTTGTCTGAAATTCCCTCTAAATAGCTCTAATTCAGAGCTATTACTATCTGGTTGGTAAATTTTAGAGAGAACACACTGCTTTGTTTTATATGTGTGTATATATATTTGAGAGACAGATTGTGAGAGACCGAGAGAAAGAGAGTAAGAGAATATGGTCATAGCAGGTCCTTTAGCCACTGCAAACAAACTTCAGATGCATGTGCCACCTTGTGCATCTGGCTCATGGGGCACTGGGGAATCAAACCTGGGTCCTTAGGTTTTATAGACAAGTGCTTATCTGCTAAGCCATCTTTCTATCCTGAGGGGTTTTTGTTGTTGTTGTTGTTGTTACTCTTTTTGCATTGGATCTTAGTTATCTGGTACTAGTGCTTAGCTATCTGGTACTAGTGCTTAAGTTTGTGTTGAGTATTTGGATTGGTGCTTGGTGTTCCACTGTTTGAACTTGTCTTGGCTCAGTCTGATGCTGCTTGAAGGTCATTTGTGGAGACACTTGGTGCTGATTTTTGGATGGAGGCAGGTAAGTTAACCTCAATTTATTTGGGAGAGTGTATGCATCCCTTGACCTCATAGGCCAGGGTATGTGAGGTACACTGAGGGTAAGAAATGATGTGTCCTCTTGCATGGATCCCTAGTGGCAGGTGTCATGTGTCTGAGGCAGATCCTGGGCTTAGGGCATGTGGTTAGACTCAAATGTGTGGTTCAAGTGCTGGGCAGCATGGACCAGAGTACAGACCTAAGGTCTGAGAGCAAGAGTTCACACTCATGCATGAGGTTCTGGTGGTTGATAGTATTGGTGGGAACCCTAGGAGATGTACCCAGACTTACTTGTGGAGCAAACACAGTGTGGGGGAAGGGTGGTCTTAGATCCAGGCAGGCACCCAGTCCTGACAGTGGGTAGCATCGGCAGGAGGAGAGGGCTGAAGACTTGATAACCATCCTCAGAATCACATGTGTGGTCCTGGTGGCAGGAGGTACTGGCAGAAGGAAAGAGGTTGACAGCCAAAGGTCCAAGATTGCTTTCTTAAGAACTTCTCACATTTTTTTTTTTTTTTGGCATATGTCTCCCCTCCTTCCATGTTAAAGCTCGAAATTACACTTTAAGTTCCTTTTGTATTTCAGTTCTCTTACTTTCTCTTCTGCTACTAGCCAGAGAAAAAAACTTCTTGTCTTGAAAGACTTACCTCTTCGAGTCAGCCCACCTGGGCAGCTTCTATGTACTAACATGAATTAACTTGGGACTTTAATCCTATCTACAAGTTCTTCAGAGAAAATTTCCTAGACTAGAATTTGATTGACTATCCAGGAGATTGGAGTCTTGGTGGACATCTTTAATGTTATGTTCACCACGATAGATAAAAAATATGTATTATCCAAATGTATACCTTCTATATGAAATGCTGCTTAAATAGACTGTGCAAACCTACCCATGTATATTATAATCCCCATTAAAACAAATAACATATATAACACAGAGAGACATAGTTAAAAAGCAAGATAATTCTAAAAGTAATCTAATTAATCCAAAATGGAGCAGGAAGGAAGAATCCTCAGAAAAATGAACTTCCAGTAGTGACTGAGTTTCTGGTCTTATATTGAGGTCTCTGATCTATTTGGACTTGATTGTTGTGCATGGCAAGATGTGTGGATTGAGTTTCAATTTCCTGCATATGGGTATTTAGTTTGTCCAGCACCATTTGTTGAAGATGCTGTCTTTTTTCCCCCCAGTCTACATTGTTAGGGCCTTTGTCAAATATCAAGTAGCTGTAGTTACTTGACCCAAAGTCTGGGTCCTCAATTCTGTTTCATTGGTCTATATTCCTGTTTTTATGCCAGTACTATGCTGTTTATATTACAATGGCTTTGTAATATAGCTTCAGATTAGGTATAGTAATGCCTCCAGAGGTGTTTCTTTTGCTGAGGATATGCTTGGATATCTGAGGCCTTCTGCCTTTACATATGAATTTTGAGATCATTTTTTCTATCACTGTGAAGAACAATGTTGGGATTTTGATTGGCATTGTGTTAAATCTGTATATTGCCTTTGGTAAGATTGCCATTTTCACAATGTTAGTTCTGCCTAACCAGGAGCATGGTAGGTCTTTCCATTTTCTCAAGTCCTCCTCAATTTCTTTTTTGAGTTTCTATATTTTCATTGCATAGGTCTTTCACATCCTTGGTTAATGTTATTCTAAAATATTTTATTTTTTTGTTGCTACTGAAAATGGGACAATGTTCCTTATTTCTTTCTCTGTGTCTTTGTTTTTGCATGTAGAAAGGCTACTGATTTTTGTGCATTGGTTTTGTATCCTACTACTTTGCTAAAGGAGTTAATCGCCTTTAAGAGTTTTGAGAGGGAGGCTCTTGGGTATCATGTACAGAATCATGTCGTCTGCAAATAGAGCTAACTTAACTTCTTCCTTTCTAATTTGTTTCCCTTTTATTTCTTTCTCCTGTCTTATTGCTTGAGCTAGGACTTCCAAGACTATAGTGAAAAGCAGAGGTAAGGGTGGACACCCTTGTCTTGTTCTTGATCTCAGTGGGAATTCCTTCAGACTCTCCCCATTAAGTATTATTTGGGCTTTAGGAGCTTTATTTATGTTGAGATATAAACCATCCATGACAATTATCTCCAATGTTTTGATCATGAAGTGATGCTTTATTTTGTCAAAGGCCTTTTCTGCATTTATCGAAATGATCATGTGGTTTTTGTGTTTAAGCTTATATATGTGGTATATTACATTGACATATTTCTATATATTGAGCCACCCCTGTGTTCCTGGGGTGAAGGTGGATAATGCTTTTGATGTATTGTTGGAATTGATTTTGGAGGATATTGTTCAGGATCTTTGCATCTAAGTTCATCAGTGAAATAGTCCTATAGTTTTCTTTTTTTGTGGCATCTCTGCCTGGTTTTGGTATTAGGGTGATGCTAGTTTCATAGAAGGAGTTGGGGAACTTTCCATTCTCCAATTGGGTGGCATAGTTGGAGAAAAATTGGTTTCATTTCTTCCTCGAAGGCTTGATATAATGCAGCTAAGAAGCCATCTGGTCCTGGACTCTTCTTTTGGGGGAGGTTTTTGATTACCTTTTCAGTCTTGGTGGGTGTGATAGATTTGTTTAGGAGATTATTCTGCTCTGAGTTTAGCTTTGGTAAGTGATACGTGTCCAGGAATTGTCGTATAGTCTCACTCATCTATGACTCCTAACATGAATCGACCAGAGATGCCGACATACCTAATAAGCATCTTGAGGACCAGACAACAGGGTGGGTGGGATGGGAGGGGAGGGTAACGGTGGGTGTGGTGGATACAAAACACAAATGACAATGGTACCATAAAATTCTACATCTTAAAAGACAGACCAGATGGTTGGACCTTCATCAGGCCCTTAGAGGAAACACCTGAATCACAAGGCCCTGGAGAAAGTATGATAAGACTGATTTAATCTTATCCTGTTTTTATCTCCCTCCATCTTTTGTCTGTATCTTTTATATTACTTATCTTTTTAGTACTTCTCTTCTTGGGTGCTGACCTGGAACTCCTACTACCAGCATGTGGCTAACATCCACAGTGAGCTGTAGATCAGAGAGACCTACAAGGTTTTCCTAAAGAAGACAGATTTCTGTCAGAGTACTTGATGACCCACCAAGGATTAGTGGTAAGACCCTACTGCTGAAGACACCATGTGCTCTTGGTATATAACGTGGAGTTACCTGGTGAGAATCTGGAAGAGAGTCAGCTCCCAGACACTTAGCTCATATGGTACCATAAGGTGCTACATGAATGACTGGGGGAAAATGACCAACATCTGTCCAAGCAACTTGTGGTCTAAGCTACTCAGCAGCAAAAACCTAATGTGATGCTCACACAAGTGCAGTAGTGGCGCACAGCCATGGTGGGAAACCAGCTGCTCTTGATTTGGCTAACTGATCTGCTCAGTGGAATGGATTCCAAAGCTGGAGCTGGGAATCAATTAGAACCATATCCAAAATCGAGCCTGCTCTCTATTATCAAGCTCCCACCAATTGTGGGCTACAAGAGGGCCTACACCTATTAAACTCTGTCTTAAAAAAAAGGTTACCCTATTTATATAGTGCTAACTTCACTCTCCATTGGAGGATTTGCTTCTCTTTTTCAGATGGATGCAGATTCTAAGGAGAGAACCAGCCCATCACACCTCAAAAGGGCCCCAGCTGAAACTAAGAGTATTTGGGGAACTGAGCAAGAATGCTGCTTCCTTGCTGAACCTGGTAACAGCACAAGGGTGAAGGAGATAGGCACAGAGAACACTCAACTACTACCAAGCCAGATATCCAGAGACATAGAGGCTCCCAAGGCCTCATCACTGAAGCAGACCTAAAATGAACCTGGCATGGCTCAGGGAAATTTGCAGAAGAGGGGTGCAGAAAGAATGTTAGAGCCACATGTTGTGTCATTATGCACAGAGGCATTGCCTCTTACCCATAACTGATGGCTAACCCCACAATGCATGACCCATATTCCCCAATGAAGAGGGTCCCTGTGGAGGGGGGAGGGCAGGGAGGAAGCTAACGATGGTACCAACATGATTGTATGCATTGTGTACCTAACTAGTAAAAAAACCCTGCTTTGCAAAAATACTGAAATTACTTATGCAAATGTCTATAATTCTACTCTCCTCAGAATATGTTTGATTTCTTTTTGTACTGTCTCTCCATAGGTCCTGGCCTATATGTATGTGTAATTTTTATAGCTAAAATTATAGGGTGGATTCAATTTTGTTTTCTGGTTGTTGTTTCTATCAGTATAACACCTCGTTCACGTTACATATAACTATGGAAACTTTTATCTAGCTTAGAACTATTGGAATTGTGCATGAGGCAGTTGTCTGTTGAGAGGCATTGCCCTGAGCATTGTAGGGTACACAGCAGCACCCAGACCACCACGCACTAGATTCTAGCAAGCCTTAAGTCCCCAGGTGTGACAAGGAGGCCCCACATGTTGACAAGTATTCCCTGGGAAATAAAATGGTCCCTGTTTTAGAACCACTGGATTTTAGGAATTACTTTTTTGTTTTTGTTTTTGTTTTTTTGAGGTAGGTTCTCACTCTGGCCCCGGAGGACCTGGTCTTCACCGTGTAGTCTCAGGGTGGCCTCGAACACACGGTGATCCTCCTACCTCTGCCTCCCGAGTGCTGGGATTAAAGGCATGTGTCTCCACACCCAGCTTAGGAATTACTTTTATTTACTGTCTGGCATTATATACATTTCAGTGATGCCTCATATATTGCAAAATATTTTCTATTACTGAACATCTGTGTATCTTCTAACATTCTTGATTTTATTTTTATTTTTTAAAGAATAATTTATTTATTTATTTGTTATTTGGCAGAGAAAGAGAGAAAATGGGCACATCAGGGCCTCCAGACACTGTAAACAAACTCCAGATGCGTGCGCCCCTTGTGCATCTGGCTAACGTGGGTCCTGGGGAATCGAACCTGGGTCCTTTGGCTTTGCAGGCAAATGTCTTAACTGCTAAGCCATCCCTCTGGACCTATTCTGCTTTTTTAAATTCTACTTTAGGAGACACTTGTATTGCCATTTTAACATTTTGGACTATTCATTTTTTTTTAGGTTAAATATCTAGAAGTTAGGTGTGTGGATTTGCATTCTCTGTAGATCTTTAAGAAGAGTGATCCTAAGGGCTGGAGAGATGGCTTGAGAGTTAAGACATTTGGCTACCAAGACTAATGACCTGGGTTTCATTCCTCAGTACCCACGTAATGCCAGATGCACAAAGAGTCACATGCATCTGGTGTTTGTGTGTAGTACCTGGATGGCCTGGTGTGCCCATTCTCTCTATCTGGCTCTCTCTCTTTTACCTCTCTCTGCAAATAAATAAATAAATAAATAAATAAATAAAATATTAAAAATAACAGTGACTCTCAGATGTGCAGCGTTGGCTTCTATAGACTCATATTTGCTCTCCCACTTTGAACCCCACTGTAACTCTACCTGAATTATTTAAGGACTATCTGTGATACAGAGAAAAGTGCTCTGTGACATATATTTTGGTGCTGGGTCAATAAATTAGTTATCTGAGAAATAAATTACTGTAATAGTCCATAAATCAGATCTATATTATATAAATCAAAGGGCACTGATGTATGATAGAACTTAAGAATACTAATGTATAAAACACATGATGATAGATTGAGCCATGTAGTAAAGAAAAACTATGGCCTATCCATCAATGCTCATCCAAGGAGATGTTAGGTGCTCACATTGGTAGGGGAAGGGACCAGGGAGTAATTTAGTGTCCGTGGAAGAGCACTGTGGGAAATGTTAATGGTTCCTGCAAAGCAAAGAAGTTGCTAATGTGTAATTTAACTTTCAAGAAACTTCTAAAGTGAAGTTTCACTTTTATGTTTTTTTTTCTTCTTCTTCTCTGTCATGTCTGTTGCCACTGGCTGTGGGAGTTATATTGTGGGTCTGGAAGGAAGAAGCTTTGCTGTGCCTCTGTGCATACTATTTCTCCAGCCCAATTTCCATCCACTTCTCTTTCTTCTCCGCTGCTTTAAATCCACCCTCCAGTTCTCAGTCGGCACGTGACTTCCTCAAGGATGACTGCCCGACACCCTCGTGGACCCGCTCATCCTGCCATGGGCTCTCATCACTCCCACCTGCCCTTCACGGCTTACCTCTTGATTCCCTTTCGTTGCTCATGCACTGAGACTACACAGTGAAGTCCAGGTCCTCCAGGGCCAGAGTGAGAACCTACCTCAAAAAAACAAAAACAAAAACAAAAAAGTAATTCCTAAAATGCTCTTCTGAGGGTTGTTGCCAGTGCGGAGAGTCCATGCAGGAGGGTTTCTGAAATGGGCAAGAGAAAGAAGAACCCATTCCTGGCAGATGCTGGGACAGTGAAATATAGCTTTCAGACACGTGCTGCTCTCTCCTATTCCTACCCCTTAACTACAGCTCAGGCACATTCCATAGTTTTGGGACCTCTTTACCTATAGCCATGGTCATGTGGACAGCTGAAACTCACATTCAGGTGCAAAAAGTCAACCAAATTACAGTTTTACCCTCACTCCCACAAAGCACTCCTCCCTCTCCCCACTCAGCCGTGGCCTGAAGCTAAGGTTTTCTTTCATTCTCTCTTCATTCTCAGGATCTTCTGGGTGACCAGGACAATGGAGACTTAGAAGGAAAAGAAAAAGCTCTCTTATTTAGGGGACTGTGAACTTGTGCATCTTATTTTGTAATGGTCTCTTCTGCAAGCACATTCATTCTCTCACAAGTTCATATGTTGGCTTTTCAGAAGTATCTGGGGCCACCTCCTACTGCATAAGTCCTGACCTTCTGGTGAGATGTTTCCCACATGACCTCTCATGACCTCCACCCCTAGTTCCTGCCCACCACACAGTCTCTTCTGAGACATCCTTTGGCCTATGAGAAGTACAACCTGTTCCTTCTAGTCATGGCTCTTCAGCCTCATGGACTGTCATGGATTGTTCTGTGAGCATTTGGTCTTCATGATTGGTGAGAACCAGGAAAGTGGCCCCTCTCATGAAAAGTGCTGCCAGTCCTTACCCAGGTCTCCCAAGAGTCCCACGTTCTTTAGGGGGCACCCTTTGATGGACTGGGTGAATTCTGCAGCTCAGTATCCATCGTGCTGCCCAGCCACCTTGCTCACAGTGCCCCTTTCCCAGGGTGCCCCAAGAGTCCTCCTTACCTGCTCCAGATTTCACAAGAGTACTTCTTTCCCTCCCTGTTCCTAGTTGACCTTCTAGTCTGTGTGGAGGGAGGATGGGGAGTGAAAACAGGGTTACAGGACAAGTTGGATCTTTTCTATACTAGCATCTTGATGCTCTCTTCATCACTAGGGACATTTATCACAGAGAATCTATAGTCACTGGTTTGGTTCTAAGGCAAGCAAAAAAATGCTGCTCTCTTCATGTCCAGATGGGTCACATGACACATGGAAATGGACTGGAAGTGGGGAGCACCTTGGGATTCTCCACTCTGCTCTGCAGATGCTTAGGGAGCAGAAAGAGCAGCGAGGCTGGAAGTCTGGGAACACCACAAATTGGGCCTGAGCTGAGCCTGCAAGGATGTTTTAAACTTAAAATACTGTATTATAAAAGTAATTCATACTCCTTATAAAAAAGAACCACAAAATAAAATCAAACTCTCTTCCCTCCAGCCTTACTTCTGTGGGACGACCTCGAAACAGTGTGTGCAGTGGCCTCCCAGGCCGCTTATGTATACATAAACGCACATCCAAGCCTCAAACGAAACACAAATAGGGTTTTTCAAGAGCATGCCATCTGTATTGGCTTGAAGGATTTTGAACAGTCATTCATCTAGTGCTTGTCTTTCCCTGTGGCTTAGTGTGACATTGTTGCTAGTCATCAAGAATAGGGGTAGGGCAATAAGGAACAATGTGCCTGGCCCGGAGACACATGCTGAGCTCCACTGTGCAAGGGTGCCAGAAGGAGGGGTCCAGGAAGGCTGGGATCCAGCCCACATCCTGCTGCCCATTCATAGACTTCCCCTCCGTATGCTGAGAAAGTCGCTGGAAGGTGGGACCCCTTTCCTGAATTATAATGAAGGCGTTAGTTCTTCAAGACAGTCTCAGGTTGGTACTGGAGCAGAGAAGGGAGCAGACCCATCGAGTGTTGGAGCGTGGCTGGGTATGTCCCTTGTTATGTATACAGTGAAGCTAAAAAACAACACAGCCAAGGGGGCTGGGGAGAGGGCTCAGCAGGCAAAGGCACTTGCTTGCAAAGCCTGCTGGCCAGTTTGATTCCTCATAAAGCCAGATGCAAAGTGGCACATGTGTCTGTGGCCCCAATGTCCCTAACAGCAATGAGAAGTGGAGCCAGGGAAACCCAGAAGTTCATTGGCAGCTAGAGTGGTGTACACACAGTGGCACAAACAATAAGGATACCCTATCTCGTGCGAGGTACCACGAAAGGACAAATACCCTGAGGTTGTCTTCATACCTCGTACACATCCTCACATGCATACATGAACACACACACATAATAATAATAACAATAATAATGATATAAAGAGCTACGCAGCAAGGAAGTACATACTGAAAGTTCCTCAATGGGGCCTCAGGCACATGCTCTTGCCCTTTGGGGGCTGGTGTCCAGTTGTCCGTTTTAGGGTCGAGCTCTGTCTTCAGACACATGCTTCCCAACTTTCTTACAGTCATGTCACTCTGCTGTTGAGAAACCCTCACTGGTCTGTCTTCCACCATCATCAGGAGAAAAGAAAATGAAGCTTTCTTCAGAGATTGCGTAAATGGGCAATTTGAGCTCTGACCCCTGCCCATCGTTCCATATCCTCCTCCTCACACTTGGGTACCGAGAGGACTCTCTCCACATACAGAGCCACTAACATCTGCTTCCCTGTCTCTGCCATCTCTTGGCTCAGCCACAAGCTGGACTCTCCATCTGGATACCCATCTGTGTCTACTTGCTCCAGCCGCCCTCACTTGGGTCCTATCCAAGCTGACACTCAGGCATTTGGGAGTTTCCTAACCCCTTCATTCTCCCTTTCAGCTCAGGTGGAGCTCAGGGTGTTAGCAGCCTGGCTGAGGACATACTCTCTCCTACCTCAACATCCATTCCTACAACTTCACACAGACATCAGAGGTGAAAGAAGGCCCAGAAAAGGAGAGCTGTAGGAAGACATAGTGTGTCTTTCTACAAATTAAACTTTACGTGCAGCGACAAACCATTACATGCTCTGCTGAGGTAGAAAATGGCATTTTTTTCTCTAAGCTCCGTTATGTTTGAAAGTTATTTGAATAATAGTATATATGTACATCCAGATCAATTCTATGTAAGAATAACTTTAGACTTCTGAAACAGCCTTTTTTAGGGCACATGTCTAATCTTGATGAATGTCATTGCGTTTGTGAACATCATTCAGCTTCAATGTTCAGTTGCCATCAGAATTAACATGAATGAACTCCTAATTGTGTCTTGTGAATCAAAGCCTAGAAAATATTAAAATATTGCCTTAAACAAGAAAATCTCTTTCTAGCATATGATGCCACGGAAAGCCCGAGATTGCTTCTGTCAGCTGAGCAGCGTGGCTTTTTGTTCACTCTGTGAGTGATGGGTGGGTTTCTCCCTGCTCGGGAAGGTGGAGGATGAAAACGGCACCCGAGCCTGCTGGGCTCTCCCATCTGCCCTGCTGCCCCTGGCTTGAGTTTGTGGAATTCATCACGGGAACACAGTGCTAATGGCCAGTGCAACCTAAACAGTAAAAAGCTATCAAGCTCGACCAAGGGGAATGGCTCCTTGTGTCCAATTGTGTTAACTCCCATGACTGTGCTTTTCCTGCCATGCTCTCTGCTTCCTTTGATGGATGGAGTAAGAAAGCCATGGGCTTTCACAACTCTCTCTGATATTTATTGCAGCTTGTTGGTAAGGATATTGTCTACTAAATCAGCAGACCCCATTTGAAGAGCCATATGAAAAATTGAAGGCTTGGACACAGAAATGCAGTGTTCCATCCAAGAAACTTCTATGCTTGATTTTTCATAGACAGATTCAATTTTGTAATTGATTGTCTTCCTCTGGCTGCTAGGAAACTCAGAGGCATATTTGCAGCCCAGGTGTTAGCCAGTGTATGACCTAGGAGCTCAAAATTTATATATGCTGTCACACAATTCACTTTTCCAGCTTATTTACAATTCCATCTGTATTTATATTCATATCTATTTTATTTTTTTTTTAAGGTAGAGTCTCTCCTTAGCCCAGGATGACCTGGAATTCACTATGTAATCTCAGGGTGGCCTTGAACTTACGGCAGTACTCTTACCTCTGCGTGCACTGCCATGCCCAGCTTATATTCATATCTTTATCCCTAATTCCATCTATCAAATAACACAGAATGATTAGAACCTTACAAGTACTTGCAGGAGACAAGTACTTTATACTTTATTTTTAATTTTTTATATTTATATTTTTATTTATTTGACAGAGAAAAAGGAAGAGAGAGAGAGAGAGAGAGAGAGAGAGAGAATGGGCACACCAAGGCCTCCAGCCACTGAAAAAAAAACTCCAGATGTGTGTTCCCTCCTGTGCATCTGGTTAACATGGGTCCTGGAGAATCGAACCTGGGTACTTTGGCTTTTTAGGCAAACACCTTAACCACTAAGCCATCCCTCCAGCCATGATTTATTTATTTTGAGACAGAGTCTCACTCTGTATCCCAGGCCGTCCCCAAACTTGTGGTTCTCCTGCCCTAGCCTTCTAAGTGTTGGGATTATAGGCATGCAGCACCATGCCCGTATCACTGGCTGTATTCTTTTCTACCCTTGTCCTATAAAACCTTGGGGTTGTGAAATCCGATCACCTTTCTTTTTACTCTTAGGTCATACCATCCTGTTTACTTTCAATCACAAAAAATAGTTGTGTCTTGATTTTTAGTTTTTTTTTTTCTAAATTGGTACATAATTTTATTGCATGTTAATGTTTATAATGTTCACACAAAATCCATAGCCCATGCCCAAACTAAACTTCAGGACCTTTGAGCTGACTGCAAGACAGGAAAGCATGTGGAGCAGGGTCCTGGAGTTGGAGTCCACACCTACAGTGGACCTCTCTGTGTCCCTGAATTGCTCCTCAGACCACTCCTCCTAAGTTGTATGAAAGATAGAGGCAGAAAAGCTCCTACCTGATTGATTATTTTCCTAAGAGTGAAAGTGGTCTTGATCTTTCTAAAGGGAGCAGCTGGCCTCCAGATAAGTGCTTGGGCTGAGATGCAGCCTTGTGCCTCTGCCCTGGCGCATTTTGCTTCCAGGCTGGTGAGCCAGGCTCTTGCACATCCCTTCTTATCCAGGTGCTGCAACTGTGTATGACATCTCAAAGTCACAGGTCCATTGTGATGCTTCAGCATTTTCCTGAGGTCACATTTTGACAGTGACTCAGTTCATTATCCAGGAAAGTGGTGCCTTTAAAGTGTGTCCTAGGAGCACTTTGTGAAGGGACCAGGGACAGAGGTATGCTAAGATGAGGACATGACAGTGAGAATCCAGATACCAGCTGCATGATCTGGGCAAGAATAGGAAGCAATGTCCTGGAGACAAGAATGACAGGTCACTGGAAAGTCGTGGTGGCTGAAGCATCCAGCACATGCAAGGGTTGGCAGGAAGGCATGCAATGGTTGAATTTTATCCCTCTTAGTGATGCATTAATGTCTGGACCCTTGGTAATTATGAACATGCCCTTACTTGGAAGTGAGTTCTTTGCAGCAGTAATGAGTTTATGATGAGGTCATACTGAATTAGGATGGGCCCTATGTGTTTTTACAGCATAGGAAACAAGAGGCTTAGACACAGAGAGAATGTCACATGAAACTGGAGGTGTAGAATGAGTGATGCATTCACAAGAAAAGGCAGCCTTGGAAGTAGACAGAATAGGCTCTCCTTAGACCTTCAGTGGAACCACTCTACCAACACCTTGATTTCTTCAAACTCTGGAAGAAATAATTTCTACTGTAAGCTATCCACACCTATGGGAATTTGCTATAGCAGGCTTTGGAAACTAATGCAGGGTGTTATAGAAAAGTTTCTTTAACTCTGTCCTTCTACATTATTCTTTCACATGGTACCAGATGCAATTTGAAGCCAGTTAGCAAGGGAACTCCAGGTAGCATAGGGTGTAGAGGTCCTGCCTTTGGCAGAGCAAAGGGCAATGATGACTGGAAGATGGAAGGAGTGAAGAGCAATCCAGGCTTCCATCTTCTACAAGTTCACAGGTGGGGGAAGGAAAGGGTTGACCCTAAGGCTCCTAGACAATAATCTTGACCCTTCACTTGTGTGTAGATCTTCTGTGAGCACAGGCAAGATCAGCAGCTGACTTTCCTAGAACAGTTCTGTGAACATACAAGGAGTGGTTTGTGCATGCTGATATGTAAACTATTGCAGTCCGCTCCACATTGCTGGGATGAACATCCATCTAGACACAGTTTATGGGAGAATGGGTTTCTTTCAGGCTTAATAGATAGATCCAGGGGAAGTTCCATCAATGGCAGAAGAGAATGGCTACTTTTCGTGGATCCAGACAGAGAGACATTCCCCAACAGCCAGAACCACAAGCAGGTATAAATCCCAAAGCTCAAACTACTCTCTCCAAATCTTTGGGCTAGAATTAGATCCACCTGAAGCTACATGCTCCCCTGTAGCAGGAGTCTTTCTGCTAGGGGTTGAAGTTACACACTCAATTTTAGTAAAACACCTGGGTCTGGGGAGAGCATACATTTACATTATCGAATTCAAACTATTACATACACATTAGAAGGCTGGAGAACAATCAACATGAGAAGCTGTTCAGCCTAATTTGTAAATGGATTAACTCAAGTCAAAATAATATAGAGATGAATAATTGCCATGCTTCAGGTTGGCATAGAAGGAAGAGATGGTCTGTGAGAATGGGAGTATGTGCATCAGCTTTCTGTTACTGTCATAGATACCCAAGATGATCAATTTAAAAGAAAAAAGATTTATTTCATCTCACTGTTTTGGAAGTTGTAGTCCATGATTGGCTATCCCCGTTGCTTTTAGGACTCTGCTATGTGTGTTGGGGACAACACATCAAGGTAAGAGTATGTAGTGGAAGAATCTTATGGCTAGGCATGAAAGAGACAGAAAGGGACTGGGGTTCTCTAGTTCTCTTAGAAGGTATTATACTCCTAGTGAGTTAAACCTTTCCACCATGTCCCATATCTTAAGGTTTCCACCATGTTTCTATAGCATCAACCCTGGGACCAAGCCTTTAATGCATAGGACTGTGAGGTATACTCAAGAGGGGAGAAAAGTGTCTCCTCTCATTGCCACCTACAGGAGTGGCTAGGGCTTTGATGAGGTGTGAAGACCCTAGCCATCAGTAGGTTCTCAGCAAACATGATTCCCTCCTTACTGCGGGGTGGGGGAGCTCAGGCCCCATCCCCCTCACTGGCTTTGTAAAGAAGAAGAAATCAACAATTCAGTCTTCAACATCTGTGTATCAGTGCCGTACAGAGCTCTACGTACAGATATTCACTTTTATTGGTGGAAACCCCAGAACCTTCCACTCTGAGTGTATGTAGCACATTATGTAGTGGGATAGAACTAGCACCACCACGAAAACATGGGCTGAATTACAATACACAGACCTCTAGAGAAGAGGAATGGGAGGCTGAAAACATTGGTAGTTTATGACCGTTACATTATTGTTGCAATCCTGTTGAGGAAGCTGACAAAGGGTTGCCAAGATACCAGATGCTCTATCCACAACTGTTTTCACCTGATCCAACAGTCGGTACCGACATGCTTGTCAGAGCTTTCCCTTAGTGTAGCAGACAGCTGCAGGTTCACTGAGATGAACTTTCAGACCAGGCCCAGTTGGAGGAAGGGATTTACTGAAGCTTACAGACCAAGGAGAAGTTCCATAATGGCAAAAGAAGCTGCCTGCTTTCACAGGACCAAACACAGGGAGAGGGAAGCACAAGCCTAAAAGTCAAAAGTCACACAGTACAGCACACTTCAGGAACTCCACTAGGTACACTTTGCATAGCTTTAGATTGAAATCTCAAACCCACCACCACACCTTAGTATCTTCCCAGTGACACTGCCTCTAGCCAGGTGGCTGCAGATGCAAACTACAAACTAATAAAACATTGACTATTTTGGGGCCATCTATTAAAACTACCAACTTAGACTACTGAAAACCTTGCTGTTCTTCTGTCCACTGTGCATAGGAAGTGCCTATAAATTTACCTCCTCCTAGGGCCATTCCTTACCTATTGGTGGGTGAGTGCTTGGGCAAGCATCTGCCTAGATATATGGTAATAATTTTGTGCTACTTTCTGAGTTTCTTTATGGGAGTAAGTTTTGAACTTCCATGGTGGTAGCTGGCTTAATAGCACACCCTCCACCATCTCTCAGATCTCCCATTGCCCCACTCTTTGTGTGTCCTTCAGGTAAACCCCACTCTTTCTTCCTCCTTAAAGTGGTATGATAGTTTAATTCAGGTGTCCCTCATAAAGTTATCTGTTATGAGTGCTAGGTCCCCAGCTGGTGACAGTTTGGGAATTGGATCCTCCTAGAGATGATGCATTGCTAAGGGTAGATTTATGGATGTTCTAGCCAGCTTCTCTATTCAGTGTTTGGCACACTCTCCTGCTACTTTTGACCCCTTGCTGTTGACCAGGATGTGATGCCCACCCTCTGCTCATGCCATTGTTTTCCCTTCCTCCATGGAACTTCCCCCTTGAGACTATAAACCAAACTAAGCCCTTTTCTCCCGCAACCTGCTCTTGGTTGGGTGTTTCCTGCAAGCAATGTGAAGCTGACTAAAAATTGGTACTGAGAGGTGGGGTCATTGCTGCTAGAAATATGACTGTGGATTTTGGTCTTTTGGGACTGATTTGAGGAAAGAATGTGGAATGATTTGAAATAGTGGCCTAAGAGACACGTGGCAGTGTTGTTAAGTATAGCTTGATGGACTGTTCTGGTCAGAGTTGAAAGATCTGAATGTACTAAGAACTATGAACTCTGAGGTTTGGCTTATGAGAGGAAGAAAGAGCTTTGTCCAGACTGGAATAAAGGCAGTTTGTGTGAGAGAATTGCTGTTATACCTATGTCCTGAAACTTGTACAGGGTTGCATTGTGTAGAAATGTACTTGTGTGAGCAGAAGGGTATTGAACAGAAAGAAATGAAATCTTTGGGATAAAATATTTCCCATTCAGCTGCAATTGTTTGACAAATGACATCCATTGAGATTGGTCCAGCTGATCTGCACTGGGATGACAGGAAGAATTCAGGCTCTTTTGAGAGGCCTGAATGTTTGAGTATCCTGATTCTTAAAGTTGGTTTTATTACTCCCTGGATTAATAAGTTGGTAGCCCACCTGGTACTATGGAGTATAACAAATGCAGCAAAGAGAGGGTCATTCAATTTGCAGTGTGGTCTTGTTCTTTGAAAATAGCTATGGGCAATGTGAAGTAGGCTTGCTGAAGTACCTGTGGGGAGCCAGATGGAGCCATGAGGATTACCTGTGGGCTACAGTAGAGATCCAATGGAGATGCCAGGACTATGGTATGGCTGCCAAGGAGAGTCACTGGCACTGTATGATTTTTTTTTTCTGGGACTGTGAGTAGCCTAACTGGAGAGGTAGAATTAGAATTCCAGAGACCCATCACTGGTTAGAATTATCATACTTGGAGACTTATCACTGGTTAGAGTTGTCAGATTTGAAGCTACAGAGTTTGATATTTGCCCTATTTGTTTTAAATATTGCTATGCCCAGTGCCATTTTTTGCAGTGTGAATGTTTATTTCATATATGTATTATAGTTCAGTTAAAAGATCTTAACTGGGCTGGAGAGATGGCTTAGTGGTTAAACGCTTACCTGTGAAGCCTAAGGACTCCAGCTCGAGACTTGATTCCCCAGGACCCACATTAGCCAGATGCACAAGGGGGCGCATGCATCTGGAGTTCGTTTGCAGTGGCTGGAAGCCCTGGCATGTCCATTCTCTCTCTCACTCTCTGCCTCTTTCTCTCTCTCTCTCTCTCTCTCTCTCTTTGTCGCTCTGAAAATAAAATAAATAAACAAAAATAATTTTTAAAAACTTTTTTAAAAAAAGATCTTAACTGTGGGGATATTTGAACAGCATTAATATTGATAGAAACAACTATGAGGGCATTCAAAGCTGGACTAAATGCATTGCATTTCATATTGTGTATGGTTATCATTTTATGGGGGTCAGGGGTGGAATGTAGTGGTTTGATTCAGGAGTCCCTATAAACTTACATGTTCTGAATGCTAGATCCCCAGTTGGTGGCAATTTGGGAATTGAGCCTCCTGGGCGTGATGTGTTATTGGGGGAATAGTTTTAGGTGTTACAGCCAATTTCCCATTGCCAGTGTCTGGCACACTCTCCTGCTGCTGTTTCTACCTGATGTTGGCCAGGAGTGATGCCCAACCTCTGCTCATGCTGCCATTTCCCCCTACCATCATGGAAGTTCACCTTGAGATTGGAAGCCAAAATAAGCCCTTTCCTCTCACAAGCTGTGTTTGGTCAGGTGTTTTCTGCCAGCAACATGAAGCTGACCGCAGCAGGTGGCTTCTCCTGAAATATTTAGTCTTCTTCTGGGACAATACAAACTAAGACACATGGCAAGCTTGGCTCACTTTGCTCATGTTTTTGAGATGTTATGCCTCCTTGGGACCAGGGATTGAGCTAACCTTGGCCACTTGATCCTTACTTTACTGTGTTTGTTTATCACCAACAATGGCATAGCTCATTCTTAACATAATTTCAGCATAGTGAAAGCATGAGTCTAACACTGTGCCAGGCATGCTTCTAAGCACTTAGGTGAAGTAACTCATTAATGCCTCATAAAACCCTTAGGAGACAATCATCATTATTCATACATAACATGCCAGGAAACAGGCACAAATGAAGAGGCTCAGGGCTACTTATGGCTCCAACTACTATCTGTGAATTAATGCCTTTCCTACACTTTTTTTTCCCTTTTTCCTTTGGCTTATTTAAAGCTATCACAGAATCTAAAATTTGGTAACTAAGTCCTTTCATAAGTATTACTTATAAAATTATAAGAAAGACAGAGGAAACATAGATTCTTCTACTTCAAGAATGGCAGTCTGGGCCTGCTAGCTGTTAGGAACATGATCAAGATTTTCCAACTGGGTTTTTGGAAGAGGATCTTGAAAGGGCTAAGTGAAGGCCCCCAAAGCTTCCTCCATTTCATGTATTTGTATGGTCCTCTGAAGAATCCAGGAATGTAGGATCAACCCCCTGGGTTGCCACTGTCCAAAAGTCTCTCAGCACCCTGTAGAGTCAGCAGGGCTTCCAGGATCCTCTGGTCACTGCTGCAAATAGCCTTAGCTAGGGTTGATGGGTACAAGTTATTGGCAATTATTGAGTACTGTTACAATTCTCATTTCACTAAAGTAGAAAGTAGACAGCTAAAAGATTAAAATACTTTCTAGTGTTATGTATAGTAAGTGAGGGAGCCAAACTTCTTTTTTTTAATTTTTAAAAATAATTTTATTTATTTATTATTTATTTGACACAGGAAGAGGGGGGAAAGAGAGAGAGAGAGAAAGAGAGAGCATGGGTGTGCCAGGGCCTCCAGCCACCGCAAACGAACTCCAGACACATGCGCCCCCTTGTGCATCCAGCTAACATGGGTCCTGGGGAATGAACCTGGATCCTTTGGCTTTGCAGGCAAACACCTTAATCACTAAGCCATCCCACAAGCCTGGGAGCCAAATTTCTAACCTAGCACCTGCATCCCGGATCCCCTTCATAACTATGGCACCATACTGTACCTTGAGTGGAATGGTACCCACTGGACTATTTTGTGCCAACTATTACTGCATTAATCTTATAGTTCTTTTGCTTAAGGTAAGTTAATATAGTCATAAAGACTCAAGGGAATGCACATGGTAAGGGGACCTGAGACCAAATGAGTAGACACTAAAGTCCCAATTCCTTTTCAACCAAGAAATTGTATGAATGTTTTATAGACATAAGTTCTCCATTAAGTGCTGCTGGGGGTGGATGGGAGGTGTTTGGGAACTGCCAAGTGATGGGACATAGCCAGGTTTGCCTTTTAACATTGAGAGAACTAAAGTGTAAGACAGATTATCTAGGTAAGTGTTGGGCATTCATAGGAAGCTACTGGAAGAGCAGAAGATGGTGGTCTCTTACCCTGAGTAAAAGAAGTGGGTAGATAGAAGAGATATTTGGGAAGTGTAGAGGTTTCAATGTAGAATGCCCCCATAAACTCATGTGTTTGAATACTTAAGTCCCATTGTTTAGGAAGGTTGTGGAACCCTTAGGAGGTTGAGCCTTGTTGTAGGAAGTGTACCACAGGTGTCAGCCTTGAGATTTTATAGTCCAGCAAGTAGTTAATTCTACTTGCTCTCTACTGAAGGTGGGACACCAGATGCCTGCTCTTGCTGTGATTTGCTGGACTCTTCCTCAAAAAGCTATAAGCCAAAAATCTGACAGGAGAGGCATAAGGATGTCAAAAAGCCTTCTAAATGTCTATGTTTATCCCCTTTGATTCATGCTGCTTTTACTTTTGGCTAAAGAATCTGGTTTTCACAGATGGCAACAAATACTGGAGAGACCCAAGACCCATCAGAATGACAAGAAAATACAACTGACTGTCTAGAACTAGGCAACTCATCTCTATCATATCTGCCAGGGCCTAGGAACAATTATGGAGGAAGTAACAGATTAAATGTGTGCTGTTCTTATTGTAGACTTGACAGTCTCCTCCAGGAAGGTATCAATAGACACTAAGGAGACTCAAAGTATCAAAGCAGAAAATCAGAGGCTGCCAAGAACTCAACACTAAAAGACACAACATGGCCTTCAAGGATCAGAGAACATTGTTGACAAGGGAGCAGAAAGAATGTAAGAGCACAGGGTGGGAAGGTGTATTTTGAGGCATTATCCCCCTGTCCCATCCCCCAAGGACTGACTGATGAATTCATGACCCCACAGTGATTATCAATTATCTCACTAAAGAGGTGCCTCAGTGAAATGGAGATAGGGGAGAGGGGACATGTGGGTATAACCTGATGGGAAGATGTCCAATTTGCAATATGCTTATATATGATAGTTCTCAAAAAAACCCTGTAAGGCAAAATAAACCTGTTCCTTCCATAGACTGCTTCTGGTTGGGTATTTTTTATTTTTATTATTAGATATGGACATATTTTATATGTAAACATCACATGTTGGTACCATCCTTTCCCTCCTCCCTGCCCCCTTTCCAGAGGGGCCCTCCTCATTGGGGATGCAGGTCAACTCCATGGGGATTGTGGGTCATGCATTATGGTGGCAGCAGCCACTTTTGGGGGAGAGGCAATGTCTATGTGAAAAACATCCTAACTTGTGTCTCTAACAATCTTTCCACCCCCTCTTCCACAAAATTCCCTGAGCCATGCTAGGGAGCATTTTAAGTCTACCTCAGTGATGGGCATTTAGAAGCACCTAGTTTTGTCCTAGCAATGAGAAACTATATAGGAGGTGACATTTCAAAGTCAGAACTTGTTTTTAAATTCAACTCCACTTCTTGTTACCCATTAGTGACCTCCTTTAAACATAAGGTCTAAAGGCTTCAGGCCTTTTATGATATAGTTTGTTGATCAAAGAGACAATATTTTGTAAGGTGGGGGGAAGATAGAGTGGTCCCTAATCCCTCAAAGTAGATTGTTTCAGACACCGTGGGCCATTGGGCAGTTGTCTCCCCTATCATATTCTACTGTGTGTTTTTTTTTTTTTTTTTTTTTTTTTGGTTTTTCGAGGTAGGCTCTCACTCTAGCCCAGGCTGACCTGGAATTAACTCTGTGGTCTCAGGGTGGCCTTGAACTCACGGCGATCCTCCTACTTCTGCCTCCTGAGTGCTGGGATTAAAGGCGTGCGCCACCACGCCCGGCTTCTTTTTTTCTTCTTCTGAGGCTGTGCTTCAGAACCCCGTGCCAGTCACTTTCACGCTCTGCCCCTCGGTCTTGAGCTGTATAATGAAAGAAGCATTCACCTCCTCTCCAGAGTAGCGGTTCACTCCCGTGGTCTTGCCCTGTGATCACAGGCCTCCTGTCCGCTTGCCACCCCTCCCCGGGCCCCTCTACCGCTCTTGCTCTTAAGTCTGCACTGAGTTCTAAGCCCATGATACTTCCATATCCTTTTTATTTATTTACTTTCTTTCCAATATACTTGTAACCTGGGAGTACAACACTTCAATATTTCTCTTGAGGACATTTCCCATCCCTCAGTCTCAGCAATATACCTAGCCCCCTTCACGCTGGCTCCCTCGTGCAGTCTACCTTCTCGGTTTTGTTGCCTGGGTTGCTTGCCAACTGCTTCTGGGCACAGCTCCTTGGTTTTGCTCATGATCTGAAATCCAAGTTAGGTGTTCAGTTTTGTTTGGAACGAACACATCTCCCAGTGTTCTTCTCTGCTCTTCTCTATCTGTCTAGTGATACTAGAAGCACATAGAAAACTCTATGCTTAGCTAAAAAAACAAACAAACAAACAAAAATCCCCCTCTGTTCCCCTTAGAAGATCATTCCTACTTTCTCTCCTCACCTCTTGTGATAGCTAATAGATCTTTTTTTCACTATTGGGGGTCAGTTTGACCTCACACTGAGCTGACGAAGTTGAAGTTGCATTCCTCCAGCCCTTGTTTTGCCTGTCTTTTTTTGAGCTCATGGGAAAATACCCCTCTTCTTGTGAGGGCCTTTTGCTGTGGCTGGCTCTGGATTTTCATCTTCTGGTATCTATGTATGTTGTTCTCACTACATAATTTCTGCCACTCACTCCTTGAAAAGATTCTTTGTCCCTCTCTAACTCCATTTTCATTTCTTTTCTTCTCGTTTTTTTCAAGATAGGGTCTCACCCTAGCATAGGATGCCCTGGAATTCACTAGTCTCAGGGTGGCCTTGAACTCACAACAATCCTCCTACCTCTGCCTCCCCAGTGCTGGGATTAAAGGTGTGCACCACCATGCCTGGCATGACTGCACTTTCTTATTAGAAGGGTGCATTAGTTATCTTTCTCATTTTTGTGACCAAATATCTCACAAGAAGAAACCTAAGGGAAGAAGTATTCCTTTTTGGCTCCTGGTTTCAGGGTCGAGTTGGTCTATCATGGTGGGAGGACATGGTGGCAGGAATGACTTGAAGCTGTAGCAGCGGGAGCTTGCTCAGATCTGGACAGGTGAGGAAGCAGAGATGAGATAGGAGGCAGGGCCAGGCTATAAAAGCCCAAGACTCATCCCCTGTCCCAGTTACTCAGTTCATCCAGTGGGGTTTTACTTCATAAAGGCTCCACAGATTTCCAGAATAGTGCTACTAGATGGAGACCAAATATCTGAACACATGAGCCTGCTGAGGACATTTCACACTCAACCCAAAACCCTGCACAAAACTTCTTAATAGTCCCTCGATCTTCATGGTCTCACTGTCTGTGTTTTATGGTGCCATGAGCTCAAGGCATGAGGCTGGCTGGGGCCAGGGCTGGGCTGAGTTATTTACCCTAGCCCTCCACTTTACTCATGCATTGGGTTAACCCTACTTCACATCTGTCTGGCGTATCATCAGCTGCTTTTTCATTGTTGAGAACAAATACCCAACTGGAAGCAAGCAATTTTTGGAAGGAAAGGGGTTTAAGCTGGTTTGTAGTTTCAAGGGTAAGTTTCACAGCAGGGAAGGCATGGTGACAGCAGCAGAGCTGATCACATTCTTGTCAGTCAGGAAGCAGAGAAACAATAGGAAGACACACCCATGACTCATTTTCTCCAGGAAGGCTTCACCTCATAAACACTCCAGTTTTCCCCCAAAGCACCACCAGCTTGGAGCCATGTGTTCAAGCACAGGAACCTGTGGGGTCATTTCACATTCAAACCACGTGCAGCTTCAAAACCTTCACACTAGAGGACAAGTAGAGTTTCTGAACTGTCATTAAAATTACCTTTCTAAATAACTCTAGAAAGCATCAGAGAAGATTTGTCTTTCAATTCAAGCCCTGTAAGCTTTAGCTGGAGAATTGCATTCAGGGAGCTTGTTTTTCATAAACCTATTACAAAAACAATACAGTTACATAATTGCAGGGGAAAAGTGAAATTTTATTCTCTATCTGTGATGGCCTCCAGGGAGAATAGAAGCACACAGAGAACTCTACTTAAGAAAAATAATCAGAACCTACCTAAAATGCTATGTAACTTAGTCATGAGGGGCTTTGGGAGAAAAAAAAAAGAAGTCTGTTTATCTTAAGTCCCTAAAGAAATGTCTTCATGGGGAGATTATTCTAGTGAAATTTATTTTCAGGAATAATTTAAAGAACATCAGTTTTTATCACCCATTAATCAGATTTCATTTGATATTACTTTGATTTCCCTTTAGTTATGGGTAATTATTTTAAGATCTGATTGCCTGCTATGAGGGATTGGATTTTTATGGTATAGATAACAGTGCAAGTGATCTATTAACCTGAAGGCTGCTGGGGAGGACTGGGATAGCTCCGAGAGGCAAATCACTTTAAAGTCAATTGGGCTTCATCTGGGCTGACAGAGAGGAACGACGGTGGGGCTGCTCAGGTGGCCTGGTGCAGAGGCAGAGTATTCTTCACATGTGACACAGTTGTGAAGGTGATGGCAGGTAAGACTGAGTATCCGGACATGATTTGTGGACCAAATCTACTTTTGGGAAAGGACCAAGGCCAGATCCTGCTGGAGAGGGACACTCTCTCCCCCAACACCTGCTCCTGGGGTCTTTCTCTAGTTTTCTGCTTAGGGCTCCAGAAAAAAAAAAAAGCTAAGAGAAAGAAAAGAAAATCCTTACAGGTTTCCAACATTTTTCTCTGGCAGAAATTATGCCCCAATTATCCCCAAAGTACAGTGTCAAGACAGACTGAAGGGCACACAGGCAAGAGGGCTTTGACTTGAATAGGGAAGAACACACACGGTGTAGACAGAGGCAACCCAGCCCATCTGATCCAAGTTGTAAGTGGTGGTGGAACCTTTAACAAGTCACTTAAGTGTCCCAAGCCTCTGCTCACCTGTACAATGGGGAAAATGAGCATACTTCTGCCCCTTAAGTATTTTATGAGGGATCTAAAAAGTACTGCACACAAAAGGTTCTGACCTGCATGTGGCCCATCACAGCCCCTCAACCCATGCGAGTGTCACTAGTATGTGTCTAATGGGCTAATGACCTCCATTTCAGACTTCATTATCACTGTTATGATTAGATGCCATAACAGGTGAAGAACTTAGCACTAAGGCACACACCAGGCCTCAGTATAGGTGTCATGGTTTAGAACATAAATGCTCTCCAAAAACCATATGTTGAAGGTTGGCACTGTTGGGAGGTGGGACTTAGTGAAAGGAAGTTGAGTCATTGGGGTCATGCCCTTGAAGGGATTGGGACTCTAGCTCCTTCTATTGTCTTTGCCTCCCATATATAATGAGCTGAGCATCTGGGTCCATCATGGGCTCCTCACCATGTTTATGCGCCTTGCCATAAGCTCAGGGTGATAGGGACCGCAGACTGAAACCTCTGGAACCATGTGCCAAAATGATGCAGTATTTTAAGTTATTTCAGGAAATATTTTTTTCATAGAAATGAAAACCCAGCTAATGCACCAGGACAGCGATTAAAACCTTGTCTGGAAAGGTATTTCTTCAAGTTCTTTTCACTTTTCTGAGCTTACTTCTGCCCACTCTTCTCACTCCAGCACTGCAGACATCTGACCTCTAACTGTTCCCCTTACTCCAAGGCCACCTGCTTTTGCTTTCCCTTACTTTTATTTTTTATTTATTTTTAAAATATTATTTATTTATTTGAGAGCAAGACAGAGGAAGAGAGAGAGCGAGACAGAGGAAGAGAGAGAGAGAGAGAGAGAATGGACACACCAGGGCAAATGACACAGGAGGACACACACTGCAAACGAACTCCAGACACTTGCACCCTTTGTGCATCTGGCAACTGTGGGTCCTGGAAAGTCAAACCGGGATCCTTTGGCTCTGTAGGCAAATGCCTTCACCACTAAGCCATCTCTCTAGCCCTCCCTTACTTTTATTTGATCTTGGTAGCACTTCCTTATCCTTCCTGTTTCAAGTCTAAAGTCATCTGCAAGAGGTTACTTAGATGAGGAAGCCTCCAGGGAGCACCCTTGTTGGCCACTATCTTCCAGGAGGGAGCATATTCTATTGGCTCATTCTCTCTTGCCTCCCACTGCACTGGAAGTTCTGTGATAACAAGGATTGCTCCAGTCCACCGTTAACCCCTAGGCCACTGGACAATCCCAACCCCTTAGCTAGTTGCTCACAAACTATCTTCTCCATCTTTATTCTGTTGAGTCATGATAGGGAAATTCCTTAAGAGGATTCCTTTTGGATCCAACATCTTGAACACCTTAGAATGTCCAGTGCTGACTGGAATAGGCCACATACTAGATAGCACTGGGCACTAAGCATGGCAGGGGGAAATGTTCTCAAATAAAAAGGAAGCTGGGGGCTGGAGAGATGGCTTAGCGGTTAAGGCATCTGCCTGCAAAGCCAAAGGATGCCAGTTCAACTCTCCAGGACCCACGAAAGCCAGATGCACAAGGGGGCGCATGTATCTAGAGTTCGTTTGCAGCAGCTGGATGACCTGGCATGCCCATTCTCTCTCTCTCTTCATATGTATGTACGTGTGTGTGTGTGTATATATATATATATATACACACACACACATATATACACACATACATACATGCATACACATATATATAAAGGAAGCTGGGCTGGAGGGATGACTTAGCAGTTAGATGCATATGCCTGCAAAGCCAAAGGACCCAGGTTCGATTCCTCCAGACCCACGTAAGGCAGATGCACAAGGGGCGCATGCATCTGGAGTTAGTTTTCAGTGGCTGGAATCCCTGGTGTGCCCATTTTTTTTTTCTCTCTCTCTCTTTCTCTGCCAAATACTAAATAAATAAATGAAATATTAAAAGAAGCTGAATGTATAAATAGGACTTGGTGAGACTGGGCATGTGAAGAAGCTATGTCTTCAAAAGGAGAGGCAGTGGCAGTAAAATTCTCCCAAAGATACTCAGCTATTAGGAAGAATTGAGCAAGACTCCCATGCAGTCCTTGTGGGGAAAGTGCTGTGTACATTGTTGCCCACAGCACCACGGAGTGACTTTTACCCAGGGGCCAGGCTCCCAGGGCTTGGTTCCTTGCCAGGAAAGGGAGGAGGGAAAGCGGACTACCCCAGCCACAGCATCCACAGGGGCTCCAGTAAGCACTCTTTCTAGAAGATGTGGCTGGCTTTGAGGATATCACAGAGTGTGAGAGGAAAGAGAAGGGCAGTGTTAAAGATGGACAGAAATGCTCAAACAGGGAGCAGAAAGATCAGGATGAGCCTCTATAACTAAGCATCATGAAATCTATTATTCCATATGTGCATCCATTCACCCTCCATCTGTACCAATGTTATCTCCTTCCTTCCTTCCTTCCTTCCTTCCTTCCTTCCTTCCTTCCTTCCTTCCTTCCTTCCTTCCTTCCTTCCTTCCTTCCTTCCTTCCTTCCTTCCCTCCCTCCTTCTCTCCTTCCCTCCTTCCCTCCTTTTCTCCTTCCTTCCTTCCTTCCTTCCTTCCTTCCTTCCTTCCTTCCTTCCTTCCATCTTTCTGTCCTTCCTCCAACCTCCCCTTCTTTCCTTTATTCCCATCTCTCTTTTTCCTTTCTCATATCCATCATTCTTGCTAAGATCATATCATCTTTGGTTGCTGTGGCACAAAAATACCAAACTCTTGATGAAGTCACCCTTGCATCAGGGACGTGTTAGACAAACAAGAAAAAGCTAAAACCTCAGGTGATGCCTTTCTGCAAAGAATACTTCTTTCTCAGATTAAACATGTCAGTAATGGGACTGGGGAAATGGCTTAGTGGTTACAGCATTTGCCTGTGAAGCCTAAGGACCTGAGTTTGATTCCCCAGGATCCAAGTAAGCCAGATGCACAAGGGGACACATGTGTCTGGAGTTCATATGTGGTGGCTAGAGGCCCTGGTGTGCCCATTCTTTCTTTCTGTCTCTTTCTCTCTCATAAATAAATAAAAAATATTTTTAAAATGTCAGTAATTTATGTATTGCTTTGAGTTAGTATACAAAATAATGGGTATAATTGTCATTTTTATATGCATCTATCTTTATACTTTGCTCTCATTCATGACTGCCACTCACATCTCGACCTGCTCCTCTTCTCCCAGCTCATCCCTGTTTTGCTTCAGGTCACATATATATTCTGTTACCGTCTCTTGTCTCCCTCCTCCTTTCCTTTAGATGTCTTTCTTCCATATATATTAGATTATGTAACTAAAAATGTGGTATTTGTCTTTTTGAGTCTGGCTTATTTTACTAAACATGATGATTTCTAGTTTTATCCATTTACCTTTAAATGTCACAATTTCATTCCTTTTTATAGCTGAATAAAATTCTGCTGTATATATGTACCACATTCTCTCTATCCATTCATCTACTTTTTATTTTTGTTGCTTGGTTTGTTGAGACACTGTTTCTTGTAGTCCAGGCTGGCCGCAAGATTACTATGTGGCATAGAGTGGCCTTGAACTCCTGCTTCTACCTCCTGAATTACAGGACCACCTGAATTACAGGAGTGCACCACCAGGCCCAGCCTACCGTTCTTGTGTTGGTGGACATCTAGGCTGGCTCCATATTTTGGCTACTATGAATAATGCAAAAATAAACATATTTGTGCCACCCCAACTTAGAAACCTTAGGGCATATATACCCAGGAGGAGGATAGCTGGATCATATGGTAGTTTTAATTTTAGGTTTTTTTTCTGTGTATTGATTTCCACAGTGGCCATATCAGTTTACATTGCAGACAACAGTGCATAAGGGTTCCTCTTTCTTCACATCCTTGTGAGAATTTATTGTCATTTGTTTTTGCCATCCTGACTGCAATGATATGAAATCTCAAGGAAGTTTTAATTTTCCTTTCCCTGGTGGCTAAGGATATTGAGTACTGTCAAATATTTCTTTCTTTGAGAACCATCTGTTCAATTCACTACCTAATTTAATGACCACAAGATGTGTATTTGTGATGCTTTAGTTTTGGACTTTATAAATTCTAGGTATGAATAGATGTCAGGTGTATGGTTGGAAAAGATTTCATTCCATTCCGTAGGTGGATTGTTTCCTTTTCAGGGCAGAAACTTTTTAGTTTCATGCACTCCAGCTTGCAATTCTTGGTGTTATTTCCTGTGTTATTAGAGTCCTATCAGAAAATCCTTGCCTATGCTTATATATTGAAGTGTTCCCCCTATATGTTCCTCTAACACTCTCAATTTTAGGGTTTCAGGTCTCACATGAAGGGGTTTTGACCCAATATGAACCTGTTTTGTGCAGGGTGAGAGTTGTGTATCTAGTTTCATTCCTTTGGCAGTTTTCCCAGCTTCATTTGTTGAAGAGGCTGTTGTTTTCCTGACGTATGCTTTTGACTCCTTTGTGAAAGATTAGGTGGTCTTAGGTGTGTGGGTTTCTTTCTGGGTTCTCTATTCTGTTCTGTTGGTCTATGTGTGCATGTTTGTGCCAATGCCACGCTGCCTTTGTCACTATGGTTCTGTAGCATAGTTGAGTTCAGGTGCTGGGATAGCCCCAGCATTGCCTTTTGGGCTTAGGATTGTTTTGTCTAGTTTGGGGCCTTTTGTTCTTCCATGTGAATTTTAGGATTGCTTTTTTCTTTTACTTTTTTTTTTTTTTTACTTCTGTGAAAAATGTTGGAATTTTCAGTGAGGATTGTATGTTGTAATCTGTAGATGCTTCTGGTAATGTAATCATTTTCATAATATTAATTCTGCCAATCCATAATAATGGATTCAGCATTTTAAAGTTTTTATTGTAGAGGTTTTTCACCTCCTTGGTTAGGTTTATTGCTCGGTCTTTTTATGCTTATTATTATTACTATAATTATTAACTATATATTTCATATGGATACATCATGTGTTGGTATCCTCTTTTTCCTTGCCTCTGCCCCCATTTAAGAACTTTGTCTGCAGCCATTCTATGCTGAACTCTCCCAATCTCATTTGATAATGGAAGCTAAGCAAGGTTGGGCCTGGTTATAGAAGAACTGTAATACATGAATAAATGTAATTTGATAGTATTTCTGTCCCATTATCTTTTGTCTACTCTCTCCACTCCCATTTTACTGAGGCCCTTCCTCTTTCCAGGTAATCCTTCCTCTGTTTTGATGTCTCATTCCTTTTTATTTTTTATTTTTATTTATTTGACAGAAAAAGAAGGAGAGAGAGAGAGAGAGGGAGAGAGAGAGAATGGGTACGCCTCCAGCTGATGCAAATGAACTCCAGATGCTTGTGCCCCCTTGTGCATCTGGTTAACATGGGTCCTGGGTCCTTTGGCTTTACAGGCAAATGCCTTAACCACTAAACCATCCCTCCAGCCCTCTTATTTCTTTTTTTAAATTTTTTATTTTTTTTGAGGCAGGGTCTCACTCTAGCATAGGCTGACCTGGCATTCACTATGAAGTTTCAGAGTGTCTTCGAACTCATGGCAATCCTCCTACCTCTGCCTCCTAAGTGTTGGGATTAAAAGCGTGCCTGGCATAATTCCTCTTTTTTTTTTTTTTTAATCCACTGTTCTCTATGTCAAATGTCTTGGGGCTGGAGAGATAGCTCAGCAGTTAAGGTGCTTGTCTGCAAAGCCTGACAACCATAGTTTAATTACTAAGTGCTCACATAAAGCCAGATGTACAAAGTGGAGCTTGTATCTGGAGTTTGTTTGCTCGAGGCCATTTTCTCCTTCTCCCTTTCTTCTTGTAAATAAATAAATAAAGATTAAAAATAAAAATTTCGATAGGCTTAGAACAGTGTAAGCCTCATGCGAGGGCACTTGCAACCACCTTGAGGTCATGAATGCACCGCAGGCTTGCTTTTACTGTGAATGGGATTTTTGTTCCTATTATTTGTGTAGAAGCAAGTTCATTGTGAGTATGTAAAAAAGCTACTGATTTTTTGGGGGGAGGGAGTGAGGGAGGGCCTTGCTCTAGCCACGGTTGACCTGGAATTCACTATGTAGTCTGAGGGTGGCCTTGAACTCACAGCTATCCTCCTACCCCTGCCTCCAGAGTTCTGGGATTAAAGGCATGTACCACCACACCTTGCAAGCTACTGATTTTTTTGTTTATTTTTATTTATTTATTTCAAAGTGACAGAGAGAAAGAGGCAGATAGATAAAGAGAATGGGTGCACCAGGGCCTCCAACCACTGCAAATGGACTCCAGATGCATGTGCCAGCTTGTACATCTGGCTTGTACATCTGTACGTGGGTCCTGGGGAATCAAGCCTTGAACCGAGGTTCTTAGGCTTCACAGGCAAGCGCTTAACCACTAAGAAATCTCTCTAGCCCAAGCTACTGATTTTTATATGTTGATTTTATGTCCTGATATTTTGCTGAAAGGATTTATCAGATCTAAGTCTTTTCTAGTGAAGTCTTTAGGTGTAGTAGGTATATAGGATCAAGCTATCTGCAAATAAGGAAGAATATGACTTTTTCCTTACCTGCAATTTTTTTCCTATTTGTATCATTTTTATTTCTTTCTCTTGTTTCACTGCTCTGAAACTTGGAGCACTATATTGAACAAGAGTAGAGAAAGTTTCTGATTACAAATTTTAGAAGAAATGCTTTTTATCCTACTGTTTAGTGTAAGGTTAGTTATAGGTTTGTTGCATATAGCTATTATTATGTTGAGGTATATTTTCTCTATCCCTGGCTTCTTTGGGGGATTTTATTATGAAGTGATGCTGAACTTTGTCAAAGGCATTTTCATCATCTATTGAGAAGATCATGTAACTTCTTTCTTTAGATCTATGTATGTGCTGTCTTACATGAAAACCTACAACAGGGGTAGTCATGAGCCCTAGGCGTGTAACGTCTGCTGCTGTCTGGCTAAAAGTATATACTATGTTCACCAAATTTCCCAGTAAGCACTTCTCTTAATGTTCATACCCCTATATTAATGCTACTCTCACTTTTGGCTATAGAACCTTCTCTTTTCAGATGGCAGTGACTTTGGGATGACTCAGAAGGCATCATGGTCCTGAGAAGAAGTGACAGAGGAGTGCTCAGCACTGAAATATCCCACACACCTTCCAAGGCTCAGAGTCCATTGCAGAAGAGATGGCGGAAAGGATGTAAGAGCCAAAGGAAGGAGAAGAGTCCTTACAACATGCTCCTCTCAGACACAAAATGGCCAGGATATCCATGACCTCACAGTGCCTGACACTACCCATACAAGACCACCATAATAGGAAGAAAAGATCATGACATCAAAGTAAAAGAGAGACTGATTGAGAGAGGGAGGAGATATGATGGAGAGTGGAGTTTCAAAGGGGAAAGTAGGGGGGAGGGAGGGAATTGCCATAGATATTGTTTACAATTATGGGAGTTATCAATAAAACTATTTAAAATATATATACTGATTTACATAATTTGAATAATCTTGCATTCCTGGAATGAAACTAACTTGGTCATGGTATATGAATTTCTCAAAGCTCTAAAATTTGTTTTTCAAGTATTTCAACCAAAATTTTTGTGTCCATGTTCATCTGAGATATTGGTCTATAGTTTCTTTTGTATGTGTATGTCTCCTTATCTAATTTTTGGGGTTTTTTTGTAAGGATAATTCTGGCTTTGTGAAGGAGTTTGATAATGTTCCTTTTCTATTTTACAGGACAGTTTGAGGAACTTTGGTATTGATTCTTTTCTAAAGTTTTGGTAGGATTTATCAATGAAACCATTTGATCCTGAGATTTTTTTTGTTGTTGTTGTTGGAGACTTTTCATTATTGCTTCAGTCTTGTTTGTTATTATTCCACCTAAATTATATAATCTTTATATTATTTTAGTAGGTGGAAAATGTTCAGGAATTTATCCATTTCTTCCAGATTTCCTAGTGTTTGAACTTACATAAGTTTTCAAAGTTTCCCCAGAGGATCTATGGATTTTATTGCAGTCTGTTGTAACATTACCTCTTTCATCTCTAATTTAACTAGAGTCTTCTTTCTCTTTCTTTTGGTTAGATTATCTAGGACTTTCCCAGTCTTTTTTTTTTCCCAGCTTTTAAAAAACATTTTATTATTTTTTTTCCAATTTGTATTAGTATCTTCCATGATTATAAAAAATATCCCATGGTAATACCCTCCCTACCCCCACTTTCCCCTATGAAATTCCATTCTCCATCATATCCCCTCCCCATCTCAGTCTCTCTTTTTTTTAATTAAAAAATTTTATTAACATTTTCCATGATTATAAAATATATCCCATGGTAATTCCCTCTCTCCCCACCCCCACACTTTCCCATTTGAAATTCCATTCTCCATCATATTACCTCCCCATTACAATCATTCCCAGTCTTTTTTTAATTTTATCAAAGAACTAACTGTTGGTTTGATTGACTAGATGCATTTCTCTTTTAGTCTCCATTTACTTTTTTTCCTCAATTTTTATTAACATTTTCCATGATTATAAAAAGTATCCCATGGTAATACCCTCCCTCTCCCCCCCCCCCGCCACTTTCCCCTTTGAAATTCCATTCTCCATCATAGTCCCTCCCCATCTCAATCAGTCTCTCTTTTATTTTGATGTCATGGTCTTTTCCTCCTTTTATTATGATCTTGTGTAGGTAGTGTCAGGCATTATGAGGTCATGGGTATCCAGGCCATTTTGTGTCTGGAGGGTCCATTTACTTTTTAAAAACATTTTTATTGACAATTTTCATATATGTGCATAATATATCTTGATCATAATCCCCTCCTATTATCTTCCTTTGTCCCCCTTCACCCGTCTTTCTATTTCTCCTTGCACAGATCCCCTTCTTCTTTCCACCTCGCCCTTATTCTATTTTGCTGTCTTCTTCCCCATGATGGAATGTTGCACAAGTCTTGTGCAGGTAACTACTGCTGCTGTGAGGTCATGAATGCAGCAGACACTTCATGTCCAGAAGACAGAATTCCACAGCACTCCCCCCCTTCCTCTCCGGCTCTTACATTCTTTCTGTCCCCTCCTCTGCAATGTTCCCTGAGTCTTGGAGCACTGTACACTCAATAGTCATTTATTCTCAGCACTTTGATGAGTTTTGAATCTCCCCAGTAGGCACTGCTATCTGTAAAAAGAAGTTTCTCTGATCAAAGGCGAGGATCAGTAGTCTAGTACATAAACATAAATGCCTAAGGGTCAACTTCATGGCCACAACATATCCATTTAGACAAACAATAGTAGTAGATTCTCCCTTAGGGCCTATGACCTTCCTCACCATAGGCTTTTTACACGTGTAAGGATATCATATGTGATAAAGTGTGTGTTCACGTGTGTGCAGATGCATGCTTCTGTGCAGGCTACTGATGAGTGTTGTGTCTGGGGTCCTCCTGTTGTTCTTCTGCATGCGTCTTTGAGATGGACACTCTCTCAATTAAGCCAGACTTGCTGTTTTTATTTTAATTTATTGATTTTTAATCTTTAGAAAAATTATTTTATTTTATTTAATCGAGACAGTGATAGAAAAAGGCACACACACACACACACACACACAGCGAGAGAGAGAGAGAGAGAGAGAGAGAGAAAGAGAGAGAGAGAGAGAGAGAGAGAGGGAGAGAGAATGGGTGTGCCAGGGCCTTCATCCACTGTAAATGAACTTCAGACACATGCACAGCCTTGCTGCATCTGGCTTAAGTCGGTCCTGGGGAATTGAACCTTGTTCCTTTGGGTTTGCAAGCATATGACTAAACTGTTAAGCCACTTCTCCAGCCCTGTTCTTTTTATTTATTTATTTTTTTTGGTCAGACTGGCTGACTACTGAGCCCCAGAGATTCTCTGATCTCTACTCTCCTCAAGACTGAGGCTACAGGCATGCATGACCACACCCAGCTATTTACATTGGTGCTGCAGAATTGAATGCAGAGTGAGTCAGGGCATCCCAGCCCCTCATGCTTGAGAGGCGAGTTCTTTTACTTACTGAACTGTCTCCTCAGTCTCTAAGAGTTTTTCTTGCTGCTGATTTGTAGCTCTTTTTTTCTGTTGTGACCAGATAGAACATAAGGAATTATTTCTCAGGTAAGTGAGCACATGGCTTAAGATCTCTAACTTCCTTAGGGCAGGCTTCCTTGTACAGCAGCTAATGTGAGCATCCATCAAGAGTGGTTCTGCAGACAAGGAACGACATATGAATAGACGCAACGTGACACAGTAAGACACAGGTGAGTCGGGTGCTGAAATGAATCATAGAGGGAGGTGCTAATGTGGATTCCTTAGCCCCGCTAAATGGTCTCTCCTCATGGGTTATTTGGTTCTTTTGTTGCTGTAACAAATATCTGAGAGAAACACTAATGAAGGAATGATTTATTTGGTCCCATGGCTTCAGTTCATGGTTGGCATCCCAGCTGCTTTTAGGACTGCACCAAAGCAGAAACATCATGGGGGAAGGGCACAGCAGAGGAATCTGCTTACCCCATAATTGCCAGGAAATAAAGAGGAGTAACAGGAAGGAGCCAGAGTGATGTAACCTCTTCAAAAACATTCCCTAGCGGACCTACTTCCCCCAACCATGCCCCAACTTCCACACTTCAGCTACCTCCGAATAGGCTATTCAAATTTTGAGTCCATCAATGAATGAAACCATTGATTAGATCAAAGTCCTTATGACCTAATTGTTCAGGGAAACACCTTCATCAGCACACCCAGAGATGGGCTTTACTAATCTCCCAGGCATCTCTCAAGCCTATCAAGTTGACAATTACAATTCACTATCCCATATGGGGATACACATGCTGGATTCTGGGTTCTCCGAGGATACCTCAGGCTGACAGCCTCTCCCTTGTCAACCAAGGCCTGTACTGGTCTGCTGTGCCTTTGTTCCTTTACCCCATCCTCACCTGGCTTTGCTTGGGTGGGGGAGTCCAACATCCATGAACAGGACACACCATATATCTGCTCATGCTGAGGCTGTGCTATCTTCACCCCCACTTGTCAGAAGCAGGTGGGGTGACAGCTCCTCAGGCCTTGCAGTGTTCCAGAAGGAAGATATGCTTTCCTCTCCTGGTATACTGCTTGGGAAGCAATCATCACCTCCCAGAGGAACTGAGAGGTTTGGGGCCCAAGGAAGTGAGCTGGAATTGGCTGTATGAGGGACATGTTGTGATTTAATGACCACCCCCTCCCAGTAGGTAGTGAGCTTGCATTAAGGATGACATCACAGAACAAACTCTTCAGGGCGTCTGTGTTTAATCAATACAAGTTTGTCCCCAGGAGTTCACCGAGGCTGGCAGTGGATAGCTGCTGCTGGATCATCTTAGTGTCTTGGGAGAAGCTGCAGGTTATTGTTGCTAATAAGCCTCATTTATATATTCATCTGTCTGCCCAGGAATAAAAAGGAAACACTGCCAAGGGGCATCATCCTTGCCAGAGAAATTCTATCTTTTCTGAGATGTACAGGTGTGCTCCGTGGGTGACCTAGCACAGGTCTTCCAGGGGTGGCTTTCCTGGCACTCCATCTGTGATTAGTAGCTGAAAGCAGCAGCTCTGTCTTATTTGCTGTTGGCAGGGAGACGAGGAGGTGTGCACTGTGGAAGGAGGCGCCCTCGTATGAATCTTCTTTCCACTCACACCAGGGCACTCTAGTGCCTCACACTTTTAAGACAAAGTGTTTCTACCAACATATGCACGTGTATCCAGACATAAAGTGGACAAGTTGGGGAAAACAAAATAAAACATATGGATTCTTAGTCCAAGACCTGGGTTTGCATCCTGCAATTTATCTATCTGGTAGCTTATTGTGTGTATAGTGATGGTCCTTCAGAGATTTCCATGTCCTGATGTTGGAATTATGATGCTGTCCCACATAGTAGATGGGACTCTGCAGATGTGGTTAAGAAAAAGATATTGAAATGAGATTTTCTTGGATTACCAAGGCAAACCAATGTAATCCCAAATCATTGGCACTGAAGATGAAGGAAGGGGCTGTGAGCCAACAGATGAAGGTGGCATCTAGAAGGTGGAAAAGGTGAGGAAGTTCATTCTCCCTTAGAGCTGCTGAGTGTGTGTGGGCCTGCTAACACTTTGATGTCAGTGTCATACTCACTTAAGCTTTCTGACCTCCAAAACTATAAGATAATACATTTCTGATTTTAAGCCATGTGGAGCTTTGGTATTTTGTTAAGCATAGCAATAGGAAACCAATGTAGCCAGCATATAGCTTCATCCCTTCTTAGAGTCATGTAGTTCACTTCTAATTGAAGAGAAGAAATGCAGCTAGAAATTACTCCCCCTACAGAGCTGTTGCACATATGAAATGCTGCAATGCATTTACAGCAGCTGGAGGAGTGAGAAGGAGGAGGGAGAAGCAGAGGAGTCCCTCAGCTGGGGTTTCCTGGGCGGTGCTTCTTATACTGTCTGTGATGAAGCCCCTTCCCATTTTAATAAATTTCAACCCCTTTGGATCAATACTTTAAAAAAGATGACGAGTAATGATGGCACCAACATGACTATATACACTGTGTACATAACTAATAAAAAAAGATAATGAGGGCCAGGCATGGTGGCACACGCCTTTAATCCCAGCACTCAGGAGGCAGGGGTAGGAGAATCGCAATGAGTTCAAGGCCACCCTGAGACTACATAGTGAATTCCTGGTCAACCTGGGCTACAGCGAGATCCTACCTTGAAAAAACAAACAACAAACAAACAAAGAAAATAATGAAATGAATCATTAGAAACAGAAAGTCAAAAGACTCCACATCTTCTTTTATTAGACTTAATAGTTATAAAATTTCTTTGTGCACTTACTCTGAAAGTTTCAACAAGATCTATGATTGCTTCACTTTCTGAAAATGGATAACAGTTTGGGGCCCATCCCTGGCCCTGAGTCTGGCCCATACTTTGAACCTGCTGTCATCAGAAGGAAGTGAGTGGTGTTGTCAGAGCCTGGCAAAGTCAGAGCATGACAGAGGCAATGGCCAGACTGTATTTTAAAATGTGAATAAGAGGTATCAAGAAGAAAGGATCCAGCCAGGTCACTTCATGTTCCATACCAACAGCATATGGTATCTTCAGTAGTAGGGTCTTACCACTAACCTTTGGTGGGTCATCAAGTACTCTGTCAGAAATCTGTTTGGTTTTGGGAAACATTGTAGGTCTTTCTGATCAACAGCTCATTGTGGATATTAGCCACATGCTGGTACTGGGATTTATAGGTCAGCACCAAAGAAAAGAAGGAAGAAAAAGATAGGTAATATGAAAGACATAGACAGAAGAGAGATAAGAGAGTTAGAGAGAGAGAGAGAGAGAGAGAGAGAGAGAGAGAGAGAGAGAGAGAAAGAAACAGGAGAAGATTAAGGTCAGTCTTCATCATACTCTCTCTAGGGCCTTGTGATTCAGGTATTCCCTCTAAGGGCCTGATGAAGGTTCAACCATTTAGTCCATCTTTTAGGATGTAGAATTTTATGGTACCATTGCCATTTGCTTCCAGTTTTGTGTCCCCCACCCCCACCATTACCCTCCCCTGCAGCCCCGCCCACCCTGTTGTCCAGTCCTTGAGGTACTTACTAGGCATGTCAGCATCTGGGGTAGATTCAGGTTAGGAGCTGTAGATGAGTGAGACTATGAGACAGTTATGTTTCTGTGATTGGGTGAGTTCACTGAGAATGATCTGTTCCAGGTTCGACCATTTTTCTTCAAATTTCATTGTGTCATTTTTCCCTATTGCTGTGTAGAATTCCATTGTGTGGATATACCACATCCTAGTTATCCATTCATCTAATGATGGACATTTTGGTTGATTACAGCTCTTAGTTATGAATTGAGCACCTATAAACATGGTTGACCAAACCTCTCTGAACTGAGGTGTAGAGCTTTGAGGATAAATGCCCAGTAAGGAAATAACTGGGTCTGTTGGTAACTCTATATTCAACCTTTTTAGCAGTCTCCATGTTGCTTTCCTAAGTGGTTGCACCCTCTTACATTCCCACCAATGGTGGATGAGGGTTCCTATTTCTCCACCTCCTAGCCAGGATTTATTTTCATTCGAATTTTTAATGTTTGCTATAGTTACTGGGGTAAGGTGGAATCTCATAGTTGTTTTAATTTGCATTTCTCTGATGATTAGGGATTATGGACATTTTCTTAAGTATGTGTTTGCCATTTGTATGTATTCCTCTGAGAACTGCCTGTCCATTTCTTTGCCCTATTTTGTGAGTGGGTTGTTTTATTGTTTAGGTTTTTGAGGTTTTTTATAGATTCTAAAAATTAGGCCTCTGTCAGTTGGATAGCCAGCAAATATTTTCTCCCATTCTGTGGGTAGTCTATTGGCTCTGCTAATTGTATGTTTGTCTGTGAAGAAACTTTTCAGTTTCATGAGATCCCAATGGTTAAGTGATTGTTTAAGATCCTGAGCTATATCATGGAAAGTTTCTCCTATTTTTTCTTCTAGTAGTAGCTGAGTTTCCAGTCCTATTTTGAGGTCTTTGATCTATTTGGACTCGATTTTTGTATATGGTGAGATGTGTGGGTCAAGTTTCAATTTCTTGCATAAGGAAGATAGTCAGTCCCCAGACAGTTAGCGTGTCTAGTGCCAGAAGGTGCTACATGAGTGACTGGGGGAACATGACCAATATCTGTCCAAGCAACTCATGGTCTAAGCTACTAAGCAGCAAACAACCTGACATGATGCTCACACAAGTGCAATAGTGGCACACAGCCTTGGTGGGAAACCAACTGATCTTGATTTGGCTAAATTATCTGCTCAGTAGAATGGAACCCATAGCTGGATCTGGGAAACAAGTCAGAATCATATCCAAAAATGATCCTGCTCTCCATTATCAAGATCCCACCAATTGTGGGCTACAAGAGGGCCTATACCTATTATATTCTCTAAAAAACAATGGTTATCCAATTTATCTGGCAGTAACTTTACTCTCCATTGGAGAATATGCTTCTCTTTTTCAGATAGATGAAGATTCTAAGGAGAGAACTAGCCCATCGCACCTCAAAAGGGCCCCAGCTGAAACTAAGAGTATTTGGGGAAATAAACAAGAGTGTCCATGATTTCTTGGTAAACCTGGTACCAGCGCAAGGGTGAAGGAGATAGACACAGAGAACACTGAACTCCTACCAAACCAGATATCCATAGACACAGAGGCTCCCAAGACCTCATCACTGAAGCAGACCTAAAATGAACCCAACATGGCTTAGGGAAATTTGTGGAATTGAGGGGCAGAAAGAATGTTAGAGGCACATGTTGTGTCATTATGCACAGAGGCATTGCCTCTTACCCATAACTGATGGCTAACCCCACAATTCATGACACATATTCCCCAATGAGGAGGGTCCCTGCAGAGGGGGGAGGGCAGGGAGGAGGTTAACGATGGTACCAACATGACTTTATGCACTGTGTACATAACTAATAAAAAAAGAAGAAAGGAGAAGAAATGTCTGAAAGCATAAGGGTGAGGAGCATGTTATGCCTCAGACATCAACTTGCATAATAGTATATTTGATGCACTTTATACTAAAACTTGACTGATCTAGAACCTTGATTAGGTGGAGATAAAACAGTCTTTTGTGCTAATGATGAGAATGTTTCCCCAGCTTTAAGCCAATCAAAAGAGTTCCTCTACCCTTAGGATCAAGTGACACCTTTCTAGTGGAATGTACCAGAGCTTGAAAGAGCTCTAGTCCTTTCTCTGGTCAAGCTCCATCTAGCAGTGGGCTCCCTTCCAATTCCCATAGGTCATCCTGCCCCAAAATGTCACCACATTATTACTCAGATCTTTGTGTTCTTCAGTAGTCTCCCTGCCAGATGAACATCGAGGGAAAGTTCCATGGGGGGGAGGGGTGTTTACCTCCTAGCATTCATGTTCCTCTGGACACCTGATCTAGAATTTATTTTGGGGTTGGTATAGAAGAACTGAGACAAATGGATTTTTAAATTTAACATTCTGTTATAATGGGAGGGGGAGAGAGGAAGAAAGATGTGTGGTTTATGTACCAGGGAATGAGAGAGAGAGAGAGAGTGTGTGTGAAATAAGAAAGAAGAGGAGGAGAAGAAGGAGAAGAGAGAAGAAGAGAAGAAAGGGAAGGTGGTATGCATGTATTTAGGATTCGGAAAGCCAAAAATAAGAAAGCAAGAGAGGGCCAAAGAGAGTTTTAAAGAGAGATGAGGAAAATTGCTCTGTGAGGGGCCTTCAGTGATGTGCCAGGGCAGAGGCTGTGAGGAAGACAGCTTTCCCTCCTCTCAGCCCAGAGCTGTCCTCAATTGCTATAACCAGAGGCAGTTCCAGAACTCCAGGCCATATTTAGAGCATGAAAGGGTGGCAGAGAGAAGGGAGAGTGGTAAGTAGAGAATTCTGGGACTCAGCCACTGACACGGAGCTTTATCTGTGTCGGGTGCCCAGTAAATATCTGGTGGATGATTAAACTCTCTAGTCCATACTTTTGTGTACTTATGTGGTTGATGTCACTATGCCAATAAAACTATAGGATATATGCGGTTAGGGGTCATGTTTTTTGCCCTTTATGATGCCTCACACACACATAGTAAATTTTCAATGGATATACAATAAATGAGTCTGTGAATGATTGATTGAGATAGTTGGTGGGAGCTGGGTGGGATTGGAAGAAGAGTCTGTATTCTTGTAGTTGCCTAACAACAACTGACATCCTGAGACCCTCCCACCAAGACTCCTGGCTTGATTGATAGTGAGACCCTGTGATCACAGGAAATGAAGGGGCTTTTCAGATAATAAGAAGGATCAGCAAGGTTGATTACATGTTCTAGAGAAACAAAGTCATATATTTTCCAAAGCAATCAACCTCTTCCTTCCTGACATTTTCTTGTAGGAGTGTCCTTTGGCATTTTCTTCAGGTAGCCACAGATAAGGCTGTGTTCTGTAACAGTGAAACAATGACAAATGAAAACATAAGGTCCATGACTGAAAACAAGCCAACACCATCAAGAAAACAGTCATCCTAAGTCCATTTGTTCAAAACCGCCAGCAAACCACAGCTTCTTTCTCAACAGCTTCCTCATGGGACACAGGCAGAAATCAGGAGTGTGATTTTGTATGTGGGCTGGAGAGTTGGCTTAGCCATTGAGGCACTTACCCGTGAAGCCTAAGGACCCATGTTTGACTCTCCAGATCCCACATAAGCCAGACGCACAAGGTGATACAAGCACAAGGTCTCATGTGCGCACAAGGTGCTCACACGTCTGGGGTTAGATTGCAGTGGCTGGAGGCCCTGGTGTGCCCATTCTCTTTCTTTCTTTCTTTCTTTCTTTCTTTCTTTCTTTCTTTCTTTCTTTCTTTCTTTCTTTCTTTTTTTCTCTCTCTCTCTCATATAAAGGAAAGTGCTCTATATTTGTTAGTAGCTGTGGGTTTTGTCTTCTAAGATGGAGGTTCTGGCTTAGCAGTCTCCAATGGCTTTTTAGAGCAGCTAAATGGCTGAGCCCTGGGAGTGATGCTGAGTTGGGATTTCAGTTGTTTGGCCAATGGAAGATGGGACAAAGAATGCAGTTAGTTTCAGCCCTAAACCGTCAGTTCCTCTCTCAGCTGCCCAAGAAGCTTCCTTTATAGAGACCTCTAACCAGGTGAAGCCCTAGAACTTGTGGCTTCAAACCTAGAATGAATTTTAGAAAGAGCCAATGGGTGAAGCAACATTGGAGAGTTTATTGTCAGTAGAATGAAAGATGTTCCAGGAAAGAGAAAGAGACATGTACACCCAACTTCCTTAGCCTTTCAGTGTGGGTCAGTGGCCCTCCAGGGGGCCTCGAGGCCTTAGTGCAAGAATAAGCCTGCTGAGGTGGCTCTCTTCCTAGACTGGGGACCTGGTTCACAGCCTTTCTAACAGGCAGATAGCCACTTGCCTTGTACCACTGTTCGAGTGTGACTTTCAAGCTGAGACTTTTAGTGTCAATTAAGGAGCAAACACTTCTCCTATTGCCATGGAAACTCAAACTTCATTTCCCACTTTTACATTTTTGCTTACTACCTCCTAGATACTGTACTGTCCATTATTTCCTATTGAAATAGCTCTGTGATTGATTTGTTTTGGTTGGTACAAGGTCAGTATTAGCTTAGAGAAGGTAACACAGTTGTGAAGAATTAGGCATGGGAGTGAGCTTTTGCCCCACTAACTAGTTGTATCAGTTTTTTCTTGGCTGAAACAAATTCATGGGATAAATAATTTTTAAAAAGGAACCGTTTATTTTGGCTCAAGGTTCTAGAAGTTTCAGTCCATGGCTGGATGTCTGCACTGTTTCTGGGCCTGTGGGGAGGCAGAACATTAGAAGAGTATAGCAGAGCAGAGCCAGTCACCACCTGGCAGCTAGGAAACAGAGACGAGGGTAAAGGAAGGATGAGGGCAGGGCAAGGCACGACCTCCCAGGACACAACCCCTGTGCCCTCCTTCCTCCAGCTGAGCTCCATTTTCAACAATTCTACCACTTCCCAGTAGACTTTTCAAGTTTTGAATCCATTAATGGATGAAACCACTGATTAGATCAGAGGCCTTGTCATCTAATCATCTCTGGAAACACATCAGACACACCCAGAGGTGTGCTGTGGGAATCATCTAGGTTTCTTTCAATCCAGTCAAGTTGACAATCAAGAGCAATAATCACACCAGCTGGGAGGCCATGAGAAATCAGCGCATGCTCTCAGGGTTCCCTTCTTCACAGCTGTAAACAGAAGGAGCAAGAGTTGAAGGACTTTCGCAAATTGTCTAGCGTGTATTCCCAAAGGACTGTGTGAGACAAGAAGAGGTGAGAGCCTTCCTTGCTCTTATTGCTGGCAGCAGTTATCTGATAGGTTTTATGTAAAGTACACATAACATCAATATATAATCTTCGTCATTTTTGTGTGTACAGTTTAATGGTATTACAACCACATAGTTGTGCATTGATGTGGCAATACTGTGACTGCACTGACGCAGCAATACCTCACAGCCTCGTGTCCCCAGACCCCGGAAGCCACCCTTCTACTTTCTCTTGATATTTTGAATACTCTTGGCATTTCATAGAAATGAAAATGTACAGCATTTGTCTTTCTGTGACTGGCCCTTGAAGTTCATCCAGATTGTAGTCTGGATCATGGTTTCCTTCAAGGTTAAGGGTCAATAGTAGTTTATAGCACATCATGCCACAATTTGTTTGTCTGTTCATGTATAAATGGACATTTGGATTGCTTCCACATTTAGGCTATTGTGGGTAATACTACTATGGACACTTTGCACAAATATCTCTTTGAGACCCTGCTTTCAGTTCTCTTGAGTATATATCCAGAAACAGAATTGCTGGAATGGAAGGGAATATATCTGGAAATGGTATGATGGCTAATCTTTGATTGTCTGTCAACTGACAGAATTTAAAATCACCATGGACACAAATCTCTTGGTTTATCTTTTAGAGACTTTCTAGATCAGGCTGATTGAGATGGGAAGACTCACTGTAATGGTAGGCACTACCATTCCATGAGCTGGGGGTTCTGCAGAAAGGATTGGCATTAACCTCTTTCTCAGCTTCCTCACTGAACTGACTGAATGTGATCAGCTGCTTCAAGGTCCCGCTGCTGTGCACGTGATCCCCTCCATGAGGGACTGCTCCCCTGAACTGTAGACTGAAACAAACCTTTCCCTTCTTAAGTTGCTTCTTTTTAGGTATTTAGTCACAGCAATAAGACAACAATTGATACACGTGATAACTCTATTTTCAAGTTTTTGAGGAAACCACCCCTCCCTATACCATTCCCACAGTGGCCTCATTTTATATTCCTACCAGCAATGCGCAGGGTTGCCATTATTGTATGTTTTTTGTTTTGTTTTGTTTTCTCAAGGTAGGGTCTCATTCTAGCACAGGTTGGCCTGGAATTCACTATGTAGTCTCAGGGTGGCCTCGAGCTCACAGTGATCCTCTTACCTCTGCCTCCCATGTGCTGGGATTAAAGGCTTGCATCACCCCTCCTAACAAGGTCTCACTATGTAGCTCCTGCTGACCTTGAACCCATGATCCTCTTACTGAGTGATGGGATGACAGATATGTGCCACTACATCTTAATCAGTTTTTTAATATTTTTGCTAATGATTTTTTTTTAAAAAGGAAAAGCCTTTGTGTGCATCTGTATGACTTGCACACGTGTGTGTGTGTACCATGGCATGCTTGTGGAGGTCAGAGGACAACCTCTGTTGTTGGTCTTCACCTTCCAGTTTGCTTGAGGCAGTGTCCTTTAATCATTTGCCATTGCACACTCTAGGCTTGATAGCCTGTCAGCCTCCAGGGATTCTTCTGTCTCTACCTCTCTTCCTGCCATAGGAGCACCAGGATTACCAAGGGTTTTATCATTTACATTTATGGCTCTGGGAATCTGAACTCAACTCCTCTTGCTAGCATGCTAAACCATTGTCCACCAAACCTCCCAAACTCACTGTTCTTTTAAAATACATTTTTATTAATTTATTAATTTATTTTAATAATATTTTATAATAATATTTAATATTTAAAAATAATAAATTATTTTATTAATCTATTTGAGAGAGACAGAGAGGCAGATAGTGAGAGAGAATGGGCATACCAGGGCCTCCAGCCACTGCAAACGACTCCAGATGCATGTGCCACCTTGTGCATCTGGCTTACGTGGATATAAGGGAATTAAACCTGGGTCCTTAGGCTTCACAGGCAAGCACCTTAACTGCTAAGCCATCTCTCCAGCCCTGCTTTTATTTTTTTATTAGTGGCAATATGAATAAATTCGAGGTAGTATTTTATTGTGGGTTTAATTTGCATTTTCCTAGTGATGTTGAGCATGTTTTTATGTTTTATTTGGAGAAATATCCATTTTGTTTTTGCGGGTGCAGTGGTGTGTGTGTGTGTGTGTGTGTGTGTGTGTGTGCACATGTATGTGCAAATGTACTCATAGGCAGGTGAGGCCAGAGGAGAATGTAGAGTGTTCTTTCTCTGTAACTCACCTGTCTTGCTCTAAATGTAGAATTGGTTTTTTTTGTTTGTTTGTTTTTTGTTTGTTTTTTTTTTTTTTTTTTTTTTTTTTGCAAGTTCCAGCAATTCTCCAGTCTCTGCTCTCCACAGGACTGGAGTTACAGATATGCATGGCCATACCCAGCTGTTTCCATGGGTGCTGGGAAATGCAACTCAGGAGGCCTCTGGCCCTTATGCTTGCAGTAAGCTCTCTTATCCACTGAGCCATCTTCTATGCCTTCTTTATTCATTTTTAATTGGGTTTTTGTTATTATTTAATTTCAGAAATTCTTTACATAACTTTTTCATTTCTTGTAGTCCAAGCCAAGCTTAATCTGACTCAGAAAATAAAGAAGACTATTTACTCCTGTGTTGTGATACAAATTCAAACTTTTCATGGATTCTACTTAATTCCTCCAGAAATCCCTGAAGTTATTACCATCACCTTCATTTTAGGGTGAGAGATCTTTGTCCTTGACCAGAGTCCCAGGTTGTAAGTGGCAGGGCCATCATGGCGGGGGCCCAGGTGGTTCAGAACCTGACCTCAGAAGTAGGTCCTGTCTGCTTTGGCCTCTGCTGAGGTCCTGGCACCGTCTCATTGGATGCCTGACACCTTCTATACCCTCTGAGCAAGCAGAGTCTGCTGCTGTGCCCTCTGTCATGATCTGCCATCTTCCTGTGTTTTGCCACGAGGCACCTAGCCACATGGTTATGAACCTTACTAGTTCAGATTCTGGAGTCAGACACGTGAGACACAATCAATAAATACTCGCAGAGCACTTACCAGGGGCCTGGCATTACAAATGTTTCTAAGAGTTCCAAGAGAAGCAAGATTCAGTTCTCAACTTTTTCTCACCCACTGGAGGAGATAGATATAAAAAGCCCATGTTGGGCTGGAGCGGTTGCTTAGTAGTTAAGGTGTTTGCCTGTGAAGCCACAGGATCCAGGATCCATGTAAGACTGAAGCACAAAGTGGCACCTGCATCTGGAGTTCATTTACAGTGGTTAAAGGCCCTGGCACACCCATTCTTTATCTAGGCTTCTTCCTCTAACAAATAAAATAAATATTAGAAAAAATTTAAAACCATGCTATTATTATTTAATTTAATTAATTAACTTTTTTGAAGCAGGACCTTTCTGTGTAGCTCAGACTGGCCTGATACTATGTAACCCACCATAGCTTTAAATTCAAATTAATCTACCTTCCCAGTGCTGGCATTATAGGTGGGAAATACCATGCCCACATTTTATTAATTTTTATGTGTCCATATGGCTAGGTCACAGTACCCCTACATTTTGTCAAGTACTATTCTCTCTCCTCCTCTGTGTGTGTGTGTGTCAATGTGCCTCATGTACCCTTTGTGGGTGGGATCCTAGGAATATAATCATAAGAACTAGATTCATTAGTTGCTCCTCCTCTTTGGTCTCTGGCATGGCAGGAATGGGAGAAGAGGCACTAAGGAAATGATGTTAAGTTCTGTGAATTGGAACTGCATTGGCTTGTCGAGGTGAAAAGCACATTCCAGGCAGATTGAAGAGTTAGACCTCTGATTGTGGAAAGGACAGTGGCCTGCTGAGCAGGGGGTGAGGATGGGGGATCTCAGGTCAGACTTGGGCTTGTAGGCTGAGAAGAACAGCTTAGACTGTTTTGTCCAAGTGGGAAACAAAGTTTCCGGAGTGGTTTTGGTGGGAGAACATACTGATCATCTGTTGTACATGTCCAGGCAAGAGATAATGATGATCTGGATAAGGATGGAAGCAGGAAGGAGGGACAGACATGGATAGAGGCAATAGGAAGTGGCGACAAGATGAAGAGAAATCAGGATCTGACTCTAGGAAGAGGACCTGATCCCCTGGGAACTGATGATCCAGCTGGCTGTGAGGTAAGGTGTCTCCAGCTAGGGTCAGTCATGGCTCTGGTAGATTCTGCACTGAGGCCTGTCCTGACCGCTCCTCCCAGTCATGTAAACACTGCTCTCTAACCATCCCCAAGGCTGCCTGGTCAGCTGGATTAGACCTGTGTGTGCAAGACCTGCTGATCCTCACAGAGTCAGGGCTGTTGTCTGCGTCGTTAGTCCTGCCTCCCACTCGGAGCACTTTCCCAGGACAGGGATGTTCCCTAGTTCATGAGCAGACGGACCTCACCCCCGAGGTAAGCATGGGCACGTGGACACAGAGCTGCCCTGGTGTTCTGGGCTTCTGACACCCATCGCACAGGCCTCTGTACCAGGCAGGCTTTGCCCCGTCTTTGCTGGTGGGCTTCTGGCCATCCTTGTACTCTCGCATACTTCTCAAAGGCTTCTTCTGGCCGCTCTTCTACCTGGCCTCTCCTTTTTGTGCCGCCTACATCTGGTTAACATAATTGTCCTTTCCCAATCATATTCCACGAGTTGGGGAACTTGTGGAGTGCAGGAACCACTTCTTGTTCACAGTCCCAGCCCGCAGCCTAGGGCTTGTGCTTTGGGTGCCAGGTCATTGGATGAAAATAGTAAAATACATCCAACATTGGTCCCAGCAGTAGTACTGGAGAGAAAATTTGGCTATTTTTTTTTTTGTAGAGATCTCCAGTTTGCCTCTCATAAGCTGTCCTTCCCACATCAGCACTGTCAGACTGATAATAGACCCTGGCCTCACTTTCCCTTCTCTGATGAGAAAAGCCTCGTTTGGAGTTAAGGTGATAAGTGAGGGTCTGTGGCTGCTCGTTGAACAAAGAGCAAAATTTGCTTGAATTCAGGTGATAAGTACTCTACTTTTATGACATTGTTGGCCTTATGTTCAAAGCTACATATATTAGATGTTCTCATAATACAGGCTTGGTGTTGGACTAAAATTCAAATGCGTTCACACTAATGGGAACGGTCCGGAGGCTTTAATCACAGCGTGTGCTTCGGTCTGATTGACAGCGTTTCCATTTCTTAAAGCCCCTGTTTTTTTCATGTACAATGAATGAGTCCTTTTTCATTTTGCTCCTATAATAGGAACTGTTATCATTGTGGAAGGAATTCTCTACAAGCAGCCCATTAAATCGTAAAGTGCTACTGCTGTGCCTGAGTCGAGTTGTCATTCGGGGGAGCATCACTCACAAGGCGTGCAGTCCTGGGGCATGTTATCCCAGGTTGTGGGGCTTGGAAGACACGTGTTCATTACCTGGGGACATGGGCCCTTGGCACCACTGTCCTCCTTCTCCAGAGGAACTTTGTTTGCTGTCTACCTGGGTGCTGGGTCTTCATATCAGCTCTGAAGACTCGATTTGCTTCAAGTGGAAATGACCTGGAGGGAAGAGGCTCAGGGAACTGTTGCTGAGCCCAGCCTAGGAATTAAAGTCAAGGAACGGGGTCGAGGTAGCTTGGGACACTGCGCCAAGTGAGCTTTAGCCCTGCCTGTTGCCCTTGTCTCTCTTCTGTCTTGCTGTGGTCCAGCCTTCTCTGTTCCTCAGTTACCATGGAACATGGTCATTGCTACCAGCAGCCAAATGTACGTGCGGCAGACCAAGACACCCAGACAGAGACTGACCTCTTTCTCCATCCACAATGCACTGAGCTTCCCTGGATGTTCCCGGGTAACCAGGAGAGGTCCCACACTCACATGGAGCTTCTGCTGCAAGCCGGCGGGTGGGGGAGGCCAGCATAGCTGACAGATGATCCAGGAGGTGTCTGGGCATTGAAAACAAGCTCATATTCATACAGACCCCTGCCATGACTGGAACTAACATTCTCACAGTGAAATCTGGAATGTTCACCAGTGAGAAGGGGGAAGAGAAGGATGGAAAGCATGGGCATGTGGAGCCATGGGAAGACCAAGTCCCGAGGCTTGCTGCCTTGCCTAGTTCTTAAAACTATTGAGTTAATTTTGGGTGGGGGAAGTGCCATCCACTAAACCTGGTTCTGGTTCAGATATGGCAATATCCACCTCAGACTGGCAGCCTTTAGCCTCAGTGATGAGGTAGATAAACCTCAAAAGCATCCTTTCTACCCATCTCACAGATGGAGGCTCAGAGAGCTTGAATAGTGGTGAAGTCACACAGAGAGGGAACTTTTATTTTGTAACACCACATTGTTTCTTTCACATAGAAATATATTTCCTGGGCAGGTAGTTACCAAGGAGCAAACAAAGGACCAAGAAAATGGGCCTTCAATGAGAAAAGACATAGCGATGCAGGGGGCATCAGCTATCTGCTGGCATCCTGGCTGCAAGGATCTCAGATTGTCTTAGAGCCCCATCTCATGTCACGTAAAGCTCACAGCCCACCATGCGATGTATGACTTGCCATGGATGTTACTTATATACCCATTGTCTCCTTGTCATGCATGTTCTTGGGCTGGTGGGTGCATTCCTGGTGTGGCATAGTGTCTACCAGATGCAAAGACAGTTCCTTTTGTTAGCTTATGCCCTGATCCTAGGTAAGACTCATTCATGCAAACTTTTCATCAATGTAAGTATAATAGCCTTCCTGAAGATTTTGGACTGCTGTGCACGTAGTGTGTTTGAATTTACCACCGTCATACCATATCTTTGTTTTTGTCTGTTTCTTTTTGAAGCAGGGTTTCACTCTAGCTCTGGGTGACCTGAAACTTACTCTGTAGCTCCAGGCTGGCCTTGAACTCCTGGAAACCCTCCTCTTTAAGCCTCCCAAAAGCTGGTATAAAAGGGATGTGCCAGCATGCCCAGCCTCATACCATACCTTACAGGTATCACATCCGGGGACATTTCCACTCTCTCTGTACCCCTCACCTCTCATCATCTCCAGGATCCCCCTTCCCTTTCTTACTCTCTTGAATATCTGGGGGTCTCAGTCCATTTTGTGCCATGGGGCAGACTACCTGAGACTGGTCAATTTACAAAGCATAGCAATGCACTTGCTCATAGTTCTGGAGGCTGAGAAGTCCACCATTTGAAATTAAGGGCCAGGACCTGGTGAGGGCTTTCTAGCTGTCCACAGTAGAGGAGCAAAGGTAAGGAAGGGCAGAGGGAAGATTGGCTGGCTGCTTTATAGCAGCTAATCCTGCCCATGTGATGGAGCCCTGATGTCCTAATTGCCTCCTAATAGTCCCAACTGTTTTTTAAAAATATTTTATTTGAGAGATAAAGGGCAAGATGAAGCCCGGCGTGGTGGCGCATGCCTTAAATTCCAGCACCCAGGAGGCAGAGGTAGGATTGCCATAAGTTTGAGGCCACCTTGAGACTACATAGTGAATTCCAGGTCAGCCTGGGCTACAGTGAGACCCTACCTTGAAAGAGAAAAAAAAAAAAAAAAAAACAAGAAAGAAAGAAAGGGAAAGAGTGAGAGAGAGAGAGAGAGAAAGAGGGAAAGAAAGGGCACTCCAGGGCCTCCAGTCACTGCAAACAAACTCCAGATGTCTGTGCCACCTTGTGTTATCTGGCTTATGTGGGTACTAGGGAATTGAACCTAGGCCCTTAGGCTTTGCTGGCAAGCACTTTAACCTGTAAGCTATCTCTTCAGTCCAAAAGTCCCAATTCTTTATATTGTTACCCTGGAAATTAAATTTCAATGTGAGGTTTAGTTCTTTGTTTTTGAGATAGGATGTCATGTCGCCCAAGCTGGACTCAAGCTTTTTGTGTAGCCAAGGATAACATTGACCTGCTGACGCTCCCCTCTCCACCTTCCAAGTGTTGGGATTAAGACATGTGTCACAGTGCCTGGTTTCACACAGTGCTAGGAAGTCATAGCTATGCTAGGCAGGCACTCTACCTATTGAAATACATCCCTGGCCACTCAGCATGAGTTTTGGAGGGGACAGACATTCCCATTAACTGTAACAGCAGTGAAACACGCAGTCCTCTCATTTGCTCACACTTGTGAGCTGCTAATGATCAGGCCTCTTGCTTTCCCAGTCCCGTTTCTGGCCTCTGGGTGGCGCAAGAGCCCCCTCTCTGCTCCAGGGCGCGGGCTCCATCGCCCTCGCTCCAGCTCTGCCCGTCCACCTGCAGAGCCTCGCCACAATCTGCAGCTGTTCGCTTCTGCTGTCAGGAGTCATCTTCCTTCTGACAATGGCAGCGAATCCCTCCCTGTCAGGCCCCCTGAGGTGCTTCCTCCAGGTAAAGCAGCCAAGGACAGGCTGCAGAGCTGAGCAAGGGTGTGCAGAGTACCGGGACACACTTCTGTGCCAGAGGTGAGACAGGTGGTGCCACAGGGGACTCTGGTGAGCTGAAGACGGCTCCGTGGCTCCGTCTTTCCGCTGTGCATGGAGGGAAAGGCATGGTTCTTAAGTATCTTCATGTCGTCAGCCCTAAGTATAGTGTCTTGTTTGAGAGGCCAATGGTAAATTTCCACTGGCTGAATAAGGTCCACTCTCCACACTTTTCCCCGAGGACAGCTCTGGATCCAGAGATTTTAACTAGTGAGTCCTCCAGCAGGCAAGACTCAGGGAAGAGTCCCCTCCTTAGCCATCTTTGTATCCCCAGCCCAGCACACGGGGCTTCAGGAACCGGCGAGACGTGCCCAAAGTCTTTTCCAACTAGAATACCTCGTGGCCAGGGGGTGGCGCCATCGATCCAGCCAAAGTCCACTGCGCGGTTTGGAAGGCCTCCTTGCTTGGAATTTGGAAATGAACGTAAACTCCTCCCACTTCTCCGGGAGGCTCTAATCTCCGGCTCCAGTGTGTTCACTGCTCTAGCAAGGGGATTAACATGCGGCAGCCACTCTGAATGAGGAAAATCTGCTTTAGAAAGAAGCATTCCAAGATGGTTCCTTCCCTCAGCTGCCCAAAAAGGGACCTGCACGCAGGGCTGGTAGGGACAGTTTCTCACAAACAGCTTGCAGGAAGCACTTCACACACAGATCATCGGAACCAGCTTGCAGCACTGCGGAGCTCCAGAGCGTTCCTGCCCTTGAGAGCCACTTGGTGGCTGTCATAAAGGAAGCTGGGGGAAAAAAACGGGAAAGGATCCCTATCCTAAACTCTCATCACTCCTTCCTTTGCACTAACCTCTCTACTTTTCCTTTTAGCCTCTGCCCAAACTGTGTTTCAAAGACCAGTTTTCCAAGAGGCCTTCCATCCCTTCTGCCCCTGGGACTGACGTCCTCCCTATTCTGGTGCTCCAATACCCAAAGGACGCTGAAAAAGAGTTGACTGTGATTCCTCCTTCCCTTAACCTCTCATCTCCTCATTCCCTCTCTCACTCTCTCGGAGGGGTGGGTGGGCAGAAAGAGACTCATTATATAGCCTACGATGGCCTTGAACTCATGATGGGTTCTCTTGTCTCAGCTTCTGCCGTGCTGGGTGTGCGCTCAGCCTAACCACCTTCGTCTCCTCAGCGACATGGTGTCCTCCGGGGTTCAGCTCCACTCCTTCAGCTTATGTTTCCTGAATGCACGTGGCAAGCACTCCATGGATATTTATGGATGTTGGAGAGCATAGTAAAACATATTTGCTCTATATTCAAAGGGCCTGGAGATGTTTAATGGTATAGCATAAAAAGAAAGAGTGTGTGGGTCATTACTTTTGCTCTCGGACAGCTATAGATTATGACTTTAGATTATAATCTATAAACTAACAGCATGGCTGTATTATTATTATTAGAAATAACATTAATAACAGGTACATTTATGGAGTTTCTGATATACAGTGTTCACTGTGCTGTGCATTTTATATATTTTCATTTAGTTTTCCAAACTAAACCCTGGGAGGTGTTATTTCCATTTTCCCTATGGGGAAAGATAAGGCTCCTAGAAAAGCCAGTAACCTACTCTATTTCTAACTTAGTACTGGTCAAGCCCTGTAGGATTGGAAAAGGTCCTATTGCTTTCCTAGGACCCTGTCTAAAGCGATCGGGCCCCACAGTAGTCCTGGGACCTGCAGAACTGAACCTACTCAGCTCTCACTCTTGAAGGGCTCAAGGGCCCTGCCACGTGGCTGGAGGAGTTGTAGTCTGGGGAGTAGGCAGAAGCCAGCATCTTGAGAACCTTGGTTGAAGCAAGTCGCCCTCTACCCCAGATAAGGCCTGAATTGCAACATACTTGTCCAGAAGAGCTTGTGCAAAGGTGTCCCGTTGTCTATTTCACATGCTGTAATGGTTACCGGATTGATTTCTGTCTAATCACGTATCTCCCTCTCTGGCCTATTATGGTTGGCTTATCCATTAGGGCACTTACCTGTGAAGCCTAAATACCCCATTACTTCCAATACCCACATAAGCCAGATGCACAAGGTAGCACAGTCTTCTAGAGTTTGTTCGCAGTGGCTGGAGGCCCGGATGCGCCCATTCCCTCTCTCTCTCTCTCTCTTTCTATTTATATAGCTATTTATCTATATAAAACCTGCTTTGTTTTCTCTCTCCTTCTCCCTTCCTTTCTCTTTCAAATAAATAAATAATTAAAATATTTAAAATGTTTTAGTGTTCCAACCTGCTCCATGATTGATTTGCAAGGGACGAATCAAGAGCCCTCCAGGAGAGGGCAGGTATAGGTCTAGCTTTAGATAGTGTAACATTTGGTCTCAAGATAAAGGAGCAGAGAACCTGGAGTTCTTGCCTCTAAGGTCTCTAGGGATGTGAGGAGAGAAGAGAGGAAGGAGGAGAGGGAGGGGTCGAGGGAGGAAAGGTCATCCTTCCTCTGCCTTTCTAGTCTGTCTGGGCTTCCAGCCGATTGGATGGGTCTTGTTCACAGTGAAGGCAGATCTTCTTCACTCAATCCACCAACTCACATGGAAACACTTTCATAGGCACACCTGGGGAAGTGAAGCCATTACATTTTACAGATGAGGAATGGAGGCTCAGTGAATTATGTTCCTAGAAATTCCGTGTGTAGGGTCCAGGTGAGAGGCTGACTGGAGTCTGCTCCAGATGGTCAGGTGATTCTTAGCATTAGTAATATTCTGTGGTGTGAGCTAGGTTCCTTTCCTGTAGATCAGTGATCACAGCCTGTAATGCCTTCTTGGTTCTTTAGCTGTTCTTAAGACCTCCAAGAGGGGAAAGAAGTCAGCTGGAGATTAGGTTCAGGAAGAGAAATGGAAAGTGATTGCTCTTCAGTGAGCTTGGCATGGGCTTTGTTGACATTAGGTAGGCAGACTCTGGAATCTTAGTGATGTCATCTGCTGCATTATAAGGGTAATGGTGTTTACAAAGAGACCTGATGATTCTAAAAGGACAACTGCTTCTTTTTCCTTGACTATAGTCAAACTCCTTTATGCAGGAAAAAGACTCTGCAGGAACTAGACTTGTGTTGTGAAAGTGTACACACATATGCATCCATGAATATGATTGTGAGCATGGTGTCTGCGTAAGTGCCTATGGCCATGTAAGCTGGTGTATGCATCATGCCCTCTGCTGTCTTTTTTTCTTTTTTTTTTTGAATTTTTTTTATTAGTTATGCACACAGTGTGTATACAGTCATGTTGGTATCATTGTTAGCCTCCTCCCTGTCCTCCCCCCTCCACAGGGACCCTTCTCACTGGGGAATATGGGTCATGCATTATGGAGTTAGCCATCAGTTATGGCTAAGAGGCAATGTCTGTATGCATAATGACCCAACATGTGGCTCTAACAATCTTTATGCCCCCCTTCCACAAATTTTCCTGAGCCTTGTTGGGTTCATCTTAGCTTTGCTTCACTAATGAGTTCTTGGGAGCCTCTGTGTCTCTGGATGTCTGGTTTGGTAGGAGTTGAGTGTTCTCTGTGTCTGGCTCCTTCACCCATGTGCTGCTACCAAGTTCACCAAGAAAGCAGCACTGTTGTTCATTTCCTCAATTACTTTTGGCTTCAGCTGGGGCCCTGTTGAGGTGCGATGGGCTGCTTCTCTCGTCAGGATCCGTGTCCATCTGTAAAACAGAAGCAAATTCTCCAATGGAGAGTGACCTTAGCACCAGATAAATGGGATAACCATTATTATTTTAGAGAGGTGTAGGCCCTCTTGTAGCCCACGATTGGTGGGAGCTTGATAGCGAAGAGTGGGCTGGTTTTTGGGTATGGTTCTGACTTGTTTCCCAGCTCTAGCTATGGGTTCCATTCCACTGAGCAGATCTGTTAGCCAAATCAAGAGCAGTTGGTTACCCACCATGGCTGTGTGCCACTATTGCACTTATGTGAGCATCACAACAAGTTGTTTGCTGCTGGACAGGTTAGACCACAAGTTGCTTGGACAGATGCCCTCTGCTGTTTTGAACTAGGAAGCTTCAGGAAGCCGAATCCACACAAGGGTTTGTGGGCAGGTAGTTTCTTTTGGTGAGTCTAGCTAGGGAACAACAGTGGGGGCATAGAGGGGAGGGCAGCAGAAAAGCTGGAGAAGAAAATTGAAAGCTGTGCTACCAACATGATTCCTACTGTATTGAACTCTGCTGGCACCCTTTATGGGGCTGTCTAGGACTTTGGAGTGAGGTGTGGGGATGGCATAGGGAGATGCTAACTGGAAGGTGTGAACTGCCTTTACCCGTCTAGGCTTGCTCATTTTTTTTTTTTTTATAAGTTATGAACACAGTGTGTATACAGTCATGTTGATACCATTGTTAGCCTCCTCCCTGTCCTTCCCCCCTCTGCAAGGACCCTCCTCATTGGGGAATATGGATTGTGCATTGTGGGGTTTGCTCATGTTTTGGAGTGGCTGCTATAGTTTGGATATTGAACATCCTTTAAAGATCCATGATATAGTCTTGGGCATGAGGGTGAGCACTCTTGGGAGGTGGTGGAAATTCATGGAGATTGAGATGAATGGGGGGTCCTTAGGTCATGCCCTTGGGGGACCCTGGTCTCTTCCCTTTCTCTTTTGCATCTTGGCACCATATTCTCCCTGCCACTGTTATCCCATCTATAGACCAAAGCAATGGTCCACACACTGGACTGGCACATCTAAAACTGAGCCAAGACCAAACCAAATCTTTTCTCTTTTTGAGAGAGCAAGAGAGTGAATATTCAGAGAGAGAGGGCAAGGGCCATCTGGTGATTATATTTAGTTGGCTTCAGCAATGGATGAACAAAGAGGAGGTGAAACAAAGATAATGTTCTTCTTTCTAGAGCATTCTTTTCCCTTGTTGAAACCTCAAACCTGGTGTTATTGAAAGCATCATCCACACATTGGCAAATATAAGTAGAGACCTGATGGGTTTTGTTCAAGCTTGGAATTGTGGAACCCTTTCCAACCTAGTTGTAATGTCGAAAGTGTGGCATTGGCCCAGGATCTCTGGTGTGTTGCAGACAGCTCTGGAAGAAGCAGGAGGTGATGAGCATAACATGAGCTCCTGTCCTCAAGAAGGCATCACAGCACAGGGGGGCAGCTGGCCGGTGCCAGTGAGGAGGGGCTTAGAGCTAATTTTAGATCTTCAACGTATGAGATATATGTCCTAGGATCATCATGCCATTTCCATGATTGCCAAAATGGAAATAATACTAACTGCTTTGGAGGAATGACACTGGAATCAAAGGATACAATGAATGTACAGAGACTCTCAGCCCAGTCTTGGGCAAATTTAAGTCGTTTAAAATGGTGATGCTAAGAAACTGCATTTCATGTGAGATGTCAGCACACAGCTGACGTCTGTATTCTATGTTGGGTTCATGTTAAAGGTAGGAGATATCCTGGAGCAAATGACTTAAGGAAGGCTTAAATCTGATACAATAAGACGGGAAAAGCTGATATATAATGGGTATTTTTTTTAAACAAACATTAGAATTATAAGCAAGCTCAGAAATCTTAGCTCTATAGGAAAAAACCTAATGAGAAAAGGAACATTTGTGCCCGTGAAAAAGGGTTTGAAGTAACAGATTGTTGTAGTCACCTTCTTGTTGCTGGGACAAAGCACCTGACCAAAAGAAGCTGATGGGAGGGAAGTATTTATCTTGGCTTTTGGTCTCCAGGGGAAGCTCTATGATAGCAGAGAAAAGCATGGTATGAGCAGAGGCTGAACATCACAGCAGGTGGGAAGCGTCAACAGGAGAGTGAGCCAAATTCTAGCAAGGAGAAACTGGCTATAACACCCCTAATCCTACCCTCAACAACACACCTTCTCAAGTAAGGTTCTACCTCCCACATGGTCACCAACAGGGGATCAAGTATGTGAGGTTATGGGGGAAATCTGATTCAAACCACCACACAGACATACCCTGCTTCAGGAAGGATGAGACAATATTTAAAATATGGCCACACTTCTCATATCATTTTTATAAATTCAGCTATTGACATTCACTCTGTGTGAAATTCATTGTCACCTCAATATTGGCAATAACTTTGTCAGTATGCACCTGTGGCCTAACAATTCCATTCTAGAAGTCTACCCTTCTGCAAAAGTTAAGTGAGCACAAATGTGCTCAGGGTTCACTGCACTAGGTTATATGAATGAAAGATTGGAAATCACCTCACATTTCTACTTCCAGGAATGATCACATTGTATTTTAGGATGCAATATATTGACAAATAAAGGTCTGCCAGTTTATGTGTGCCGACAGGGAGATCTCTGAAGACATCGAGCCACAGGCTTATAGAGCATGATTCCAGTCAACATATATGTATGTATGTAAATGAAGAAATGGGCCTAGGAAGGCACTAGTGAGAATGAGATAATGTTAAATTGGGACCTAATGTTGTCTTTCAAATGAAAGAATATCATGTTTATTAGTATAAAGAAAATAAGAGGGTTGGAGAGATGGCTTAGCAGTTAAAAGTGCTTGCCTATGGAGCCTAAGGACCCATGTTTGAGTAAAGCCAGTGTATTGGGCTGGTCTCAAAATAAAATTTAAAAAAAGATGAAAAGGAGTAACTTATTTTTTTCATAGGGATGGTCTCACTAAAGTTCTAACATATCTTGGTTCCAAATTTGATTCCTATGTGACTCTACTAATTTTATGGAAATAGCATAATCATCACATGAAAGCCCAAGTGAGATTATTCATTTTTATTTTTCTTGATTTATGGTTCATGATTTAAAACATAGCTTTTAGTCATGATCATTGAATATTGATTTTTCCATTTTCTTATACTTTCAGATCAGTCTCCATATTCATATCAAAATCAATGTTTGGGTGACTTATTAAGGTTTTATTTTCTCTTTTATGCTTCATAATTTTTTCCTTTTACAGAAATAATACTTTAATATACTCTATTTTTTCACATTTTACTTTTACATGCTGCTGTGATATTTAAATTTGTTACCTAACCTTAGTTACCCTCACACACCTGTGCCTTACCTGATGGGGTCTGTGGTGGTTTGATTTAGGTGTCCCCCATAAACTTAGGGGTTCTGAATGCTAGGTTCCCAGCTGATGGGGATTTGGGAATTAATGCCTCCTGGAGGGAGTGTATTGATGGGGGCGGGCTTATGGGTGTTATAGGCAGTTTCCCCTTGCTGGTGTTTGTCACACTCTCCTTTGCTATAGTTCACCTTATGTTGGCCAGGAGGTGATGTCCACCCTCTGCTCATGCTGTCGTTTTCTCCTGCCATCGTGGAGCTTCCTCCTTGAGCCTGTAAACCAAAATGAACCTCTTTTCCCAACAAGCTGCTCTTGGTTGAGATGATTTCTACCAGCAGTGATGTGAGCTTGGGTGCTGCCTCAGGTATAGTCTTTTCTTTTGCAGCTCCTCCAACGTTGTGGTGGCTGAAGAACACTAGGCGCCCAGAAAGCTGAGAGTGTTCAGTCTTTTACGGAGCTCTGTGAGACAAACACGGTTTTTCTCTGCCTAGTAGTTATGGTGTCACCTACTGTGGTGGCTTGAATGGAATGTCCCCCAAAGACTCATACGTTTTGAATACTTGATCTTCAGCTGGTGACAATTTGGGATGTTATAGGGCTTTTTGGGAGGTGGGGCTTCGCTGGAGGGGGTGTGTTGCTGGGGGCAGGCTTTGGGGTAATATAGCCCAACCTCCAAGCCCAGAACTTGGACCACTTCCTTCCTGCTGATATGAGGGTGTGACCCAGGCTTCCTGCTCAGGCCTCTGTAGTGTTTTCCTAGTCATAATGAAACTACACCTTGAAACTAGAAGGCAAAATAAACTTTTCTCAGTAAGTTGCTTCTCATCAAGTGCTTTGTCCCAACACCGAGAAGGCAACTGCGACCCTTATGGGTGCTTTGGTGGATTTCCATATTCACTTCTGTCCTGGAAGGGTGGAGATGGGAAGCAAGCCGAAATAGAAAACAGCACTCCATCTGCCACTGCCTGGGAGAATGGTGAGGGCAGACAGGAGTTTTGCACACTGCAGGTAGAAGGGTGGCCCAGACAGGAAAAGATGGTCAGAGAGAAGGAACGGGGGTAAAGGGCCAAGCAGAAGAGCTCCAGGTGGAAGCTCCAGGTCCCAGATGGCTTGTCAAGTGTCAATGACCTTGGCTTCAGAGTTGCTATGTCCCCCCACTTTCCTCACTCATAACATGGGGATAATGCTAGTGCGCATCTCGCAGAGCTATTGTGAGGAGTAACGGATTAATATTTGGAGAGTGCTTAAAACAGCCTCGTGAGTCGTAGAGGCCATGCCAGCGCACATGTTATTATTACGAGAAAGTTGTGGTCATTGAGAGGCACTGTAATATATAATTTATCTTTTTTTATTTTCCTTAGAAATCTTTTATTCTTTTTCTAGTTCACAAAGAGAGAAGAACCTCACTTTGTACATTTAAACACAGTGGCTTCATTTCAGAATCTGCTCCTATTGTCTTGTCCTGGTCAAAAGCTTTTCGGCACTTTTTCAGTTGGATTCATGGGATCCAATAAAAGGTTGGCTGGCCTCTGAGCATATGTTCTTTTTGCCATTTTCCCCTTCTTGCTGGAAAATCAATTATGGCTGGCCGTCAGTGAACCTTTGGCTTCAAGGAACTTGTGGAAAAGCTTTTCTGAGAGTGGCAGGAAGCTGTGCTTAATGGTAGAAGTTCCCACAATGCTCAGTGTCTGGCCTCCATGGACTCTGGGGCCTGCGGGGGCCAGGAGGATGGTGAACCTTCGCCTGTCAGCAGGTTTGTTCTGGGGACTGGTGTCTGGAGGCAAGGGCTTTGATTTGGAGTGCTTGCTGACGGCTGCCCTCTAACACCTCTGATCACAGCGATTCAAAGTAGGAGATCACCGAATGCAGGGTTGGCATACGTGATCCCAGCACCTCTTGCCAGCAGGGACTCCAGCAGGGCATGGGTGGGGCAGGACACATTTTATACTCAACGTAAACTGGCAGGACAGGCAAGGCGGAAGATCATGTGGGGATGGCTTTCTGACTGAGCCGGAAGTGTTAGAGGGCCCAGAGGAGAATTAACATGTGCTGGGCATCTCCTGTGTACTTTGGGAGCTGGGAGCTTTGCAGACATTATCTCATTTGCTCTTGGTAATGACATTGCGAGTCAGCTAGCTTCACCCCCACGTTCCTGTCAAGAGCCAGAGCCTCTGAAGAGTTAAGAAACAAGGAACATGTCCAAGGTGACTCAGTGGCAGAGCAAGGATTAAAACCAGTAGCAATGAGAGCACAATGACTCTTGGGATTGAAAGCAGTGGAGAATAACGTTAATAAAAAACGTTATAGGTAATTCTCTATGGGTGAATCCATTTTAACTTCACCCCACTGCTCTGACATAAAAATCATAGATTTAAGACCTATGGGAGGAGCTTTTTTTTTTTTTTTTTTTTTTTTTTTTTAGCTCAACCCTCATCAAACAGGCAAGTAAAGCGAGCCAGAACCATTTAATTTTACCATGAGGTACACATAGTGTGAGAACATATGCTGGCTGTGGTCGTGGGGAAGGTGCTCCCAGCCGATGGAGGAAGAGGCTGGGGGAGATGGCTGCACCCTCCCACGTCCGGCACCGATGCTCTGTCCCTGGGGAAAACAGCATCACACACGAGATTTATGAGGATGTGAATTCTTTATTCTCCACAAGAGCTTGCCTATGGACTCCAGGGACATGAATTCAAGCCCAAGAACAGGGACTCATGCTTGGCCATACTGATGTCTTCAAGCCCCCAGGGTGACCATTCAGCTGGGAACATAAGCTTTGCGTCTCTGGGGATGGTCACTTTTGTAAGCATAGTCACTGGTCTGGACGTCACTCCTGTGCAGAGGTAGTGGGGACAGTTTCTGGCTGTGTATATTTCAGCCTCTGTCTATAAGGCAGGAAGAGGGTAGGGTCATTTCAAACCCACTACCCATCCTGCCTTAACTTGCTCTGCTAATGGGTTTAGTTATCACCTGGTTAGGTGAGGCCGTGTTTACCCAGGGCCTGTCTGCTGACCTCAGAGGACATCAGCTTAACTGTCTAGGGACCAAGGGCAGCGGTTTCCTCTCTATCCGGGTCCACGTGCAAGTTCACAAGGCTGCTTTCTCACATTGGGCCACCACAGTCTTGTCCTCGCTCCATATGGTTAGGTGACTAAGTGAATTTAGAACCAGTTGTCAGGAGCTGATCATTCTAATGACAGAGACATAAACTAGGGGCTCAGTGGAGATGAACATAATTTATTGTTTGTCTACCTTATTCCCTTCTGGGGTGTTGAATATCCCATAAACCATGCTGTTGTGTTATACAAGGTTCATTCATTCCTTCTGTTTATACATTTGTCACCAAGCATTTTTGTGCTGACTGTGAGAGACCCTGAATAAAGATGCTGGGGCCTTGCTCTTCTCTTGCATCCCCCACAGTTCCTACCTTGCAGCTGTTCACACAAAGGTCTTATGCAGATTTATGGCGTATCCCGGTTTTTAGGTCCTAGGGGCCTTTGGAGTTAATCCAGGCCTTCCAGGGCCCTCAGACGCCCAGCTACAGGTTCCGAACCATGTAGCCAGACCACGAGTCCTTCTCCCTCACCCGCTGCAGATGTTGGATTGGACTATGAATCTCAGAGATTTCAACAGATTCAGGGTTAATGACCCAGCTCTGGCTCATGTCTATAAAAGTCAGGAAACCTTAGCTAAGCTGGTGGGCACAGCTGGCAGGGAAATCCACAGAGAAATGGGGTTTCGGAGCTGCAGGAAAGAGGGGGAATGGAGCGGGGCTGCTTCTGCTCTGGGCAGTCAGTCCCAAGGACCTGAGCCAACCCAGCCATAGGTGAGAGGCTGATGTGGGCCCTACTTTCTCCAAGAACAGGGAACAGGCAGTTTTGCTAGATGGAGCTAGGAGCCTCCCCCCCCCCCCTCCAGAGAAAGGATGCCTTGTCCCAGTGGAAGGAAGGGAGCAAACCATGTGTGAAGTCTTCTGCTTTTTGAGGCAGCACAGGCCAGGAAGGGGTAGATGGGGGTCCCTTCCATTTCAAGCTGATCTGAAGGGCAAGACATGGATGCAAACAGGGTCTGGCCACTCTATGGTTCGTGACCTTGGGTAAACATGCAATCTTTCTGATCTTCACTTGTCTTTTCTTTGAAGCGAGGAGCAAGAATACCTCCTTTAAGGGCAGTGAGAGGAGCTGAGGGTAATATTTTTTGAAGGGCATGACACAGGACAGGCACTTGAGTGCTGAGCTGCCTTTTCTCCTGCGCCCTATGTCTGTGGGAGCCGGTCTCCAAAGATGGTCCTCAGTGAGACTGGCCTTAAACTTACACCCCTGAATGTGGGCTGGCCCCAACCAGTAGAATGCAAAGCTAGGCTACAAGGTGCTGAAGGCCCACAGCTTCTCCTGGGCTTCTTGAAAGCTTGTTCTTGGGGTGTCCCTCTTTACAGCCCCAGAACATGAGGAGGACATGTGTCTGTTTATGGTGACCGCCCCAGCCAAGCTCCTCTGCCAGTTGTGTAAGCCAGCCATCTTGGATTTTCAGACCGGTCAAGCTTCGGATAGTCTTGCCATCCACAACAGACCCCAGTGAGAAACATCTGTCAGCTCACAGAACCAAGATCGTGGGCTGGGGAGATGCTCAGTTGGTAAAATCGCTGACATATAAATACGAAGACCTGAGTTCAATCCCCAGAGCCCACATAAAAAGTCAGGTGTAACAGAGTGGATAGGACTATCCTGAGGCACAGCATCCCACATAGAAAGAGGCCTTTATGACCCCACAGAGAATACCAACAACCCTCAGGGAAATGGGAGCCAGGGATGTAGTAGGTGAGGGCAACTAGAGTTTAGCTTTTTATACGATAAAAATAAAATTAGAAAAAAATGCCAGGTGTAGTGGTATGTGTTTGTTATCCCAGTGCTGGGGAGACAGAGGCAGTCAGATTCCTGGAGCTTGCTGGCCAGCTAGCCTAGCAAATTGGTGCCCTCCAGCCCATTGAAAGGCCCCATCCTAAAGGAAGTAAATGGTATTCTTGAAGATCTCACCTGAGGTTGACCAATAGTCTCCACATGGGCTTGTGCACACACATGCACACACATACACGAAGATGCACACACACATGCATGAAAAAGAAAGATAGTAAATATATATTTATATATTTATATATATATAATTTGTTTAATTATATATGTCCATTGTTTAATGTCATATATATATTTAAGCACCATGCTTCTGCTTAGTTTGCTGACAGCTGGACTATTAAGTATTCAGTGTTTATTATTGTGTGGAAATTCTACCCTTAATGGTAGTTTTTTGAGTTAGATATTAAGTTATCTGGGACTAACTTTTTAGAACATTAGGTACATTTTCCCCAGGTTTTCCTGTGGCTAAGGGGCCAGGACAGCCCGAGCCCTTAGTCACACGGGTGGAGCAGGGGACAAGCAGAGAAGGTAGCTCGAGGATTTCAAAGCTGGACTTGGGGTCCAGTACTTGCTCTGAGTGGCCCAGCTTGATGCTCAGCTCCCAGGAGGCCCCAGCTCCTCTGTTCCTGATGATGAGCCGGCATTGTACTGCCGTGGTGTTCACTGACCTGCCCTCCGTATTGTCAGGCAGAGATACTTACCCTGGTTTCATAGGAGAGTAAGTAGTGATGCCGACATGCAGACAGCGCAGTGGGAGCAGGACCAGGCTCACGCTCATTCCTCCCGGTGCCGAATCTGAGTCTCTAGAAACATCTGTTCTGGTGACATTTTTACCCCTTGGCACATTATTAGTGGTAGAGGTGAATACTTTTCTCTAAAGCGCCGTAAGCAAAGCCTGCTGTCTGTCTCTGCAGAGGACTGTGGCTCCAGAGCAAGGTGGAGGACTTTCTAGCTTGATCATGAGCTGAAATGAAGCCTGAACTTCCCAGGAAGTAGACAGGGATCCATTTCTAGCAAGGGCAACTGGGAAGGGGCTCCTGGACCGTGCCGAGGCTGTCTCCTTCTATTATGCATGGCCTGTTGTCTCCAGGAGCCTGTGCACATCCTTAACCAACAGGACTCACACGTTTAGAGAGGTTGAAAGTGGAAAAGTCTGGGTAGTTCCTGTCCCTAAGACAGGTTACTGCTTTATCTTTAATAAACTAGTAAGATGTGTTTCATCAAAAATAGCTCAAAAAATTTCTACATAAACCTGCTCTTGGAAATCCTTGAAGTCACTCTCTGTTGACCTGCCTAGCTTTCTGTAGAGATGTGGACTGCCTTAACTCAGCAAGAAACACCATTGTTTAATGCCACTTATAAGCTGCACCAGTCTCAGGAAAGCAGTATGTCTTTGTGGGGGGAGGGGCCTGGCCCATTCACAGGCACTGGGATAACTGATGGGGTGGGGGTCGTGTGGCCTCTCCGGGCCTCTGAGTGAGGCAGCTCTTGTCTGCCAAAGGTGATTCTCTGGAGAAGGCCACAGGTGAAAGCTGACTACGCCAGCAGGCTGCTGGGTGCAACTGAACCGCCATCTCAGTCTGCATTGATAGTGGGGCTCTAGGGCTGTAAGATTTTCTGTGCTGAGACTGTGAGAGTCCTGGGTAAACTGGAGTGACTTGTTTATACTAATCTGACAATGAAGGGGGCAGCCGGGGTGCCAACACTATTGCATTGGGTGAGGGTCTTTGTAGTACTTGCTTTTCTCCTTGCTGTGACCCAACTATCTGACAAGAGGCAACGTAAGGGAGAAAAGGTTTATTTTGCCTCATGGTCCAGGGAATAGAATCCATCTTGATGGGAGGGGCATGGTGGGGGAGCAGTTTGAGGAGCCGTTTGCAGCTGTGGTGGGGGGAGCTTGCTTACATCTGGGCAAAACAGGATGCAGAAAGAGGAATGTCAGTTCTCCATTCATGTTCTCCTTTTTATTCATTCCAGACTCAGTCCATAGGGTAGCACCACCCATATTCATGGTGGGTCTTCTACCTGTTAACACCTTCCAGAGTTAAGCCTCTCTGGACAGGCCCTCAAAGATGCACCCAGAAGTGTATCTTCTAGGTGATTACAGAGTCAAGTTGACGATAAGGATCAACTATCACAGTCTTGGTGTGTGAAGTCTTCCTGCTGATGAAGGTGTAATAGCCAATGGTGAAAGGACATGGTCCCTGTCCTGAGGGACCCAGATGCTAGTTAGGAGACTCAAAGAAATGGCTATCACAGTACTGAGCAGAAATAGGCTCTCAGTGTCTAGGGATTCAGAAAATGAACCCCCACCCACTATGCAGGGATGGACATGAGTAGGAGAGAGAGATATCAGAGGAAGTGATCCCTCTTGAGGACCTGTAACCTAGGAAGGACTTAGCTAGATGAAGAAACTGAGAGGGGAAATGAAGGGCAACATTCTTAGTTTTTCATATACGTAGATATGCATGTAGAGATCAGAGGTTGACATCAGGGGTCTTCCTCTGTAACTCTCTACCTTATCTCTGGAGGCAGGATCTCTCACTTTAATCTAGATCTTTCCATTTTGGCTAGTCTAGGTAGCCAGCTTGCCCTGGGAGTCCTCTGTTTCTACCTCCCCAGGGCTAGGATTACAGGTGGGCCACCATGCCCACTGGGCTTGTGTGTAGATACGGGTCCTCATGCAGTGGGAGCTTTACTGACTGAGCCATCAACCCAAACCCAGAAGGACAACCTTCTAAACAGAGCAATTATAGATGTAAAAGATGTAGGCTCAAGTAAGGGAAAACATGGAACATCTGAGTGTGGACCTGAAACTGTCTCATGTATTGCTTTATGTTGACAAACAAATTGCCAAAAGAGTTTGTGACTCAACACAGCAAATGTTTATCATCTTGTAATTATTGAGGTTGAGATTTGGGAGCCTTTTAGTAGGTTGTTCCTGACTCGGGGTCATTTCTAAGGTCACACTTGCCTCATGGCAGCTCTTGTCTTGAGTAGGCTGGAGGTCACTTTTGTAGTGGTTTGTTGCATGGCTGTGGGCAACGGATTTCCCCTCTGGTTCAGTTCTTTACAGTAAGGACCTTTCAAACAAGCTCCTTTAACCCCTGAGACATCTCCCAAACCCCTTCATGAGGCCCTTTCTATAGATCTGCCGCACTACATTCTGCTATGACAGCTGACTGCCCCAGAGCAGACCACCTGAGAACCGGCAAGATAGAAGCAGCAAGGAGGCCTGCCCCAAACTGTCCTGCTCCAATTTCTGCCAGTCTCTTTACCAGCAGCAAGACACCAATCCAGCCTAGTCATTGGGGAAGGAGAAACAGGACTCATCTGTTGAAGAGAGGAATGTCAAGTCACTTGTGGGCAACACGACGCCTCAGACTTCACTGGATCCAGGAGCAAAATGAGGTCTGCCACTTCCTCTCTCCCTCCCACCCTGTGCTCTGCCTCTTTTTCTGCTTTGATTATCGTGGTAAGAATCTCTCCACCCCAGGGAAAGGAGGTGAGGATGTCTTTGGGCAGTTCCTGGTGCACATTATTCCAGCTCTCAGAATAAAACATAAAACCCACCCCTTATTCATTCAGGAAAATATGTGATTGGCCGAACCTGGGTCAATCTTTTCTTCCAAGGGAAAGTCGACATTGATTGATTGAGCCTAGCCTGCCCATAAGTGGTGCAGGCATTTGTCTTTCAGGAGTTATGTAATAATGGCAACCCCCAGACCATGATGTCTATTACATGTGATGGTGGCAGGGGACAACTCCTCTAAAGGTGACAGATAAAGCATGCAATGCTTCCTGGCTACCCCACATGTGTGGACAATTGGACTTGTGGCTGGTCCAAGGCAGTTGGAAGCTTCCACAGCCCACAGAGGAGCCAGCATCTGCCCTGAAGCAAGTGGCATTAGACCAGGGCACAGCATGATTATATCTACTTGTAGAACGAGTACCCTGGCAATGAATGAGAGCTGGGTTGGTGCAGTATGATTGGAGAACAGAATGCCGCCTCAGTAAGGATTTCAGTGACACAGTCAGAAAAACCATTTAAGTAAGAATTTTAAATGTCATCAGCATGGTAGAATTTTGGTTGTTCCTGTCAGGTGCTGGGAGAGGATTCTGGGTAGGAAATATTTCTAGTGCTCTTTATTGGGGCTGTTTTAGAAATATGTTGGCTGTTAAGTCCTTTCTCTGTGTCCTTCATTTACTTGGTGGATGATGTTGTGGATGATATATATATATATATATATATATATATTTGGGTAAGAAGTATAACTTCTTCCTTACCCTATGCAAAAACAAAAAAAGAAAAAGAAAAAACAAACAAACAAACAAGAAACCTATTCTCTCCCATGCTAATTGAGTGTAGGGAGCTCTGCTTTTGTATATCCTTGTACATTTCATCTCCAGAACACCTGGCTGTGATGCTGTCCTATATGACCGAGGCCCTGGTCATTGGCGTGAGGCCACCACGGACCATGAAGTACAACACTGGTCACAGGCTTGCAGAGCTAGGCCAAACTACGTGACTGCCAGTAGCAGGAAGATTGCATTAAAATGCTCCAGGCGTTGTTCTAGGTGTCCTGTCATATTGTCTATTTGATTTTTAGAATGGTTGCCAAAGGTAGATATTGTACCATGCTCATTTGGCAGCCGAGGGTCTGAAGAAGTCGAGCTCACAGTGCCAAGTCCCATGGTTGCACGCGGCAGTTATGAGCCTGGGTGCCATTCTTGCAGCGTCACCCTCCCCTCTTCCTGGCTGACTCTTGCCGATACATCCTAGCTGGAGGTGAGAGCAGGAGCCTTGGGTCCAGGTTCGCTGAGGTGGGCTGTGCGGGCATCGCCTTGTGCTCTGTGGAGCTGGCAGACAGATGCTCTTGGGAACCAGCTCCCTGGGAACATTTTGTTCCTTTTGAATCTGCAAGCAGGGTCAGGATCTCAACCACTGCCTGCCTTCTGGGAAGCGGAGCCACGGCCACAAAAATCTGGGCCCCAGACCATAAACCACAGCAAACCAAACCAAACGACAACAAATCGTCATTAACAAGACACAGCGTATTAGCAATGGGAGACGAAAGCACTACGGCAGACAGTTTTCTCTCTTCCTCAGCATCTTCTCTGCATTGACAAAACGCTCCAAGAACATCGTTTAGCAGAATGTTAAAAATTTAAGTCCCAGAGTGGTCATTAAAGAATGCAGTTCCCTAGGATTTCTAGCTCCCCCCACCCCACCGGAGCACGGCAAGGTGACAGACACCTGCGGCTCTGAGGCAGACCTGACCTGTGGCTTGTGTTGGAGCCAGTGGAATTGGCTCCCTTCTGCGCAGGAGCCTTTGAGCTTCAGTGTGCAATTTCCTGCACCCCTTCCCTCCACCACGGTGTCCCCCCGGCTGCAGAGGAACTTGCTGTGTCAGACTGTGTGTCAGAGCAGCAGAGGCTGAGCCAACCTGTGATGGATATTCAAAGAGAGACAGAGTATAATACATTTCTTATCTTGTGGCATTGATTTTGGGGCTGTTAATTCCTAGATCATAATCTACTGTGAGGTGACTGATATATCAACTCTTTGGTCAATGAAAAGTGCCCTGGGTTCCCCTGTTGAAAAAAATTACCTTGAATCTTAATTACAGTTGATCTAAAGCACAGATACCGTGGGTCGGTTTTGACTGGGAGCATTGCTTACCTCAAAGTCACACAAACCAGATTCGAACAGGAAAGTCACAATGAGGATCATAATGGCACTTGATAGATGCATGGAGTTTTAACTTTCCAAAGTTTCTGCATCTATCATAGCTTTCACCTTGAACAATGACAGAACCAATGTGTGAGACACTTTATTTTCCAATGAGGACTTGACAGTATCTGCCATTTCATATGCTCTTCTGTAAAGTCACCTTCCTGCCCTGCTCTTAAGGGGTGGAGCTGATTTCTCCACCCTTGGATCTGGCTGGGCTGTGACAATTTTGACCAATAGAATAAGAAATGATGTTCCAGTTTTGGGACAAGCCCTTAGTTGGTGGGCAGTTTCTGCTTCCTGTTGGCCACTCCTTGTCCTTTATCTAAGAAGTCTAACTACTCTGAGATCCTTACATTGAAAGAAGATCCAAGATAAATGTTTAGGCTCTGCTTTGTGAGGTCCCTAGAGAGCTGAATCCTCCAGTCTAGAGACCCTAGCTGATGCTGTGTAGGGTAGGATGGAGTGACCATCTTAGTCCTTCCCAACTTCTTGACCTTGTAATCCTGAGTAAAAGTGTATGGCTATTTGAGTCACTATGTTTTATGGAAGTGTTGCAAAGCACTAGACAAACAAAATATAAAATCATAGTAACACCTGGGAGGTATGTTAGTTTTTTTTTTTCATTGCTATGTTGAATCCCTGAGAGATCCAATTTAATATTTTATTTATTTATTTGACAGATAAAGAGGAAGACACACACACACACACACACACACACAGAGAGAGAGAGAGAGAGAGAGAGAGAGAGAGAGAGAGAGAGAGAGAGGGAAAGAGAGAGAGAGAGAATGAATGGGCACACAAGGGCCTCCAGCCACCATTGCAAATGAACTCCAGATACATGCGTCCCCTTGTGCATCTGGCTAATGTGGGTCCTGGAGAGTCAAACTGGGGTCTTTTGGTTTTGCACGCAAATGCCTTAAATGTAAAGCCATCCTTCCAGCCTGAGAGATAAAATTTAAAGGAAGGCTCATTTTTTATTTTTTTAATTTTTAAAATCATTTCTTTTAATTATTTTCTTTTTAATGTTTATTATTATTAACAACATGTTTTGTATAAATACATCATGTGTTGGTATTCTCTTTTCCCTCATCCCTGCCCCCACTCTATTGGAAACTGTCCTCAGTGGGGTTGCAGGTATTCCTCATGGGGTTGTGGTTTATGCATTGTGAGAACAGTAGTCGGTTATTTTTTGGGGGGGGGGGAAGAGAATGCCTCTGGGCATGATGTCTCAACTTGTGGCTCTTACAGTCTTCCCGCCTCCTCTTCCACAAAATTCCCTGAGCCATGGTGGGTGAGTTTTAAAGATTCTTCAATGATAAGATCTTAGGAGCTTCTGGATCTCTGCTTTGGTAAGTGTTGAGTATCCTCAGGGTCTGTCTCCTTCACCCTGGTGCTGATTATCAGGACCAGCATGGAAGCAGCACTCTTGCTCATGTCCCCAAATCCTCTGTGGATTTAGCTGTGGCTTGGCTGAAGTGCGAGGGGTAGTTTATCTCCTCTGGTCCCACTGCCTTCTGAAAAAGAAGAACAGATTCTCAATGGAGAGTGAAGTCAGCATAGTTTAAATGGGATAAGCATTATTAATTTAGGGAGAAATTGATTATGTAACCCCTCTTTTAGCCAAAGATTACTGAGAGCTTGAAACTGGAGAACATAATGTTTGTCTCCATGTGATTCTGATCTGGTTCCCAATTCCAGTTATGGGTTCCTTTACACTGAGTGGATCTGTTAGCCAGTCATAAAGCTACTGGTTACCCACTGAGGCTGTGTGCCACTATTGCACTGGTGTGTACATCGCATCTGGGTATTTGCTTAGATCTCTGGCTGCTCAGACTCTCGTTGGCCATTTTCCCCCAGTAGCTCAGGTAGCACTTGCCAGCACTAGACAGGCTGTCTGGGGATCACTTTCTTTTGAATTCCGGCCAGGTCTCTCTGTGCTCTGGGTCAGCAACATACGGTGTTTTCAGCAATAGGGTCTTAGATTTTGCCTCAGGCAGGTTATCAAGTGCTTTGACAGAAAGCTGTCTTGATTTGGGGACCTCATAGGTCTCTCTGATCAGCTTAATGTGGGTAGCAACCAATCTCTGGTATTGGGAGTTACAGGTCAGAGACAGAGAAAAATAATTTCTTTCAAGCTTAAGCTTCATTCTACCTTTACCAGAGCCCTACTTTTCAGGTGCTTCCCCCCTTACTCCTTTTGAGGGTTATGACTTTTAGGCTATTTCCAAGGATAAAGGTTTCTATGGTATCATCTCATTTTGGATTTAATTTTGTGTTTGTTTCCCTCCTCCACTCCCCTCCCTCCAAATCCTTCCATCCCTATTGTCTGGGCTTTGAGGTGCCTTTCCAGTACGACAGCAACTGAAGCAGGTCAAGGTTAAGAACCGCAAATAAGTGACACCATAAAGTGTTTGTCTTTCTGTGATTGTGTAGTTCACTGAGTATGATCTGTTCCAAGTCTGTCCACTTTTCTACAAATTTTGTTGTACCTATTTTTCTTACTGCTGAGTAGAATTCCATTATGTAAATGTACCACAACTTCATTATCCATTCATTCAATGATGGACATCTGGGTTGATTCCAGTTCTTAGCTATAATGAATTGAGCAGCTATAAACATGGTTGAGCAAATGTCTCTGTATTGATGCACAGAGCATTTAGGATAAATGCCTGGTAAGGGAGTAACTGGGTCTGTTGGTAGCTCTATGTTCATTCTTTTCAGGAGTCTCCAAATTGATTCCCGTGGTGGTTGTACAAGTTTACATTCCCACCAACAATAGATGAGGGTTCCTCTTTCCCCATATTCTCGCCAACATTTGTTGCTGTTAGATTTTTTTTTTTGAGGTAGGGTCTCACACTAGTCCAGGCTGACCTGGAATTCACTCTGTCATCTCAGGGTGGCCTTGAACTCACAGCGACCCTCCTACCTCAGCTTCCTGAGTGCTGGGATTAAAGGCATGTGCCACCACACCTGGCACTGTTAGATTTTTTTTAATGACTGCAATCCTGACTGGAGTAAGGTGGAACCTCGGTTGTTTTAATTTGTATTTCCCTAATGGTTAGGGATTTTGAACATTTTCTTAAGTGTGTGATAGCCATTTGTATTTCTTCCTCTGAGAACTCCCTATTCAGTTCTCTGCCCCATTTTTGGAGTGGGTTGTTTGTTTTTTATTGCTTAGTTTTTTGAGTTCTTTGTAGATTCTATATATTAGGCTTCTGTTAGAGGTACAGCTGGCAAAGATTTTTCTCCAATTCAGTGGGTAATCTATGGGCTCTTCTTATGGTGTGTTTGTGTAAAAACTTTTTTTTTTTCTTTTTGGTTTTTCAAGGTAGGGTTTCATTCTAGCCCAGGGTAGCCTAATATTTACAATGTAGTCTCAGGGTGGCCTCGATTCTCCTACATCTGCCTCCCAAGTGCTGGGATTAAAGACGTGTGCCACCATGCCTGGTTTATGCAAAAGCTTTTAAGCTTCTTAAGATTCCATTGGTTGAGTGGTTGTTTAATTTCCTGGGCTACTGAGGTTTTGTTCAGGAAGTCTTTCCCCACTTCTATATCATGGAGCATGCCTTCTATTTTTTTCTTCAAGTGGAAGAGTTCCAAGTCTTATAGTGAGGTCTTTAATCCATTTGGACTTGATTTTTGTGTATGGAGAGATGAGTGGATATAGTTTCATTTTTCTATACATGGTCATCCAATTTGTCTAATACCATTTGTTGAAGATGCTCTATTTTCTCCAGTCTATTTATTGGCCCCTTTGTAAAAGATCAAGTAGCTGTAGTTACTTGACCTAAGGACTGAGTTGAGCCTTCAGTTCTGTTCTATTGGTTTGTGTTTCTGTTTTTATGCCAGTATCATGCTGTTTTTGCTATTATGGCTTTGTAATATAGCTTTAGATTGGGTATGGTGATACCTCCAGAGGCATTTTTCCCCCTGAGGATATGTTTGGATATCTGAGGCCTGCCTGCTGCCATTCCATAAGAATTTTGAGATCATTTTTTAAAAGATTTATTTTTATTTATCTGAGAGAGAGAGAGAGCACCAGGGATTCTGGTCACTACAAATGAACTTCAGACACATGTGCTACCATGTGCATGTGGCTTACATGGGACCTGGAGAATTGAACCTGGGTCCTTAGGCTTTGCAGTCAAGAACATCAACCATTAAGCCATCTCTCCAGCCCTGAGATCATTTTTTTCTATCTCTGTGAAGAATGATGGTGATATTTTTATTGGTATTGCATTAAATCTGTATATTGCTTTTGGTAGAATTGCCATTTTCACAATATTAATTCAACCTATCCAGGACACAGGAAGTCTTTCCATCTTCTCAAGTCCTCCTCTATTTCTTTCTTGAGTTTTTTAAAAAATATTTTCATTATATAGGTCTTTCACATCCCTGGTTAGTGTTTTTCCAAGGTATTTTCTTATTATTTTGTTGCTTTTGAAAATGGTATAGCCTCATGGATTTCTTTCTCTGTATATTTGTCCATTGCATATAGAAAGGCTGCTGGTTTTTGTTTATTGATTTTGTATCCTGCCAGTTTACTGAAGGAATTCGTCACCTTTAGAAATTTTGAGATGGCGACTTTTGGGTCACTTATGTATAGGATCATATCACCTGCCAATAGGGCTAACTTGACTTCTTCCTTTCCACTTGATATCCATATTATGTCTTTCTTCTATCTTATTCCTTGGGTTAGTACTTCTAGTACTATGTTGAAGAGCAGTGGTGAGAATGGGCATGCTTGTCAGATGATTTGCTTTTTTCTCATGGTTTTAGTTCTTTCAGTCCATGCTCACTTGGCTTCATTGCTCCTGGGCCATGTTCCAGCAGATTATGATAATCGTGGTTGGGAAAGTGTGGCCAAGCAGAGCAGCCTTGGTTTATGAGGCTGGAAAAAAAAAAAAAAGAAAAAGAGAGGAATTTGGGTAGAGAAGATTCTCTTTCCAGGTGGTAGTAACTACTGGGGAAACTCAAAACTCATCAATATATGCTGAGAAGTGGCAGTTGAGTGTTCAGCACTAAATGTGGCATCTCTATTGCACCCTCAAAGGCTCAGGGACCATTGTAGAAAAAAAAACGTGGGAAGAAGGTAACAGCCAAACAATGTGGAAGAGTGCTTTGGAATGCTGTCTCTAGATACAAAGTGCCTGTTGTATTCATTATTTCAGTGGCTGTTGTTACCTGCCTAAGACCTGCATAATAGTGGGCCCATCAACATGTTGTCTTAGATGATGGAGGATTTCCCCCTTCAAAAAATTGTTATCAAAATGGAGGAGGGCCTGGTTGAAATGAAGAAGGGGTTCAGTGGAAAGGGGATAGCCAAGAGGAAAAAAAGTGATGGGAGGGGATTGTGATCTATCTATCTATCTATCTATCTATCTATCTATCTATCTATCTATCTATCTATCTACTGTCAATATAAATGTTTTTCAAAAAGGCAGGGGAAGGTCCTCCCACCTTCTGGGTTGCCTGCTTGGACAGTGTGTGGGCTGTTGCTCTGGTTTGGAGTGAGTAGGCCAGACCCCTGTTTCCTAGCTCCTCCTACCTGCCTCCTTTGGGGTTACCTACAGACAATGTGTGGGAAAGCATGGCAGTCTGAAGTGAGTAGGCCAGAACCCTGCTTCTGGGCTCCTCCCACCTCCCCAGTCTGAGTTCCCTGCATGCACAGTGTGTGGGTAGGCACAGTGATCAGGAGTGAGTAGGCCAGATCCCTGTTTGCCTGCTCCCACCTTCCTGGTCTGGGTTCCCTGCTCTGGTCTGTGCGCTGGAGGGCACTGCAGGAAGTAGGCCAGATCCCTGTTTCCTTGCTCCTCCCAGTCACCTGGTCTTGGTAGGTCCCATTGTGCCTTGCTTGGGGAGGCCTGGTCCCTATGAGAGCTATGAAATCAGGCCTTTTCCTCTTTTAGCCTGACTGGCCACTGGTTACCAACATCTCTTTTCATCTGAGTCAGAGGGTGTATGGGCCAAAGGACAAAAACTTGCTTCATCCTCAGAGTCTTCCAAAAATGGGTAGACAGCAATGCAGAAAAGCCAGCAAAAGTCAGAAGACAGAGAGATCTCTACCAAGGCTTCCTAGCCCTACAATTGAAGCCTCCAATGAAATCAACAGAAATTCATTCCCAAAGTGAAAAACAACAACAACAACAACAAATGAGACACTGATATAAAAAAAAAACCAAACATGCTGAACTAGAAGCAAACTACAGATGAACCAATTTTATAAATGAAATTGAACAGAAGTGTCTCCTTGGGCATTCAGCTTCTGACAGTAGGCTTAATGTGATTGAAAAAAAATGTTAAAACCCTTCAAAGGGATATGAATGAATTGAAGGTAAGTCAAGAAGTTGAAGTTCTCAACAACTGTTTGATTAAGCTTACTGAAGACTTGATCAAATGCAAGAAAGAACTCCAGGAAGCATTGAGAAAAATCAAAACTTGAATTGAAATCATACCTCAAAAAAGAGATGAACATGATGCAAAATAACCAATAGAAAACAAAAATCAAATAGAAATTATTAAAACCTCTCTAGAACCTCTCACAAACAGAGTCACTCATGTGGAAAATAGAACCTCTGACCTGTAAGGCAAGATAGAAGAAATTGGTCGGGAGGCCAAAAACTGTGCTAAGTTCAAAAAATCCAGTGAACAGAATGCAAGGAAACTGTGGGACACCATAAAATAACCAAACATCTGGATCATGGGTATACCAGAAGGAGAGGAAATCCAGGCCAGAGGCATAGAGACCATATTCAACAAAATTATTGAAGAAAATTTTCTGAATCTCTCAAAAGAGAGGCCCATTCAGATACAAGAAGCCCACAGAACACCAAACAGACAAGACCAAAGAAGAAACTCTCCAAGACACATCATAGCTAAAACTCTTAACAATGAAAAAAAAAAAAAAAGTGTTAAAAGTAGCAAGGGAGAAACAATTCACAACATACAAAAGCAATTTTATCAGAATTGCCTCAGATTTCTCAGTGGAAGCCCTGAAAGCCAGAAGGGCCTGGAACACTTTAAAGTCTGAATATCTATGGCTTCCAACCCAAGCTACTATACCCAGCAAAAATATCCTTCATAATAGAAGATGAAAGAAAAACTTTCCATGAAAAAAAGTCAACTCTATGATTATATGAACACTAAACCAAACCTACAGAGAATACTTGAGGGAATACTCCACATAGAACAAACAACCAATCTCAAGAGCCAACAAGAAGAAGATCACAATAACAAAAATAGACCAGGCTCATAATAGTACAAAACAGAAGAAAGCAGCAAACCCCACAAAATACCTCATCATGGCAGGGATTAATTCAAACCTCACAGTAATAACCTTAAATATTAATGGTCTTAACTCACCCATCAAAAGATACAGACTGTGAGGATATATCAAAAAACTGACTGGACCCTTCTCTTCTATCTGCAGTCTTCAAGAAACCCACCTCAGAACTAAAGATAGATACCTCCTCAGGGTGAAAGGTTGGAAAATGATATTTCAGGCCATTGGAAAAAAAAACAAGAGTGTGTTGCTATATTAATATCTGATAAAATAGACTTGAAACCAAAATTAATCAAGAAGGAAAAAGAAGGCCACTTCTTATTCATCAAGGGAAGGATCCAACATGAGCACATCACAATCATTAATATATATGCAACAAACACAGGTGCACCACAGTTTATAAAAGAAAATCTGCTTGACTCCACCTAAAGTTGCTGGAAAAACAAGAAGAATCCAACCCAAAGAGCTCCAGATGGAAATAAATAATCAAGATTAGAGCAGAAATTAATGAATTGGAAACTAAGAAAACCATTTTAAAAATTAATGAAACAAAGAGCTGATTCTTTGAAAAAATAAAGAAGATTGACAAACCTCTGGCCAAATTAATCAAGCAAAAGAAAATAGAGAAGTCTCAAATTAACAAAATCAGAAGTGAAAGAGATAACAACAGACATAAAAAATGCAATAGTGGCACATAGCCATGGTAGATAGCCAACTGCTCTTGGATTGGCTAACAGATATGCTCAGTGGCAAGGAAACCATATCTGAAATTGGGAAACAAGTCAGAATAATATTCAGATAATGATTCTGCTTTCCAAAATTGTCAAGCTCTCACTAACCTTAGACTAAGAAGGTCTACAACCTTTTAATTCTCTCTAAATTAATAATGGTTAACCCATTTAACTGGTGCTGACTTCATTTTCCATTGGAGAATCTACTTCTCTTTTTTATATAGGAGCTAGACCTGAGAAAATAAACAATGTACTCCACCCTGGCCCCAGCTGAAACCACAGAGGAATTGGAGAAATGAGCAGGAGTGCTGCTTTCTTAGTGAATGCAATATCAGCACAAGGGTGAAGGAGAATGACACTGAGGACACTCAACACCTACCAAACCAGAGATCCAGAAACTCCTAAGTGCCCATCACTTAAGTAGACTTAAAATGCTCCAAGCATGGCTCAGGAAATTTTGTGGCAGAGGGGGTAGAAAGATTGTTAGAGCCAAAAGTTGGAACATTTTGCACAGAGACATTCCCCCCACCACAATCCCAATGGGGTTGATCTGCCTCTCAAAGGAGGAAGGCCTCATCAGAAAAGGGGCAGGGTATTGCTGAATACTCCACATACTTGGGCTGCAAGGCCACTGAGAAATCCTGCTGGAACTGAGCTGATAATCTCCTCCATGTATACCAGTTGACAGAAAGCTGAAAGAAGCCATTCTACATGTAGTTCAATGGGAGAAGGAGATACTACAAGTGAAGATACTCAACAGTGGACACTGCAAGCCTTATAATTGGCCAGCCAGGCCAAATGAGCCAACGGGTGCAATAGTGACACATCTGTCATGGTGGAAACCAACTGCCCTCCCATTGGACTGGAGGCCCGCTCCATGGGGGCAAACATATCCCTGATACTGAAAACTTAAAAGAGATAGTCATGAGCCCTAGGGGTGTAACATCTGCTGATGTCTGGAAAAATGTATATACTATGCTTATCAAACTGCCCAGTAAGCATTTCTCTTAATATTTATACCCTTATATTAACACTACTCTCACTTTGGGTAGAGAATCTTCTCTTTTCAGATAGCAGTGACTTGGGTTGACTCAGAAGGTATCATAGTTCTGGAAAGAAGTGACTGAAGTACTGAGTAACATCTCAATCACACCTTCCAAGGCTCAGGGTCTAATGTGGAAAAGGTGGTGGCAAGAATGTAAGAGCCAAAGGAAGGGTAGGACTCCTTACAACGTGCTGCCTCCAGACATAAAATGGCCTTGATATCCATGACCTCATAGTGCCTGACAGTACCTACATTAAGACCATTATAAGAGGAGGAAAAGACCATGGCATTAAAATAAAAGAGAGACTGATTGAGATGGGGAGGGGCTATGATGGAGAATGGAATTTCAGAGGGGAAAGTGGGGGGAGGGAGAGTATTACAATGGGATACTTTTTATAATCATGGAAAATGTTAATAAAAATTGAGAAAAAAAGGGGGCAGGGAAGAGGGAAAGGATGGTACCAACGTGTGTTGTTTACATACTAAATCTGTCCATATCTAATAAAAAATGAAAACATGGCAGGGGAAAGGGAAGGGACCAGGTGAGCCTTCAAAGGCATGCCCCTGGCAACCTGTTTTCTGCATTTAGGTTCCACTTACTAAATTTTCCTCTATACAGACCAAACCTTCTACACATAAGCCTGTGGTGGACTTTTATACCGTAACAGAATGCATTACCTATTTTGCTATTTCAGATAAGGAAACTGATATTCAAAGATATAAGATCATTTTCTTGGAATCCCACCATTCCTTGTTGGAATGGGAAGGACTGACCTGCAGGTGTTCTGGTAATCAACCTTGCTTCGGGGCTCTTCCACAACCAGCCAGGGTGTAGCATGTGGAATGCTTGACATATGTCCAACAGAGGGCCTATGTGAGGAGACAAATACAGCCCAGGAGGTTGAGCGCCACACAGAGGAACTGGCCGCCAAGTAGACAAGAACCCTGGTCTTCTACTCTAGGTCTCATTCTTTGCCCTGCAGGGCCTGAGTCACTTGGCATCCAAAAGAGGAAGAGACACAGCGCTTGAACAATTGAACCATGTTTCTGTTGCCTTTGTTTCTTGATAATAAACTCTATAAAAGCAAATGGTAAGTCTCCTGAGAATATTAAATAATAAACTATAAAATTGTTCCAGCCACAGGCAGAACATTTAAAGGAACATTTGATGAAGAAGGAGCTGTACTGTTAGAGCCAAGGGAACTATGGAGAAGAAAGGCACTGTGTCAGGCTCCAATGCAGAAGTCCCCTCCTCATCAACCTTGTCCTTGCCCCACCACAGCCATTCATTTTTTCCAACTAAAAACCAAAATAGAAATATCTGCATGTTCATGCTCCATATATAATATACAGATAGTGCCGGGCGTGGTGGTGCATGCCTTTAATCCCAGCACTCGGGAGGCAGAGGTAGGAGGATCGCCGTGAGTTCAAGGCCACCCTGAGACTACAGAGTTAATTCCAGGTCAGCCTGGACCAGAGTGAGACCCTACCTTGAAAAAACAAAAAACAAACAAACAAACAAAAAAAAACCAACAAAAAAATAATATACAGATAGTTCCCCAACTCAAGATAGTTCAACTTGCGAGTTTTCAGTTTTAGGATGGTGTAAAAACCATATGCATGCAGTAGAAACACGTTCATATACTTTTCATTTTGAACATCTTTTCATGGGCTAGTGATATTTGGCTCAATGCTCTCTTGTGATGCTGGACAGAGGGAGGGAGCTGTAGCTGTTAGTCAGCCATGCAATCATGTAATCACCAGGAGAAGCAAGTCATATGCTACGTTGTACTTTGTGGCCACATATCGTGTCTTGTGCTTTCATAGTTCCAATAAATGACATGCAATAGTCAGTGCTTTGTTAAATAGTAGGCTTTGTATAGGTAATTTTGAAGCTAATGTAAGCATCCTGAAGTTTACATGTTTAAAGTAGATTCAGCTGAATGAGGGTAGGTTAATTGTATTAAATACAACTTTGATTTGTAGTATTTTAAATTTAGATTGAATTTATTGGGCTGTAAATTCACTATAAGTTGTGAAGAGTCTTCATAGTAATTACATGTATAATATATATATTACATATACACATGTATTCATATATATAATAATATATACACATGTGTATATACATATATAATATGTATTCATACATAATTTTTATAGTGATGTAATTATTTTATTGAATGGTCTAAATTCTCCTATTATGTTCTATTATGGCTGTCAGATATCTTTCTCTTCCCAAATGTTACCTCTAGAATATTATCAGTTATAACAATTCAATTTTCAGGTATTAAGATGACTAGTCAAAATTAAATAAAAACTTTAATATTTGTGACAGGTAATGCCATCAAATTGACAGGTTCTAAAATCACCTAGGAGACATATCTCTGGGAGTGCCTGTTTGGGATTTTGTAGATTAGGTTAGCTGTTGTAGAAAGAGTCTCCCTAAATCTGAGTAACACTATGGGCTGGGATATCTGACTGAATAAAATGGAGAAGCTGAGCATCAGCATTCATCTCTCTCTGCTTCCTAATCACAGGTACGACATGAGCAGCCACTTCACGCTGCCGCCGCCATGTCTTCCCTGCCATGATGGGCTGGACTCTCAGACTGTCAGCCAAAACAAACCCTTCTTTTCTTAAATTGTTTTCTTTTTTCAGATATTTTGTCACAACCAGAAAATTAATCAATATGACATTATATCTTATAATTCTCTTCCTTGAAGTTTGAATGACCTTAGGAAATTTCAGTGGGACAGTAAGGCATGGTGACATTTCTCCTTCATTGTCCTCCCTCTTCCTTGCTATTGGGTCTCAAAGGAGCAGCCACACTCTCTTCTTGATGGATTTTCACCATCTAGTTGACACTATTACAGCAAGATTCTTTTAGGCAAACTGAAGCTCTTCAAGTCCTGTGGCATCCACTTGATGCATAGGAATCTTAATATACTTATGCCACTGAATGTGGCAGTGCAGTGTGCCCAAATTTCTCTCACCTCCCCTTGTACTGAAATTAGTGGCATCTCATGCCAGGCTATGCAGTCATAATTTTCCAGGCAAATCAATCATGCGTCTCTAGACTTACTGTTGGTTTCAAAGTTCTCTGAAGATCTCTTCCCATTATAGGGTTCGCTATTGGCACAATCCATGCTGTTGCAGACATGTACCGCTGTGCACTTATTCCCACCATCATGGAGCTAAAAATTCACCCAAGACAAATCGGCTTTGCCTGGTCATTTTGGCTGCAGTGCTGGTGTTAGTTCCTCTTGGCTCCTCACAGCTGTCCCAGATGTACTCTCTGTGTGCTCTTTCTGAGTAAAGCTGGGCAAGGAAACAGCAGCTACCAGTCAAAGCAACACCCACGGTGAGACGGAAGTGCCTGAGAACAAGCTTGACCACCTGGCCGCAGTAAGTCCTGTGACTGTCTCCAGACTCCAGGGGGGCAGTGGGCAGTGGTAGGTATTCTCTGCTCACTGTGGGGCCAGAGAAAGTCACACAAGTGGGCCCACGAGCAGTGGAAAGAGCTCCTATGGATATGGCTGGTGGAGGAATATTTGCCTATAGAAAACTAGTTTCTCACAATCCTGGGATAAAATTCAGTTTCTGCAGCTCAGCTTCCAAGCATCTGTCTCTTTAAACATTTCTCCTTTTCCTGCGTTGAGTGGGCACTCCTTCTCCACCACAGAGTAGGGGAGCAAATTGCTTCTGCTGTGTCCTCAATGAAGTCTGCTTACATGACTCATCTTCTCTTGTGGGGCCAGGATGGGTGGTGGGCACTGGCTTCAGCAGGTGCTGAAAATGTCTGGAGATTCTCTGTAGAACAGGTATCTCTACAATACCTTCTGTTCTTCCTTTTGGAGCTTTAGCCAACCAAAGAAAAGGTCCCAAGCAAAGGAAAGGAAATCTCTTTCCATAAACTTCTACTCGGATTCTTCCCATACTGTTTCTTTTTCTCCCCTTAATATAGATTAGTGGTTATCTTTCCATGCCAACACATATGTACTTTTCTCATTGCTTTTAATGATCTTATGGTATTTTAATGTAAAGAGATGTCATTATTTAACCATGATGTTAAGCGGTAGGCATTTAGGGACATATGCATGCACACTTATGTGCATTTTGTTGTTTTGGATAGCTTTGCAATAGATGTCTCTGATTTACATCTTTATGCACTTATATTATTTTCATAAAATATATTCCTAAATGTGAGATTGCCAAATTAGCAATAAGCTCTCACAATGATTGTACTAATTTTAATTTGTTTTTCATGGAAAAAGTCAAGTCCAAAATAATGGTTCTACCTAACCCATTTTTTTTTTTTTTTACAACTGTTGCTGGAAACATTATCATTTTGTAGTTTTTGTACAGTGGCAGTTCTGATATTAAAACAGGAGGCTGTAGTGGTAAATCTGATTTAGCCTTGAGAAGATTAAGGGAAGAAAAATACCACAGTTGTCCCCTTCCCTCCTACCCTGTCTCTAAATTTGCTGTGCACACACTGATGGGCAGGGAAAGATGGAAAGGATGTCTCAGGGCTGAAGGGGTGCATGGCAGCCTCAGCAGCAGCAGGTACAGCCTCTCTTCTGAGCCCACCTAACATGCAAAATGAGGGCAACAAGCATGGCCGACCAATCAGCTGCTGACTAGAACGGCAGACCCTAGGCTGTGATCACATCAATTGTCCCTGAACAGATCATGCATGCCACAAAACATCACATTGTTTTTGTTTTTTTTTAGAATTTCTTTTAAATTTCTTTGTTCATTTTAATTTATTTATTTGAGAGTGACAGGGAGAGAGAGAGACAAAGAGAGAGAATGGGCATGCAAGGGCTTCCAGCCACTGCAAACGAACTCCAGATGCATGTGCCCCGTTGTGCGTCTGGCTAACGTGGGTCCTGGAAAATTGAGCCTCAAACCAGCATCCTTAGGCTTCACAGGCAAGGGCGCTTAACTGCTAAGCCATCTCTCCAGCCCAAAACATTACATTCTTGCATTTAGTGATAACAATAGGTAATATCCAAACCTCTGTTTTGCCGTCTTGGCTATTTGAGTTCTCCCATTCCATTTTTAAGAACTTTAAAGCACTTACAACACATTTCATTTCTGATTATCAAATAAATATATCCTCGTTTGAAAGCAGAGGAAAAGCACAAAGATACAGGAAAAGATCTGTTCGTAATCCCACCCCCCGAGGAGCTTATAGAGCGGATGCTGGCGTTGGCTCTGACATTACACAAATACAGTTGGCCTTCTGTATCCACAGGTTCCACAGACTCAACCAACCGAGAATTGAAAATATTAGACAAAAATGCTTCTGTGCCAAACATGCATATTTTTTCTTGTCATGATTCCCTAAGTAATACAGTAAAACTACTATTTACATAGCATTTACATTGTGTTAGGAATTGTATGCAACCAAGAGATGATGGCATATGGAAGGATGCAAGCAGATTATATGCAAACATACACAGTTTATGTAATGGCCCCTGACAATCTGCATATTTTGGTATCTGGGGAGGCTGGATGGCGCTAGGGGATGTCCTGAAACCAATGAATGAGGTGTGATTGCAGTCTGCAGCAGTGGGGGACTAGCCCCTGGTGGAAGCATTGTGAATTGCAGTACATCGTTTACAAAAGAAAAAGGGGGTGGAGGGAGAAGTGACAAATCTGTTCTTTTTTCCCCCAAGATAGAAGCCCCTGGAAGCTTAACCAAGAGGAGCAGAGAGTATAGAAGAAGTTACGTGTTTAGAAACAGAGGGGGAATGGCCAGAAGTGAAGGAGATGTCTCGGGGAAAGGTTGTTCAAGGGCTTGCTGTTATTGTAAAGTTCTTCATGTTTTCATTGGTGGCAGTGCAGCCCATAGAAAGCAGAGTAAACCTGCCATTATGATTGAGTGGTGCGGGAGAAAACCGAAACATAGGCTCCGCAGATCTGAAAGCAGCCAAAGCTTTTTGTAAAATGTAATTTTAAATTCTGTGACTTTAAGAGAGCAAAAGAAAACAAAACAAAACAAACAAACAAAAAGAAACAAAGAAAGACCAGTAACCAACAGAACTGCAGTCTTTGTGTGCGACACGGGAGGCAAGGGAGTTAGGACAGGTGGGTGTGCCCAGAGAGTGACCTGGGCACTCTAGAGATGGTTTTATTTGCATGAGTTAAGCAGAGGGGCCCTCGGATGTGGCATGATTTGCTTCTGTTTAAACTGTGCTGGAAAAGGTTTCCACTTTAATTACATCAGTTGTGACTGGAGGCACTCTGCTCAGGCATTGCCTAGGCAACCCTCCGTCATGGATATCCACCCTGGGCAGAGGCCAAGGAGAGGGTGGCTGGAGCACAGCAGGGATTTCTGACCCTGCTTTGTTCAAGGGGCTCCTTAAATGTCAACATATTCCGCTATCCCCACAGGCTGACGCTTGTACTTTCAGCAGTTCATTGCGCTTTGTGTGTGTTCTCTGCCATAGTGGCTCACCTACCTTTAAGCAACAGAGCTCACGTGTGAGATGTGTGCTGCTCCTGGCGTACGTGCAGATACCCGGAGCTCTTGAGTTGCTGTGGGGTCCCTATGTTGGACAGCTCAGACTGACCTTGAACTGTTGCAGTTCTCCTTCCTCGGCCTCCTGAGGGCTGGGATCATGGATGTGAACCATCATGTCCAGTTTTAAAGCTTCTTAGCTTCACTGTGATCTGGTATAAAATTATGTGTCTGTGCTTTTCTATCTGACTTGTTTTCCCAGAGCCTCATAGAGAGCTCAGGAATCTGGAAATGGGTCTGAACTCCTCTGACTTGAAAGAAGCAAACACATCAAGACTAAGGCCAGATGGAATGGTGACATCTCACATGTTATCATGGGAACCAGTCTCCTTACGGAACACCTGCATCAGGCTGGCATGGTGCTTGAGACTGGGGAAATGTTCTCTGTGTCCCTGTGGACCTTGTGACTCTCCTTCCCAGTAAGTTTTCCTGACCCCGTTACAGAGGGATGCCCTGAGGCCAAGACAGGGTCAATAATGGTGTGGTGAGGTAGGAACACACACTGTGTGTGAGTGTTGGGGGTGGAGGACTTTGACATTGCTGTTCTTTCCAGGTGATAGATGCCCAAGTCAACTGTCTACCTGAGAATCATGAAAATGTACCAGAAATTTCCAGTTGCCATCCAGGCTGCTCATGGGGAATAGGGAAGACTGGACTTATGTGGGTGAGGTCAACCCACTGAGAAACTGCGCTCCTCACAGGCAGGTCTGAGGTGAGGTGTCCCACCCAAGCAGGTGTGTTCTCACCTCTTCACCTCTGAGACACTCTTGTCCTAACAGAAGTTGACTCTTGCTTTTCTTTAAACCGTAGCTGGTCATGTTTACCCACATTAGGTCCAAGGCTTACTTTAAAAAATTTTTTTTGTTTATTTTTATTAATTTATTTGAGAGCAACGAAGAGAGAAAGAGGGAGGGAGGGAAACAGAGAGAGGGAGAGAGAAAGAGAGAGAGAGAAAGAGAGAATGAGTGCATCAGGGCCTCCAACCACTGCAAACAAACACCAGATGCATGCACCACCTTGTGCATCTGGCTTATGTGGGTGTTAGGTCAGGACAAAATGGAGTCACTGAGGACAGCAAGAGGGAAACAGAGACATAAGGAAGTGGGTCATCCACATTCCTCAGGGAACTGCCCAGCTATTATCCCTTCCTTGCTTAACAATGCCCCAGGTCTAGGTTTCCTGCGTCCTTATCTCCCACCTGGTCACTGGTATGATCTCACACCCTACCTATTTCCCTTCCTTGCCCTCTCCCTGCTGAAGAACTCTATATAGCCCACTATCTGTAACCTCAAAGTTGACTGTGCTCCGCTCTTGAGAGTCAGTCCTGGCAGCTTGTGTTTTCCTGAATAAAAGCTTCCATCTTTGCCTCAGAGTGGTCTCCGTGGTCTTGGTCACTCCCAAACCTTACAGTGTGTACTGGAGAACCCAGCCTCAAACCGGGGTCCTTAGGCTTCACAGCAAGTGGTTAACCACTAATCAACCTCTCCAGCCCCCAAGGCTTATTTTAAACTTGGAAACAAACACTCTGAACAGAGACGTCAAATGCCTGACACCAGTGCTCTTATTCACTGTTCCTGTGGGGAATGGATATTAAAACTCACAGCAGAGGTGAGACAGAAGTGCAGGGGAAGATCTGACTGGGAAAACCAGAAACCATGCCAACAGGCCCACAGTGTGCAGTCAGGGAAGGGTCAGGGTAGAGGAGGCAGATCTGATTTTATTTCTGAGTGTGGGGGCCAGTATGCTTCAACTTAGTGCATTGCTGCTGAGAAAGGCATCATCTTATAGCTGATGGACAGCCCCGATCTAGCAGTCAGGTGTGAAGAGGTGGTATCTTATAATGGCCCGAGCCCTCATTCATCTAGCCTCTGCCACCCAGGACCTGAGGTTGGGGTGGACCCTCATGCAGAACGAGGGGCAGGGCCTGGTTCCCTCTCACCTCTTACCTGAGCTGCTTCCCTTTTCTGTTCATTCTCCTGTACTAGCTGTGAGACAGGCAAGGTGGGACCCTTACCCATCACAGCCTCCAGAGCCAGGGCTGAACTCCATCTCAGTCTCTCTGTTCCACTTACAAGTTGTGCCTCCGTTTTCCCATCAGCAAGATGGAGAAAATAGTGCCTACCTAATAGGGATGTTGTAAGAATTAAATAATTAAATGACCCAATGTATGTAAAGTGCTTGGTATGGTCCCAGGAATGCAGTTATAATTGTCAGCAACTATTGTGTGTGCATGTCTGTGTGCAAGTTATTAGGTTTACAGGTGCATGTGTGTGGGGTGCACATGCAAGTGCATGTGTGTGAAGGCCAGAGGTCAACATTGGATACCTTTTTCAATTGCTCTGCACATTATTTTTTAAAATTAATTGATTAATTAATTTGCAAGGAGAAAGAGAGAGAGAGAAAATGTACCAGGGCCTCTTACCACTGCAAACCAACTCCAAATGCATGTTCCACTGTGTGTTTCTGGCTTTATGTGGTTACTGGGGAACTGAACCCTGGCCTTTAGGTTTTGCAAGCAAGTGCCCAAACAACCAAGCCATCTCTCTAGCTTTTACCTCATTTTTTTGTTTATTTTTTGTTTTCTGAGATAGGGTCTCACTCTGGTCCAGGCTGACCTGGAATTAATTATGTAGTCTCAGGGTGGCCTTGAACTCTCAGTGATCCTCCTACTTCTGCCTCCCAAGTGCTGGGATTAAAGGCGTGTGCCACCATGCCTAGCTACCTCATATTTTTCTTAAATATTTTATTTTTATTTATTTATTAGATAGATATATATAGAGAGAGACAGACAGAGAGAGAGAGAGAAAGAGAGAGAGAGAGAGAGAGAGAGAGGGAACAAGCACACCAGGGCCTCCAGCCACTGCAAACAAACTCCAGACACATGTACCACCTTTGCATCTGGCTAATGTGGGTCCTGGGGAATTGAACCTGAATCCTTTGGCTTTGTAGGCAAATGCCTTAACTGCTAAGCCATCCCTCCAGCCCCCTTCACCTCACATTTTTAAGATAGGGTCTCTCGCTGATCCCATAGCTCACCAAGCGGGCTAGACTAGCTGGCCAGCAAATGCAGAGGACCCTGTAGTTCTGCCATCCCAGGACTGGGATCACAGGTTCGTGCTGCCAGGGCTGGCCTACATGCAGCTGCTGGAGGCTGAATTCAGGTCCTTGGCGTGTGCAGCAAGCACTTCATCCTCTGAGCCATCTCTCTGCTCTCTATGAAGTATACTCTTATATATTACTCATTCTAGTTCGACAATCTACATATGGTTTTCAGTAATCACAGGATAAACTGGAAATGTTTTTGTCACCAACAATCTGGCAACCAGTCCCCATGCATGTTTCATAAGGCTCCAGCCACTCCATCTTCATTCAGTCTTCTGTTCCCCTTCCTCCTATGCCCACACTTTCTTCCAGTGCTCCTTTGATCCCCCTGTTGTAATGACCCTAGGAATATTCCTTTCCTTCCATAAAGCTTGGACCAACCTGCCCCAAAAGCTTACAGAGAGTGAGATGTGGTTTTCTCCCACCCCCTTTTGTATCTCTCCCCACAGAGGGAGTGGGGCAGAAAGGCTTTGGTCAGGCTGGTGTTGCTCTGGGTCAATTTTTATTGAGTGAATTTGTTGTCTGCTTTGGTGCTTGGAGAGCACCTTTCCATGTCTGACTTTATTAAGATAAAAGACTCCCTTTATTTGGTTTACTTGGGAGAAAAAAAAAATCAAAGAAATAAGCCCTAAACAGCTATAGTTTTCTATAGAAAGCATTATTTCTGAGCTAAATGATTTTTTTTTTCCTGAAGGAAAATTTAGAAATTATAGTTCCTGGTGGAATTGAAGGAATGGAACTGAGGCTGTGCAGATTCCCAGCAGCCGAGCAACTCTGTTTCGAGCTCACTTGGTTAGCTTCATTGAGTCAGTATAAACAATTGCAGCTTCTGGGTCTGCTTCTAAGCCTTGGGCATCTCTTCAAATTGCATTTTCCCTTTAAGTTAGTCATTGCCTTGGAAGGTGTTCACTCTTCTGAGAGCTTCTCTGCATCCAGAGTCTTCTGGGTGCTCACCTGCAAAGAAATCAAAATGGTCTCACAGACCACTTGGAAACTCTGGGCCAGCAAAGACCCGCCTTCTTCCTCTTCTGCTCTCCTGTCGCAGGGAGGAGCATAGCTGAGGGCAGCGAAGGGAGCGGGCGTGTGTTTTCACGCAAGAGTGTCTGAGTGTTCATGCTTGTGTGTACGTGTGTTCATGTGAGTCTGAGAGTGTGTTCCTCATGGGAAAGAGGGGCCAGTCCTGATACTGACATTCCCAGGGAGCCACGAGTGGTCAGTGGGGGAGCTCAGAGGTAGCAGGACGGCCACCATTTTGGAATCATAGCATCATCTTGCCTCTTGTGTATATCTGTGTTGGGTCTCCAGGGTCCCCATTTCTTTCTGTAGATTAAACTCCAGTCCTTCCCACATGAGCACTGAGATTCATTTTATTTATTTTCTAGAGGGTCAGCTATGGAAAAGACGACAAAGGTTTAAACAATAGCATTTCCCTATGAGCCCTACTTCTCACCATCAAAATCCAAAGAGGGAGTATGGTTTGTGGTAAGCTCTGAGGTTAGACCAAGTAGTTTCTAAGTGCTCTTGCCTGGTTTCTCTTCTTTCTGTGTCCTTGTCTTGTGCAAGCTGCCATCTCCTTATACCAGTCTCCGCTAGATACTCTCACTGCAGTCTTCAAAGATAGCTGTGGTCCTGACGCTGGCAGGAGCCATCTTCCAACACTCACCTCACACCATCACCCAGGGCCCTCTTTCCACGGCTAGTCTTGCTTGAGGTTAGCTGCACAGCTATTGATTCTCAGTCTCAAAGCTGCCTTGTGCACCAGTCTGTGACCCTGGCGCTGGGGCTCTGTAGGTAGCATTTTTCCTTTGCCAGTTGACGCTGCTGGGCACTGCTACAGGAGGTGCCGGAGCCTGCTGGGAAGCCTGGAAAGGAGACAGGAAAAGGGGTTTTCTCTGCTTACCTCTTCTGGATGACATCACTGCAACAGTGGTTGTCCCGGAATGGTGAGGGTACAGTTACTGTTGCCAGGTTCTTAGGTGTCCCGTCTGTTCCTTGGGAGCCCCTCAGGTCCATCTTCGCCGACCAGGCACTGTCCTCTCGGAAAGGTGAGTCCAAGCCTACAGGCCCTCCTCTTGAGCATCTGCCTCCAATAAGATAATCCCTTGCTTCCCTCATCCCCAGCCCTAGGAGTATCAGTGGCTCCTTAAAGTTGCATTGTTTGCCCAATGTTCTTTCTCTGTCCTTCATTGCCCATTTAACCAACTCACTATATTAAGTTTTATTAAAAGTAGCTGGTGGCGGGGCTGGAGAGGTGGCTTAGCCGTTAAGGCGCTTGCCTGCAAAGCCAAAGGACCTCGGTTCAATTCCCCAGAACCCATGTAAGCCAGATACACAAGGAGGCGCATGCATCTGCAGTTCATTTGCAGTGGCTGGAGGCCCTGGCACACCCATTCTCTCTCTCTCTCTCTCTTTCTCTCTCTCTCTCTCTCATTCTGCCTCTTTCCCTCTTTCAAGTAAATTAATTAATTAAATAAAATAAACTTAAAAAAAAATCCTGGTGGGGTTTCTGCTTTCCTGACTTAATTGACCCATCTGCCACTGTTTGATTCTCCTCAGCTGTCTCAAAACACAATAACCTCTGGGAATTTTCCTGAAATTTGTTCCTTTTCCCATGTAGATGTACCATCCATGGGTACTGACCATGGGACCTTGGGCTTCACTGTTGACTCCTTGCTCTTGCTCACTCATGTGGAAGGGCCACTCTTCCATCTGGGATCCCTGCCTAACCCAGTTGACCATGTCTTCCTTAAAAATCTTCCTGCCGGGCTGGAGAGATGGCTTAGTGGTTAAGCACTTGCCTGTGAAGCCTAAAGACCCCTGTTCGAGGCTTGATTCCCCAGGACCCACGTTAGCCAGATGCACAAGGGGGTGCACACATCTGGAGTTCATTTGCAGTGGCTGGAGGGCCTGGCACGCCCATTCTCTCTCTCTGTTTCTGTCTCTCTCTCTCTCTCTCTCTCTGCCTCTTTCTGTCTCTGTCACTCTCAAACAAAAATGAGCAAAAAACAATTTATTTTTTAAATCTTCCTGCCTTTTCTTGGCCCCCACAACTCATTTTCCCACAGAAGTGAAAGTCGCACTAATACAATGTAAACAGTGATGAAGGGTTGCTTTGCTTTGTGTCCCTCTGGGCAGTCTCCTGGGCACTCACCCCCAGCGATGCCCTGGTCCTGCTGAGGGAATCTGCCTGCCCTTCTCTTTCCTTGTTTCCCATGCTTCAACCTCCCTCACTTGTATCCGTTTTTTAGACTTTCCCTAACTTTTCTGCCTCGGGGCTATGGCCCATGCTCTCCATCTATCCAGAAAGCTTTACTCCCCTGTGTGTACATGACTGACTCCTTCTCATTCTTGAGGAAGTAGATTTAAGTTTCCCTCTTTGGGGAGTCCTTCATGGACCCCCCTTGCTTAGACCCAAGACCTCTTTCCCTCCTAGTGCTTTCTCATCAGTTTGCTCAGCCGTGTGCCTGGACTTGACTTACTTGATCCATCCCATTCCTTAGACTAGATCTGTGTGGCATGGACCGTGTCTGCTTTATTCTGTCCCCACAGCCGCCTTGGTTCATTACAGGTGCGCTAAGTGGAAAGATGAACCCAGAACACATATTTTTAAAACAGGAATAAGGCAAGAAAATTACCACCGACCAAGAGCTTCTCTGTGAGATGTTCCAGGTAGCCTCTGTGTCTCGTTGTTTCTTCCTGTAGCCACAGCTCTTCTGTAAATAGCTCAATATGGCAGCATATATTTGAAATATATATCCATAAGTCTCTTGGTTATATTTAGTATATTGACATAGTTCTAATTGCATATATGTACCTGTACCTCAAGGATGGTCTTCAAAAGAGAGGTTCATGTGGGTCACAGGCTTAAGGACAAACAACACATGGAACCTGCTCTGCTTTTCAGAAACTCACCTTGCCTTTGGAACAAGGCTCAGCTAGCTCATAGTTTGGCAGGCTTCTCAGAATACCTAGCTGCCTTTGTTCCCGCAGGCGAACCTCCATGTTCTCTAGAGAGGCAGGATCAGAGTGCTTTGGCTCATTTAAGTAGGTGTGATCATTATAATGGCTTATTCATTGTTAAATTTTTGAAAGTTTAATTTCACTTTAGTTTATCGGTAATCAAATTCCTGATGACATGCCATTTAATTTGCTCCCTGTGCTAATGATGATTCTGAAACTTTTTACAGAAATGATTATATGGTAATACCGAATCTGATGGTGGATTCAAGCTATCATTTACAGTAATAGGATCATAACAAGGCTCCCCGGGGTATCCATTCTTGTGATACTGTAATACAGCCAGGCACTCTACTGTTCCTGCATGGCTCTGGATCACTGAAGGAATGAGGAAAGGAAGGGCTCTCCTTTCTTCATGGCCCAGAGCAGATCTCAGACAGTGGGATGAAAGGTGTGAGAAGACACAGTTTCAAGTAATGAGTACTAGCGCTCTCCCCGTGAAGGCTACTTCCTATTGAGATAGACTGCACAGTGAGGTGGCATTCCCTGTCAATCACTGACCTGCTCAGACACTAAGCTTACACTCAGAGCTACTCACGCACATGCAGCGTGATAATACTTAGAACCGAAGGACAGACTTTAGCTGGAGACCAACAGACTTCTATTTTGTCTCTCCGTTTTGTCACAATGAATCAACAACATCAGGTCATGATGTCAGGCATTTCCTTTTATTGGCTCTTAGGGAGACTCCTGTTGGAAAGCTCAGAGGTGCTGGAAACACTGATCTACAACCTTCTTGAAGAATGTGGTGAGAAAAATACATATACTTGTGTGCATATATCTGTCTATCTAGTGGTACAGCTCTGAGGGGCTCTGCTGGGCTCAGAAGCGCTTCTGGAGGGCAGACTGGATATTTTTCAGCAGGCCCCACTTAGCTCGGTTCTTCCCACGCCCATCGGGTGTCACCACCTGCAGTGCAAGCAAAGAACCATGTATTAGCCATGATGGGGCTGCAGCTCCCCAGAGCCCAGGCCCAGTGCACACATAAGCTCTTTACCTGCAGGTGATAATCACATGAGGCCAGGTGCTGTCAGCCCCCCACCCCACCCCACCCCACCCATTAGAGATGAAGAGACCCAGGCTCAGGAGACCAGGAGCTCCATGGCTACTATGTGAGGGAATCCTGAGTCACTTCCTTTAAGGTAGCTCACATAAATGAGTGTAAATGACTGTCATAGGCTTGTCTTTACTGTACAGCCCCCTGTACCCACATCTGGCACTGGCTTCTGTCACAGCTCTGATCAGTTGTTAAGCTTCAGCTAATGTGTGTTTGATTTTCTTACCAAATCTCAACAGCTTGTTTAGGGTGTTGACTTCTTTGGGACCATTTTTATCTCTATAGTCCTAACATTAGTTACGGCAAAGGGAAGGTCTTTGAAAAGCAGATGGAAGGGGAACCAGTCAGAATTTGTAAACCTTACAATTGCTTTCATTTGATACAAGCTGAAATGTTTTGTACTGGCTTTGTTAGGGAAGGACTAGTGCTACTTGGGATGAGTGGAGTTGGCTGGGCACCAAGCTAAGCAGGACCTTCCAAGGAGCCTTACAGACTCAATTTCAATGCAATTTTCTGTGCCTTACCTTGAAGGTGGGGTGGGAGTTTCTCCATTTCTCTGATCTAGTAGCATTGCTATTTCTCCCTAATGCACATTACTGAAGAAGCATTTCGGGAGGAAGCTTGGGATCTGGAATGAGAATCTGCTGCCTCAATGAATGAGGGTGTGTGATGAATGAGCAGATGGGGTAGGGTGGGGTGTGCATGGTGAAAAGGAATACAAAACACAAGATCTCCATGTACCAGTTGTTTAACCTTCCATATTTGTACCCAAAGGGAAAGTGAATGAGAATTTAAATTACTGTTAGTATTATGTGCTCTAAAAATTTATTTTTGGCTTTAGTCAAAACAGGGTTGCATGCAAGGTAAAGGTTATATCATAGGCATGGCAACACATTACCCATGGCTAGGTAATCATGGAGACAATACAAAGATATTACCTTGATAAAGGTAAAGTAAAAAGTATAAGCTGCTATTGGAGGCCACTAGGGAGGGTGGATAATCCCGTGAGTCATGAGGCTAGAAACTGACCCGAAAACTACCACAATAAGCAAGCCAGAAATATGGATAGTTGTCTCAAACTGGAGTCAGGATTTTCAAAGATCAAGGCTGTGTGTGACATGTAATGGTGCGAGGAGAGTTGGGGAGCGTCTATGAACAAGGGGGTCAGCTGAGAAACCAGACAGAGGAAGCTGAAAGGCAAAATTTGATGCAGTAATGAAAATAATAACAGTTGGCATCCCCAAAGAATTATACCCAAATTTTAAGATGGAACTGTTCTAGAAAACAGGAAGAGAGGGAAAACTTCCCAGTTCCCTTTAAGCAAGGGAAATATTGATTATGGAACCAAGTAAAAAAACAATATAAGTGAAAAGTTATAAGACCAGTTCATTTACAATCATAGATAGAATAATCTAAAAAAGACATAACTGAAATATATATTAAAGTCATATATTAAAAATCACATGATCCTCCCAGGGTGTATCCCATGAAAATAAGTAGGACCTAGCATCAGGAAAAGCTAACTACTGTGGAGAGAGATGTAGCTCAGTGGTTAGCATGGGCAAGGCCCTGGGACCAAAATAACAAAAACTCATCATAATTTACTTCATTAGTAATGGCTGAAAGGAGAAAATTCACAATTATCTCACATAATGCCAAAAAAACTTACATCATTCACTATATGTAAGGTCTCAGAAACCTTGAAGTGGAAGGAAATTTCCTTAATTTAGTAAGGACTATGTACCACAAAACTGAATAAAAATAATAACTCAATAATGAAAATTTAAGATCCAGAATATGACAAGTGTATCTACTGCCACAGCTTCCATTTGATACTGATGTGAACTTCTGGCTAAAGCACTTAGGAAAGAAAAAGAAATGCAAGTTCAAAGAGTATACAGAGAGATAAAACTGTCATTATTTATAGATGGTAAGATTATATGCCTGGGAAAGCAAGCTGAATCAACAGATAGAGTCTCAGAATAAAAGGAGAATTTTGAAAGATTGCTGTAATTCAAATTAATCTACAAAGAGCAATAGCATTTATTCTAAAGCAGTCATTCATTAGAAAATACAATGAAATATAAAGCAATACTCATAATTAACTACTGTATTAATTTTTATTTGATATACTTAAGTACAGTATCATGTCTTAGTCTACATATGTGCAGTGAAATAATTGCTGTAATCAAACACATTAACATATCCATTATTTCACAGAGTTACTTTTTTTCTTTTTTGTTTTTTTTCAAGGTAGGATCACACTCTAGCCCAGGCTGATCTAAAATTCACTGTGTAGTTTCAGGGTGGCCTCGAACTCACGGCAATCCTCCTACCTCTGCCTCCCAAGTGCTGGGATTAAAGGTGTGCATCACCACATCCAGCAGAATTACTTTTTTGTACAAAAGGTTTTTACATTAAACTTAGTTTTATATATCTGTGTGCGTGTACGTGTGTGTGTGTGTGTGTGTGTGTGTGTGTGTGCCATAGTGTATACATAGTGCATATGTAGAGGTTAGAGGACAACTCTCAAGTTTGTCTCTGCTTTCTACCCCATTTTGAGATAGGGTCTCATCATTTACTGCTCCATGCTATGCCTTTCTCACAGTTGGTGCATTGGGATTACAGAAGCCCTCCACAGATTCAGGCTTTCGTATGGGGTCTGGGAGTCTAAACTCAGGTACTCAAAGAGTTGTGTGACAACTGCATGGCTGTATCTACTGATCCATCTCCCTAGACTAGTTACTATTTTTATATGTGATAATACATCTAAAATCTTAGCAAATTTCCAGCATGCTATATAATACTATTAACTATCCTCCTCATGCTATATGTAGATCTCTGAACTATCCAGTTTAACCAGGAATACACAATACATCTTTAAAAAACTTAAGGGCCTTAATAAACTTTACATACAGTAGTATGAATAATTGTTCAGACCTATTACAGAAATTCCAACTGTCCCATAACATCTCAGTGGTTTGTAAATCATATTCAATCTGTATTTCTTTTAAAAAATAACTAAGTTTAAATACTCAACATTTATATGAACAAATAAATCTTCATGATTTGCTAAGTTATTTTTTTCTTTTTTGTTCATTTTAATTTATTTATTTAGAGAGACAGACAGAGAGAGAAAGAGGGAAGGAGAGAGAGAGAGAGAGAATGGGCACACCAGGGTCTCCAGCCACTGCAAATAAACTCCAGATGTGTGCGCCTCCTTGTGCATCTGGCTAACGTGGGTCCTGGGGAATCGAGCCTTGAACGGGGGTCCTTAGGCTTCACAGTCAAGCTCTTAACTGCTAAGCCATCTCTCCAGCCCCCTAAGTTAATTTTTTAAAAGGGAGAAGGATGATGGAGATGCCTTAACAGTTCATCAAAATAGCACAAAACTGAGGCTGAAAGTACTAAAACCAGCATGGAATTGGCATAAAAACAGACCCTAGACCAGCAGCACAGAAGAGAAGACTTAGAGAAGAATCCCTAATGATACAAGACCTAACGCAAGATCAGAGGATGTTCCTGGGCAGACTGGCTCCCTAGTGGCACAACTAGCTTGCCTGTTCTTAGCATTACATTCAAAGGTAGAGTTTGTGTGGATTGCGGAACTAAATTTGAAAGATGAGCTTATAAATTTAATCAAAGAATGTGTAGAAGATTATCTTTGTGATTTAAGTCATAGGAAGGATTTTTTAAGCAAAATCTCAAAAGGTCAAACCATAAGGAAAAATAATACTCTGCCTTTGATACCATCAAAGTTGAAGATTTCTGCCATTTCATGAAGTACATTGTGAACAAAGGTAATAGACAAATGTCAAAAGGGAGAAAATATTAGCAGTGTCTAAAACCATCATCTGGAATGTATTAGGACATCCTGTGAATCACCTAGAAAAGTTCAGCAGCAGAGTGGGCAAAGGATGTTAACAGACTCCTAACAGAAGAAGAAATCCTAAGAAATCACAAGTATTTGAAAGAAAATGTAAAAAACATGAGGTGATATCTGTTTATAACTATCACAAAATATAAAGAAGCTAGATCTTGGTAAACATAGGTGAAATTTAGGATTGGAAAATTGGAAAAAATCCTATTAGAAAATTTCATAGTTATGGTAAAGTTAAGTACTCACCTACTCTATAACTTGGAAATTTCATTCATGGTACATATCTGATCTTGGCTAACTTGTATCTCTCTAAAATTTAAATGTGAAGTTCTAAATCTCACAACATGATTCTATTTGGACTGGTGTTTAAAGAGGTAATGAAGTTTAAACAGGATTAATAGAGCAGGCTGTAATCCAACCAGGCTGACATGAGGAAATTTGAACATAGACACCAGAATGCACATTGGAAGATCACTTGAGAACACAGTTGAGAAGGAGACCAAAGGCAGATGTCTCAGGAGAAACCAGCCCTGATGACCCTATGAACTTGGAATTTCAGCCAGAACTCTGAGGAGGAATAATTTTTTTTAATTTCAGCTTCCCAATCTATTGTAATTTGCAAAGGTAGCCATAGCAGACTATTCAAAAATTCAGGGAGCCTTTTTTATACCCCCATGCCACTCATGAAGGACCACATGGAAGGCTGTCCATGGCACCATTACAGAAGGCACCTGGGTGTCCTCACTGAATGAAGGAATGACAGACAAGGAACAAATGCATACTGTGAGGGATGATGTAGCATGGGGAGTCCAGGGACAAAATCTCCATAATGACATGGAGGGATCATTCAAACACAGAGAAGCAAAGTAAGATGTAACACCATGCTGTTTGTATAAACGGACAATATGTATCTTGAAAGAACACATAAAAGCAAGAAGATTCAAATAAAGCTTATTAGAACACAAAAGGGAACATTCAAATTAGACAAGGTCATTGCAGAGGTCAGTGTTGATAAGGGACCAGGAACTGAGATATATGATTGATTAAACTCTCTATGAAGTTGGAAAAAAAACAAAACACTGGGTCTGTCTTGAGTCTAAATAATACTTGTATCAATTCAAACTTACTAGATGCTGGGTATGGTGGTTTGATTCAGGTGTCACCCATAAACTTAGGTGTTCTGAATGCTAGGTTCCCAGCTGATGGACATTTGGGAATTAATGCCTCCTGGAGGGAGTGTATTGTTGGGGATGGGCTTATGGGTATTATAGCCAGTTTCCCCATGCCAGTGTTTGGCACACTCTCTTGTTGCTATTGTCTACCTTATGTTGGCTAGGGGGTGATGCCCACCCTCTGCTCATGTCATCGCTTTCCCCTGCCATTGTGGAGCTTCCCCTTGAGCCGATAAGCCAAAATAAACCTCTTTTTCCCAGAAGCTGCTCTTGGTTGGGTGATTTCTAGCAGCAATGTGAACCTGACTGCAACAGTAAAGTGGTACCGAGGAGTGGGATTGCTGCTAGACACCCGACTGTGTGGCTTTAGCCTTTAGAAGCTGATTTGCAAGAGGAATGTTGGAGGATTTGAAACCTTGGCCTAACAGATGCCTTGCAGTGCTTGTAAGTACAGCTTGAAGGACTATTCTGGTCTGAGCTGTAAGACCTGAATACGGTAAGAACTATGGACTGTGAGGTTTGGCTTATGAGGGTGAGAAAGAGCTTTGCTTGGACTGGACTAGCAGTTTGTGTGGGAAGCTTGGTCTTATGCCCGTGTCCTGAGAAGTCGTGCAGGGTTGCTTTACATAGAAATGAACTTGTGTGAGCAGAGGGATGTGGCACAGAAAGAAAAATCTTTGGGTGAACTGTTGCCAATTCAGCTGCAACTGAGAGATTACAACCTTTGAGACTGGGCTAGCTGACCTGCACTGGGGCAACAAGAAGAATGTAGTCTTTTGAAAGGGCCTGAGTGCTCAAGGAGACTCCTGTTCTTCAAAGACTGCTTTATTCTCCCCTGGATTAGCAAATTGGCACCCTACTCGGTATTGTGGAGTATAAGAAATGCAGGAAAGAGAAGGTCATTGAGTTTGCAACATGGTCTTGCATTCTGGAAATAGCCATGGGCACTGTGAAGCAGGTTTGCTGGATGCCTGCATGGAGACCCCATGGGGCCATGAGGATGAACCGTGGATTGCAGTGGAGACCCAGTGAAGATGCTGGGACCACGAGATGGCTGCCAAGGAGAGCTGCCGGCCCTGATGAAGTTCCCAGGACTGTGAGTAGCCTAGTTGGAGGGGCAGAATTGGAATGCCAGAGACTTGTTGCTGGTTAGAATTATAAGACTTGGAGATTTGTCACTGGTTAGAGTTGTTGGACTTGAAGCTAGAGAGTTTGATGTTTTCCCTGGTTGTTTTAAATCTTGTATTGGTTGAATATTTCTTTGCTATATCCAGTGCTGTCTTTTGCAGTGTGAATGTTTATTCTGTGCCATTATGTTTTTTTTTTTTTTTGAGGTTATTTTTGGTATTATGGCTCAGTTAAAAGACCTTGGGCCATGGGATGTTTGAACATCATTGGAATTGGTAAAACCTAAGGGGACTTTTAAAGTTAGACTGAATGTATTGTATTTTATATCATGTATGGATATCAGTTTATGGGGGCCAGGGATGGAATATGGTGGTTTGATTCAGGTGTCCCCCATAAACTTAGGTTTTCTGAATGCTAGATTCACAGCTGATGAATATTTGGAAATTAATGCCTCCTGGAGGGAGTGTATTGTTGGGGGCGGGCTTATGGGTGTTATAGCCAGTTTCCCCATGCCAGTGTTTGGCACACTCTCCTGTTGCTATTGTCCACCTTATGTTAGCCAGGTGGTGATGTCCACTCTCTGCTCATGCCATCATTTTCCCCTGCCATCATGGAGCTTCCCCTTGAGCCTGTAAGCCAAAATAAACCTCTTTTTCCCAGAAGCTGCTCTTGGTTGGGTGATTTCTACCAACAATGCAAACCAGACTGCAACACTGGGTAAAGTGGCAGAGACCAGTAGAACTTTATTTACACAAAAGATCCAGAGCTCTTTGGAAACCAATGTACTCTAAAGAGACAGAGAATGCAAAGCATTTAGACGTCATCTCAGTGCCTGGAAGCCACTGCGAGGGTGTGGTTGTCTGTGTGGTCACAATGTGTGACTGAGTCTGAGGAGAGAGGAAAAGGCAGAGGGGGTCCACATGACAGGCAAGCTCTGTGTCTGGGTCCCCAGCAGGCACACCTGCCCAGGAGGAGAGCAGCCATGTTGTAAAGACCCAGGGTGGTTCAAGGATGACTTCTGTGCACACAGATACCAACTGGCTGGTGGACTGAGAAGGACTATAAGAGAATGACTTGGTACAGGTGACTGCATTTTATAAAGAGCTAAAAACACAAGGATAGCACCAATTTGTAACTGTTGCCAGGCCTGGATTTTGACTTCCCAATCTGATGTAATTTAGTAAGTCAGTTTATAGATTGAGCAAGGTAGAATAATGGATCTTCACAGATGTTCATGCCTTAATTCTTGAATCATTGACTATGTTATGTTACATGGCAAAGAGAAATTAAAGTTGCAGGTCAGCTGTTCTTAGGAAAAACTTTCTTGAATCATCAGGTGGATCCAATCACAAGGTCTGTCTGGGTGGGAGGTTGAGGAAGTGAATCTGAGGGTTATCAATGGGAGAATGCCCCAGGGAGATAGATGCTGCTGGTTTTAAAGATGGAAGAGGGGCCCAAGTATCAAGGAATTTGAGAGGCTAGGGAAAAGAAAGGAAATGGGCTCTTCCTCAGTTTCATCTCCTCAGAAGGAACATAGCAGCAAGACACATTGATTTACCCATTGAGAACCATTTTGGATTTCTGAGCTCCAGAAATATGATGGAATATAATTTGCATTGTTTACACCACTAATTTGCTTCAGCAGGAAAAGGAGACACACATGAAGGTACAGATGAGTTATTGGAAGGCTGAAAAGAAGAAAACTATGAATTAAAGTGCAGAGGGACAGTAAGAAAAGTTAGGAAACTGTGGTGGTTTGAATGGAAAAGATCCTCATAGCCTTAGATGATTAAGTTCTCTGTTTAGTCCTCAGCTTGGAGAATTTGGGAGGCAGAGCCCTCCTGGAGAAAGTGTGTCATTAGGCATTGGCCTGGAGGTGGAGGTCCACCCCTAGGCGTGTGTGCAGAGGTAACTTGTGCTTACTGGTGTTGGCTTTTGACTCTCTGCTATGGATGTATGATGAAGTGAGCCAGCTTCCTCTGCCATGAGGAAGCTTTCCCTGGAATCTATCTGTAAGACTTAAATAAACCCTTTCCTCCCATATGCTGCTACTGGCTGAGCATTTGTCCCAGCTATGAGAAGATAGTTACCACAGAAACTATGGACAGAAATGGGAAAGAAGTCAGAAGGCATATGAGGACCAGAGGAAGAGAAACTGAGGCCAATGAACTACTGAAAACATACTTCTTTGTCCCCTCAAAACAAATAATTAGGTTCTTAGGTAGGGATGATGGGCAAAGAGGAATGAGGAAGACTAATGTAGTCTACATCCTCGTGGAGCTGGCAACCTAGGATGGTTGGGATTTGGACCAAGGTACATGAGCTCCAATCCAGGACTCTCCAATGCATGATTATATCACTCTAATAGACAAACAAATAGCTTTCATTGTTGTTGGTTTTGACATCATTCCTCTAGAATGAGTTGCCCTGTCCCTAGGGCTGAGCTTATGGTCCAGGGAGACAAAATTCTCTGGCTTTGCATACAAATCTAGGTTACAGCTCATACCCTCTTCATTTTCCATATCTGAAGGCAGTAACCCCTTCCTTTCTGAGTGGATGGATGATCAGTGATAATGAATATACAATGTCTGACACAGAGTTGACCTTCAAATGGGACCTTTCAAAAGTCTTAAAGTCAATTTTCTTGTGGCATATACTATATGCCAAAGAAAATCTCTCTCAAAAAGAAAATCAACAAGTCTGAGGCTATGCAAATCAAATATAAAAGGTGTTATTTCACTTATTTTACAAAAGTACACATGATGGAAATATTGCATTTTGGATAAGAAATCATTGTGTTGCCTCATTTCAGCATTTAAATGAAACCTTTCAGAAATACCTGCGTAGAGCTGATGCCAAAGGAAAAAAATTTGATTTTATAAGAAAGAGCTAAAGCCATTACTTTTATGAAGCTTTATAAATGTCACTCAAGCACACCATCTTATTTTCATTTGCTACTGAAGCCTTTACTTATGCAAATCATGACAAATGTTAAGGGAACCAGTGTTTCCCCTGGAATGCTGATATAACCACAAAGAAGGAGGAAGAATTACTTCAGAAGGAAAAATCTATACTGCAGCTCCTTGAGTCAGATAAAAATGAAGCTTCCAGAAAACCTCATTAATTAGGGCCCTGCTCATTTAGATATCATGTTAAAAAGCAAAGGGACTGGAATGCATTTCTTTCTCTTTCGGGGAGGGAAAATTAATCGCATAAACACAATTTCAAGGGAATGTTATTACTTGACTGATGGTATAAAACATTCAGCTTTCAAGCATCTCACGGCACTTTCCAATTATTAATTTTATTTATCAATTTATTTCTCTACTCTTTAATTTAGACATTCATTCATATATTCATTTGTTTGGACACATTTTCACTCATGAATTCATTCAACAACCATTAAGAAGCTGCTATATGCAAACTGCTATGGTAAGCTTTGTAGGGGAAAGAAAGATGAATTAGGCAAGAATTTTGTACTCAAGGGGTTCACAGTGTGAGAAGGACAACAGCGTCCACCTGAGAAGACCTGAGAGGAAGAGATGGCAGACTGATGGCACTCTTCTATTTCTCTGTCCATCCACATTCCTCATATCTAGAAATGACAGATGATACGTTAAAAAGATCATGGCTATACTAATTAGTGATCTTCATGGCTAAGACATTTCTGAGGGAATCCTAAAAGCTGAGAAGGTTGCTGGAATTAAACTGAAGGAAAACTCCACGCTCAAGAATACACAGTACAGGGCTGGAGAGATGGCTTAGTGGTTAAGCGCTTGCCTGTGAAGCCTAAGGACCCCAGTTCAAGCCTCGATTCCCCAGGACCCACGTTAGCCAGATACACAAGGGGGCGTACGTGCCTGGAGTCCGTTTGCAGTGGCTGGAGGCCCTGGCGCGCCCATTCTCTCTCTCTCCCTCTATCTGTCTTCTCTCTGTGTCTGTCGCTCTCAAATAAATAAATGAAAAATGAATAAAAACATATGAAAAAAAAAAGAATACACAGTACATGTGGCAACGCCTGTTGGGTGTTTGGTTCTCTGGTATAAGAATGGCCCTGGGCAGCTGACCAACAAACAGGGTGGTTGGCTGGGGCATAGCTGGAGGAGCAGCCAGACATGCTTTCTCAACCTGTTTCCTTCCCACGTTAGTGTTTGATCTGTGTGAGAGGAGGAGACATGTGAATGCTAGGCCCCAGAAGCAAAGCATGATCCATGAGCTGGCCATCAGGAGGGATTGAGAGAAGCCCCACTGTGGAGACTTACTCCCTAACTGCATGATTCTGTTTCACCCTCCCCCTGTTTATCCTTCATCATTACAAGGAGCAACCATTCACATTCTTTTCCTCAACCATATGTCCAAGGAACTAGAGTGTGGCTAGTCAGAGTGTTAGGAATGAAGCTAAGACCACACAGATGATGGGCCAAGACTATTCAAAACTACATGAAGGCTGAATTTAGGGGAGCAGAAACTGAGTGGTGGAAAAAAATGGTACAGATTCATAGAGAGGCAGAGAGAGAAGAGTAGGGAAAGAGGGAGGGGGAAGGAGAGAGACAGAAAGAGGAAGAGAGGGGAGAGGAAAAGAAGAAGAGGAAAAGAAGAAGAAACTTCCCAGATCCTATGGGGAGAGATGAAAAGTGTATCCTAGAAGTGGCCTCCTGAGACTCTCTGTCATAGATTTCCCTTCTTCCAAAGCTTAAATGAATAGACTAGTTCTTTTTGCTTTTAAAGAATCCTTGATTAAGACATCTATTCTGATCCCAAAGAACAATATCACAGTTATACAGTAAGAGAGCTCTGGCAGTCTTGATATTTTTCTTCTCTTTCTACTCCTAATATCAATAAAATTGTATTCATGAGTGTATATGCCCCTTGGGAATATAAAGAAGTACCATTGTAAAGAAGATAGGAATGATTTAATCTTTTCCTTTCTGGAGGTCACCTGACCTCCTCTGAGGCTGTTCCTTAACTTCTAGATAACCAAAAAGTAATGTGACCATACATAGGTATTAAAGGGACATAGTTCCAATGCACTTTTTATTTTTTGTTTATGAGAAATTCTCATTTAACTGGATGTCCTACACTTTTATTTGTTAAATTTCACACACTATCTTTGCACCTCTTTTAAACTTTTCTCACCTTGTATAATTATTTCTTATTCTTCTTATGCAATAATAATTTGTTTCCTAGTCCTTGAATATCTTGTAGGGAAAGACTATGCTTTGTTTTTCTCTAAATCTCCACATCCTAACATAGAACAAGTGTTTTTGAATAAACAGAACTTACAGTTTTCAGGCCTGGTTTGAAAATTCTACTTGAGGCCAGCAGCCTTGTCTTTTGGTCCTGAATTAGTTAGTTTTCTGGGCTTAGAAGGTGAGTTCCTCTGGATTCTATGATCTCTTCAGACCATGCTATCTAGCAAAATCCAAACCCATTGAGAAATTCCATCTGAGACATAAATGTGCACAGTACCTTGCAGATGTCACTCCATTGCCCAGGACCATTGTCATTGATGGCTCTAACTTTAAACAGATACTCGGTGTTGGGAGTCAGGTTGTGTAACTCTAGACTCTGCTGCATGATGTCCCGAATTTGTCCACAGAGCTCTGTCCTCACATTGTTAGGGGGAGTAGTAATGAGTTCATAGAATTCCATCTCAAAAGAGTCCACATCTTCTGCTGGGCATGTCCAGTAAACCTAGGAAATAAATGGGTCTATCAGAATGGTATTAGTATACACCACTCTGTGTTCTTTCCCATGAAGATTTACAGTGTTGACCATCTGTGGGATATTTACGCTAACCCTATCTCCTGTAGCTACTGAGGGCTTTGAATTTGACCATGTGCAGAAGTCCTGGAAGGCTGTGTGATGAGGCCTGGTGTGATACTTGCAACGGATTTCAGGAACAGAGGAATGCTCTTCTGGGTTCTGTTAGTGTCAGTCAACATGGAGGCAACAGAAAGAGTCCCTGTGTTATCACTAATAAAAGTCACTACCATTTGTTGAATACCGATTATTCATCAGGTCCTATGTTATACATTGCCATTCCTCAAACCATGTAATTTCCATAATCCCCTAGAAGGCAGAGTGCACCATCCCATTTTGCAGGCTCAGGAAGGATACATTTAAAAAATTCCACTCGAGCCCTATAATACTTGAAAATGACAGGTTTCTTCATTCAAGCCCTCGATAATGCTCAAGAATGCAAAATATTTCCTTCCTTATTCACTAGGAAATATGCATAGAGGTGAAATGACTTTATCCAATAATGAAGAATATATACTTATACTGAAAGCATAAGATATCAACTCCTGGGAAGAGACATATTAACAAGTCTCAAGCAACAGATGCTGTATGGCATATAAGTAGTTATAATGGTATTTTAAAAGCAAAAGCTTTTATTAAATTTTTTGATGAATTTAATGTTATGAAATAAAACAAACTTATAATTTTATGAATACCAAATTTTACAAATAAATTTATGCAATAAAAATTAACTTATTTTCTTTTGGATTATCAAAACAAGCATATTAATTGTTACATACTAGGAAAATGCAAAAAAGTATAAAGAGAATATTATTCATAATCTCACAAGTTAATTCATTACATCTCCTTCCAAGTTTGAGATAAACACAGCCAAATAAATGCATATAATTTGGATTGTATGACTTTGATCCCTCCTTTCCTTCACTTATACTTTACATATTTTTGAATTTCATTAAAAATTCAGTAAGAACATCTTTAAAAACTGCCCCATAAATAATTGAACCCTTCAACAGTTGAGCATTTATTTTTTTTTTTCTAATTTTATACTCTCATAAATAAATGTTGCAGTGAATACTTTGGGGCACAAATCATCTTAATTTTTCATTATTTCCTAGGAAAGGGTTTTTAAAAAATAAAATGGAGTTAAAATATGTAGCATTTTTTCAATACATATTAACAATTCGTAAGTCTAACTTTAAGAATATTTTCTATGCCAAAATTGTAAAGATTCAAGAGAGACGTCAACATAACTTGTTTGCATTTCTGAGCACTTTGACTCCTGGGTAAGAACCATTTCACAACCCTAAAATATGGATTAGTGATTGTGGGTGGTTTGAATAGATGCGCCCCCAATATATTCAGTTGTTATTTGTTTGTAGATTGCATCTGCAGTCACCTGGCTGGAGGCAGTGTCACTGGGTGGCTCTTAAGGTGTGGTGGTGGGTTTCAGATTTCAATCTAAAGATATGCAAAGTGTGCCTAGCTGGAGTTCCTGAAAGTGTGTTTTTTGGCTTTTTGGCTTTTTGGCTTGTGCTTCTCTCTCTCTGCTTGGTCCTGTGAAGGCAGGCCAGCTTCTTCTGCCATTATGGAACTTCCCCTGGATCTGTAAGCTTCAATAAATCCCTTCCTCCATAACCGTGTCTGGTCTGGAAGTTCATCTCAGTGACCCTGAATCTGTCTGCTACAGTGATTTTTTTTTTTTTTAATATTAACTGTAAAAAAATAGTTACATGCCAATGGCTTGCCTGTCTTGTTCTAAGCAGGTCCCTCTCTTGTGCTAATCCAGGGATGGCTGTTAGGTGGCATAGGCCACTTTCTACAGGCCCAGTGCGGAGCAGACACCACCAGCCCTTCTGCTTTGGGTCAGTCTGTGAACCCCAGCAAGCCTGTCCTGGCAAGGGGAGAAGGCGAGGTGCATTGCCCCCCCCAATGTGCTCCACTGTGCAGCTTCTGCTGGCTTAACATCATTTGAAAATGGAATCCAGCTGCTCCGTTGTTGGTTGGTATCTCTTTTAGGAAGGTTGGGGACACTTCACTGCATCATAGTCTCTCGGAAAGTATTGTTCTACCTTAACATGGTGCCGGTTATAGCTCCCCAAACAGATTACAATGTCTCGGGAGGATGGGAAAGTAAGGTTGGTCATGTCTGCTCTTCATTTTCCTGTTTCTACATCCTTCCCACTAAAGTGCAGTCTACAGAGTGCACCGCCTGGCAGCATGTGGTAAACAGAGGCTCTCAGGCTCACTGACACCCCAGTGAATCAAACTCAGTATTTTAACAAGGTCTCCAGGAGATGCTAATGTTTGAGAACTACTACCTTAAATTTCTAGAGGCTGAATACCTCTGGGAGCATCTACAGTTTATGGGGACAAAAGTTAGGCTCTACCATATGGAAGCAGGCCATAGAATAGCTTGGGAGGTGTCCTTGTAGGGAACCTCAAAAGGAGGTAAGACACACTAATTCAATACTTTGTTGCACATCAGTTTTTTTTGCCCCTTGGAGTTGGAATAAGGTCATCCATAAGCAGGCCAACTTAGTTTCAGCTGCATTTGAAAGGTAATCCTTGTTCAGTCAAGGTTTATAGCAATGGTAAGTCATGTCTCTTGATGTTAACTGATAGCAGATACAAGGATCTATGAAAGACCTCATTTAACACCCTGTCCCCAAAACAATCTATGAGGAGTTGGAATTCTGTTGGGGGATATTCTAATCTTTCCAAATCATGGGGAGTTGAGCTTTCCCATAGGAAGGCAGCAGTTTCAAGGGTGCACTGCTGACAGATCCTGGAAATTGTTTTCTAATGTCAATTCCTTGATTCTATCTACTACAGACTTTTTTTGGGGTGTATCATACTCTCCAAGTAATCTTTTGAAATTACTTTGGTCTCAACTTGGTTATTTTTCCCCCTCTTTTAAAAAATGTATTATTTATTGAATGAGAATTGGTTTTTAAAAACTTTTTACTTATTTATTTGCACACATGTGTGTATGTGCATGCATACATGCATATGGGTGTACCTAGGTCTTCTGCTGCTGCAAATGAGCATAAGATGAGTATATCATTTTTTTTGGATCTGCCTTTATATGGGTGCTGGGAGAATTGAGCTATGGTCTGCAGGTTTTATGAGCAAACACCTTTAATCACTGAGCCATCTCCCCAGTCTCTCAATTTGTTCTCTTTCAACAGAGAACAAATGTGCCTGTGGAGTAGGGATGGGACTTTGGACATATTTGTGACTGTGTTTTAAATACATTGGCTGATTGGTTTAAGCCAATTGAATTATTTAACATTTCAGGATCTTACCTCATTTGAATGGTCTGAATACAAAGTTCAGTTCAGAGTAGCATGTTTGAGTGAGCAGATCCCAGAGGTCAAAGAAGTAACACCTGACCTCTCACTTCATTCTGTGCCCCATCACCTTCCCCCCTCACCTTACCTTGACAGCTCTTGGGTACACTAGTGTCTGATAGATTACGATTGGGCCTGGGGTCTTCACAGAGGCAGCGTCACTGAATGAGTACCAGTTGTGGAAGCTGCTGCTGTTCTGCGGAGGCTGGCTTTCAGAGGTTGTACTCCAGTAGGTATAGAGGCCATCTGTGGTCTTGGCAGGGATGGTGGATTGGGTTCTTCCACAGGCCTCCAGACCCACCTTGGCCTTATCACTGGTGAGGTTGAAGGACAGCAAGGAGGCGCTTCTCTGATGTATCTGCTGGTTACCAAAACTGTGGGTGCTGAACGTGACCTTCCTGGCAATCATCATTTCTGACTGCACGGGATATGAGGAGGGCAGCGAGTCTCCTGAGGAGCAAACCTTCTTGGGTCCAGTTGGGAAGAGCTCATGGATGGCACTGGAGAGCGCACCGAAGTCCAAGGGCATGCAGTGCAAGGAGTGCAGCCGCAGCTGAGGGTCAGGCCTGTACGTGCTCTGGATGCCATCTTCAATCTGGTCCACCAGGATCTTGGCAGACTGCAAGAATGCCACCTGACCTGTCTCCTTCAGGGCTTCTTTGGAGTAGGAAATCAGGCCATCCATTTCCTTCACTTTCATGGTTGTGATATACACATATTTTTCAATCTCTTTCTGCCTGGACACTTCTAGATTTTCTATCTGTTCCATGATGTTTTTCTCTTTCTCCTGCAGGATGCTGCGCAGTTTGAGAAAACCAGTTCTGATCTCTTTTCGCTTCGTCTCCTTGTCAGCTTTAAAACTGCTTTTTAAAATGTTGAACTCCATTAGGTCATTGTCAATTT